>NC_141539.1:95200000-95550000 GCF_021556685.1 Rattus norvegicus | reverse complement strand
CTATGTAGCTCTGGCTGTCTTATGTAGACCAGGCTAGCCTCAAACTCACAGAGATCCACCCGCCTCTGCCTCCCAAGTGCTGGGATGAACGGTATGTACCACCATGCCTGGCCCTGAATCCACAAGTTTTTTGTTTTTTTTTTAAACACCAGTGTCATTAAGGCGTTATTAAATTTCTGTAGGATAATGACAGTGAGATATGTTTTCAAAGCATTCCTGTTTGCTAGGGTCAGATAATGAAATATTTATTGATAAATCAATATAGTATCTGCAATTTCCTTCGAGGTCTCTGGGAAGGGTGGTGTGGGCGTACAGATGAGGCAAGGCTGGCCAAGTGGCTGCTGAAGCTGTGTGCATTGAAGACTTTACGTATGTCCGAAGCCTTAGTTATGAGTGTTTAAGAAAACTTGCCTTAAACCCAAACTTGAAACAGTTAAGAGTATTCCTAAGGCTGAATCACATCGAGTGTGAGACTCGACTCTGCTGCCCCGTGGCTCACTATCTGCCCCATGGCTCACCATCTGCCCCATTCTTGATCCTCTGTCCCTGCTTTTTTCCTCTTGTTGCCAGAATCTTATTGCAAAGACTTGTGTCAGCTCACGAAGTCCCCTTGTTTACAATTCCTCTGCATTTCTCTCACAGCCCCTCAGCTCTTTGAACTTTCCTTTTCTACAGAGTTTGGCCCCCTCTCCTCCCACACTTTTAATCTCCAGCAAGACTCGGCCATGGATCATGTCTTTTTGTCTTTCTGTTAGTGCTTGGTACACTATCTAGTGTATGGTAGTGGCTCAATACACTCCAGGTGAGTGAAATCCACATGGACAGCAGATAACATCCAAATATTTCTGTCAATTAATCTGCAACAGTGAGAATGGTGTTCAGACGTCAATTAATCTGCAACAGTGAGAATAGCGTTCAGACAGTTTCTACTGTCTCTGGAGGTTTGTTTGGGTTTAACTCTCCTAAGTAATCCATGAACGCTATTTATAGCCCAAATTAAAGGTCAATAGTCAGCTAAGAAAAAGAGAGTTTTGCTTGCAAGAAAGAAGGAGAGAAAGAAAGAAAGAACAAGTAAGATATATAAGATTCCTCTGATACTCAGATGCAAAGCAACCTGACCACAGCGGAACAGTTCTTTTTTTTTTTTTTTTGGTTCTTTTTTTCGGAGCTGGGGACTGAACCCAGGGCCTTGAGCTTCCTAGGTAAGCGCTCTACCACTGAGCTAAATCCCCAGCCCCGGAACAATTCTAATCAAAAGACTCGAACCTAACATCCCCAAAACCTCAGACTATTTTGAGTGTTGATGTGGTGCCTCATGTAGGGAAGTTCACATTTAGCCTCACATGACAACCTGCAGACAAAGTACAGGCATGTTAAAATGACCTTCGGATTTGCCTCTCGGGCCTGGATAGAACATCAATGAAACTTACATTTACACATGGACGCCATCCCTAAGCCACCGTATTCTTTATATGCAAAGATTCTCAAATCAAAACCACAGTGCTTAAGGGTTATTCAGTCTGAGGAACACACAGTTCTCAGCAGACAGGATCTTGGACAGTAGTGTCTGCCTTAGTGTAATGATCATAACCATGAAATTCAGAATCCAAGTCCCAGTACTCTCCCACAACCAACAAAAAGCAGAGAAATTAGACCACACTGAAATTAAAAACTTCTGCTCAGTTACAGAGACAAGATAGAGATGGGCTGGGTGTGGTAGAGCATGTGTCTAGTAGGCCTGGATCCCTGATTTCAACTCTACCTCTGAAAATAACAGACTCTATGGGGCGAAGGAGGAGGAAGCACGGAAGGAAGGACATAAATATTTGCAAGTCATGGTCCTGCCAAGAGTCAGAAAACACGGAGCTTCTGCAACTCAAAAACCAAAGACAAACGACTCAGTAATAATGAATGTGGTGTCTGGCCTGGTGGCCCAGGCTTATACTTTAGTCTGTAGGGAAAAGACAGAAATATCTCAAGTTCAAGACCTGCCTTGCCTACTGTCTTGGTTATGGGCTTCCATTGTTGTAAAGGGACACCATGACTAAGACAAGTCTTACAAAGAAAACATTTAATTGGAGCTGGCTTAGTTCAGAGATTCAGTCCATTATCATCATGGCAGGAAGCATGGCAGCCTGCAGGCAGACATGGTGCTTGAGGAGCCAAAAGTTCTACATCTTAGTTTGAAGGCAGCTAGGAAAGGGAGGGGGGTGTTCTCATTTCATATTGGGTGGAGCCTGAGCATCGGCTCCACCCCCACAGTGACATATTTCCTATAACAAGGCCACACCTCCTTGAATAAAGCCATACCTCCTAATAGTGCCATTTCCCACGAGCCAAGCATATTCAAACCACCATACCTACAGAGTAAGTTCAAGGCTGACTTGGGCAACTTAGATGCTGCCTATCTCAAAATAAAAACCGTAAATGGGGTTGTAGGTATAGCTCAGTGTACAATACTTGCTCTCCACCTCCAAACATGCACACACACAGAACATACACTGGAGTAGAACCTTTTTCCAAAGAATATCTACAAAAAACAAAACAAAACAAAAAACCAAACAACAACAACAAAAACCCTGCAAGTGAGAGGAGGTACTCAATCTCAGTACTCCTTAGAGAGTGCAAATCCACGTCACACAGAGACAGACTTCCCTCTGAAAGCAGAGTACATCAGGCAGAGAGGGGAGCGTGAACCACAAGCAGGGATGGAAATTGGTGCAACTCCATGAAGTTTGGCAGTTTGCTACCAAGCTAAGCACAGAATCATCATGTGATCCAGCAGTTACATTTTAAGTGTGTATTCAAAAGAATGGCAAACAAGTGTTCAGGTGGGAACTTGCACAGAGATGGGCCTGAAAACAAACACACCTCTGTCATCTTATGACTGACCGAAAGAGACATGATCTATCGTATACAGCAGGCACTGATGAAGGATTCTTAGGAAGAAATCTAGGGAACATGCTAATTGGAGCCCAGACCCTTTCAGATTCTCATGTTCTCATACATAGGTCAGTGGATAAAGCACTTGGCACACAAGGGTGGGGGACCTGAATTCAGATCTCCAGCACTCACACAAAAAGCTGGGTATGTGTGTGGGGTAGTTTTATATCAACGTGACACAAGCGAGAGCCATCTTAGAGGAGGGAACCTCAATTAAGAAAATGCCCTACAGGCTTGCCTACAGAAAACGCCCCCGTAAGACCAGGCTTTGGCAAGCCTGTAGGGTATAATTAGTACTTGTTGGGGGAGGGTATAGCCCATTGTGGTAATGCAATCCCTGGGCTGGTGGTCCTGGGTTCTATAAGAGAACAGGCTAAGCAAGCCATGAGGAGCAAGCCAGTAAGCAGCATCCCTCCATGGTCTCTGCAACAACTCCTGCCTTCAGGTTCCTGTCCTGTTTGAGTTCCTGTCCTGACTTACTTCAGGGCAATGATGGATTACTACACTGTACAAGTGCAAGCCCAATAAACCCGTTCTCCCACAACTTGATTTTTGGTCATGGTCTCATTGCAGCACTAGAAATGGTAACCTAGACATCGGGTGTGGTGGTCTGCAGTAAGTCGGTGTGTATGAAGTGAAGATGGGATCTCCTGGGAAAGCTGGTGAGTCAGATGAGCTCCATTGATAACAGTTACATTCAGGGAGAGGCACCCGGCCTTGCCCTGAAGTGAAGTGAAGAGCAATTGAGAAAGACATCTAACATCAACCTCTGTCCTACACACACACACACACACACCACCACCACCAACAACAACAACAACCACACACGTGCCACCACGCATGGATGCACAAACAAAGAACCAATCCAGAATGAGCACATCAATAGATAGTTAAAGTAGGTTTGTGCGTGTTGGGACTGGAGGGAGACAGGGGAATGAAGAGGACTAAAGGCTCAACGGGGGTAGTGTTGTCTCTCATAGTTATTAAATGTTTTGGGACTGACAGTAAAGATGCTTGTACAACATTGCGACTCTACCAAATGTCACTGAATTTGTTCTTCAGAGTTGTTAATATTATGAATTTTATGCTGTATTTGTTTTTCCAAAAGAAATGAACATTTCTGAGGCCAGCTTTCAAAGAGTCCATTTGAAGCACCTGGTATGGGTCCTAGAAGTACGCTGAGTGCCTGGTGATTGGTTTGAGTGTTTTGGGTGCACATTTTGAGAGGCATTAGCATTGTATTTAAGTTCCTTCCATAGTAACTCCCCCTCCCCCACACCCTGACAGCATATGTTCCAGCAAGAAGAATGTGTAAGAGGCATCTCATAGTACCTTCCACAGCTCCTGCTTCTTAGCTTGCAAAGCTGCTAAGAACTTTAAATGACATTTCTGCAGGGCCTGGTTACATAAGAGTGCTTTCAGTCCCCACTCAAAACTCTTCCCACACAACACCTGACGTCACAGTTTCGTTCCCTGGTCAAGGTTAATCTCTCCCTGTGCCCTTTCTTCTCATTCGTTTTCAGCATTTTCTTCCTCTTTTTTACTGCTTTTTTTTTTCCTTCTCAGCCAAAAACCAGGCACACGTTTCCCTGAATCCTAATAATGGGTCTCCCTGGCCTCCAGGATCACTTCGAGGACAAATGCCTTCTGCCTTCTCCTTCCAGCCTCCCTGTGTTTACTCATCAGGGCCCCCTTGAGACCTTCATCCATTTCACTTAGGGGGAAATGATACCTCTACCTCGAAGTGAGCTGCATGAACTTCCGGTCCTTTCCTGGCATCTCAGAGCATGCTCACCGAATCAATGTGGAACCAAAATAGCACCGGGGTGATTGGGAACCGTCCCACGACAGAAGAAGCTAAGGCAGCAAATCCAGGTCTAGTGGTCTTGACTCACCGGAGATCTAAGTTTGTAACAAACATAGCAAGGAAGTCATCTTGACTCAGAGTTCTGCTCCATTTAGAGGCAAATTTGAGAGGAAGCGATTGGAAATGTGCCCAGGAATCCTCAGAAACCCATGGTCCAACCATACACAGTGCTACTGACCTTAGAACACTTTGCTGAAGTAATTTTTTTTCTTTTTTAGTAGAGAGGTATTTTGAGATAAATAGGTAAAAGCTCAACCCAACCTAAAACAAAACAATGACATTCCCAACCCCAATCTTCTCCACCAAAACCAAACCATCGTCAACAGTCTCAGCAGGTAACTTTTACCTGATACACATTGCTGACACGGCAGGAGGGTGAAGACTGCATTTACAAACTTCCTCTTTCATTATTTTTGTTCCAGTATAAACTCTTGCCATCTCCTTTGACAAGGCATTTCAGAGCTATACACACAGTAAGCCGTATGTTTTCATTTCGAAATCAATTTTCTTGAATTTTTATGGATGGTAAAATAATTACTTCATTTATTTACTCCCAGAATTTATTCCTGACTGGTGACCTACCTGCTCTAAGCAACGGAGAGTTAAGCGCTGTGGACGTTTGCACCCTTCGGTTTAGAAGAAGGGAAAAGTAATTTACATTATCTTATTTAAATGCTCTGTCCTGTCAGTGAAGCCCCACACTGAACGAGGTCTTGTACTATGCTAGGTGATGGAGGCTCCAAGACACCAGATTCCTACACAGTGGTGTTTCCGTCTCACAGTGTCTAAAGGGTTCACCACACCCCAATTCACAAGGGAAGGCTAAGCCTAGCTTGATATGATAATATCCCCAATGTAAACGGTTCCCTTCTGTTAGCCAGACCGCTGTCTGTGGAGTCCCAGATTGACTGGGTGGTCCATTCTGCAGAGGGAAAAGCTGCAGCCCATCCATCTCAGCCTGGGCTCATTCTCGGGCTCCCTGGCTGTTTTTCTCTCTCCCAATCTACCACCCTCAGCAGATGCTCTAGGCTTTATTCTACCCTTTGAACACCAGAGTTGAAGCTAGACCTTTAAGAAAATTTCAACTAAGAACAAAACAAAATGCTGTTTACTGCTACTGAGGTTTTACAAAGACCCCCCCTCCCCCGGGGTGAGAGGGTAGTAATTGGAGGGCTCTAGACCTTCTTTGAGGGGAGCCAGCACACAAAGTGTGTCTTTGCCGCAGGGTTCCAAGGGAATATTTTTCTTTCTACTCACTGCAACAGCTGGTCAGGAATTTCCCTATTTGTTAGGGTGAAAGAATTTGGCAAGAGACATCCTGAATCTTTTCACTTTCCCACAGCAGAGGTCAGCTGTACCTCAGGACAGGTAAAAGCAAAGGAGTCAGACAGTTTATTCATTTACAAATGATTCAGGGGAGTGAAATTTTCTTTCTGACTTTCCTACCCCCAGGCAGGGAGTTTTGGTAGGGAAACAACCACAGAAGAGTTAACTGGCCCGGATCCCCGTGCCTCTGCTCTCCCAAGATGGTCACATTCAATCCTGGAATGTAATGCTGTCGGAGGAGGCCAGATTGGTTCCGTAGGTGGTGTATGTGCCCCACCTACACACACCCCTAGAGTTCTTAACGACGGCTGTTTTCCCCAAGTGTTAACTGTTCTTTCTTTCATCCAACAAAAATGATTTATTGAGTGTTCTTCATGCTGGGTATTATGTAGGTGACTAGAATTATAGTTAGGAAATTATAGTGGGCAAAGACGCATAGATGCAACTTTAGCTAGTGGGTGGTGCACAGGAGGGACTAAGGGGAGGCAAACCAACGAGGAGACACAGTACTGCAGCTGCTCAAAGCCCAGGACACATAGACTGGCACAGTGGCAGCCCATGTGCTAGAGCCAAAGGATGAGCTGGAAGATTTCAAATGAAAGGAGAGATCCAGGCAGAGGGAGCAGCATCGGCAAGATTCAGTGCCAAGAGCAGCTTAGCTCGTTAGATAAGGAAAGAATAGAGGGAAGACAAGACAGAGACGTGGGGGTGCTGGGACACCGTGTAAGGGGGGAGATAGGAGGAGGGAGAAAGAGGGAGTGGGAAAGGAGGAGAAAGAGGGAAAGAGAACAGGAGAAAGAAGGGAGGACAGAATGGTATGGAGAGTAAGAAAGGGAAAGGGAAGGGGCGGGGAAGACAGGGAGGACAAAAAGAGGGAATGATCAGTGTATAAACGCCAACCTTCTATTGCCATGTACGATGTACAAATACAGCAGCAGCAAACATTCAAAAATTAGGAAGACAATTTCATTTATAACAGCCTCAAAAAAAGAACAAAATATTCATCGGGAGCGAATGTAGCCAAGGAAATTCAAGTCTAGGATGCTGGAAACGACAGGACACCAATTGAAAGAATTTTCAGATATCTAAATGAAGCAGCTGGTGTTTGTGAACTGGAAGTTTTACTCTGAGACCGTGTATTCAAACACCCCCATCACCATTCCAAATTAGTTCTTTGCAGAAATTGACAAGTTGACTCCCAGATATACATGGAAACCCACAGGAGTTAGCCAAAATAGCATGGGGAATGAAAAATGAAGATGACACATTTCCCAACTTCAGACCTTAGCAAGAACTGCAGGAATCAAGACACTACGCTATGGGTAGACTCACAGATCAAGAGCAGGTCAGGAGTAGACAGGGCCTCTCTAATTCATAAAGGAGTGTCTGAGGGTGGTGCTGAGGCCGTTCAAGAATAGACTTCCAGTAACCGTGCCAGCACACCTGGATATCACATACAAGAGGCTGAAGCTGCACCTCTCTCCCTCACCATGAAGGAGAATTGTCTTAAACTGTAACGAGCTGATCTAAGTGCAATAGCCAAGGCTTTCAGAAGAAAAATGCTTGACCTCAGGTCAGGCAATGGCTTCTTAGCTATGACAAGAAGGCGAAAACAGAAAATCGAGTGTCATCAGGACTCTTTGCTTCAAAGTACACAGTCAAAAAGTGAAAACAAAACAGAGAAAGAAAAAAAAAAACCCAAAACATTCCATAGAAGAAGGGGGGATATTATCAGAGCAGAAGGCAGCCCATAGACAAAGCTAGAACACAGATTAAATACAAGAATTAAAAAAATGAGAGAGTGTGCAAAGCTCTCAAGCCGAAACAGACTCTTTGGGGAGTTACACAAAGTGGATCGTCAACCCGAAATGTGAAGGCCATAAGTATCCAACTCCTGAATGATAACAGAACAGCTAGATGACCTTGACTGTCCCGATGACGTTTTAGGTTCAATATCAAAGGCACGATCCGGGAAAGAGGTAGTTGGTACCCTGGATTCCACAGAGATTAACACTTCTGCTCTGTAAAACACACTGTCAAAGGAGAAGACAAACCAGACTGGAAGAAAGTATTTACAGAAGACGTCTCCATGTCTGATAAATGATTTACCCAGAACATACCAGGAACTCTTACAACATGGTAATAAGAAGTGAGCAGCCTAGCTTTAAAAATGGGCGAAGAGCTGTGCCAGACACCTCAGCCCAAGAAGATGTAAATGGCAGATAAAAGATATTTGATCTCCTGCCACTGAGGAACTGTCAGTTAAAGCAACAGGGATACCACACCGAAGCCTCAGAATGGCCAAGATCCAAAATGACAGAAATTATGGATGAGGCTGTGAAGCCCTGGGAACTCTTAAGGCTGAGGGTTGGAAATGAGGTGGGTGGAGTAGGGGGTTTGGCGGGCATAGGCAGGACAGTGCAAAATGCTGCAGCCACTTTGGAAGCCGGTGTGATGACCTTTTACAAAAGTAAACACAGTCTTATGCACCCAGCAAGCGCAGTTCCCAGTATTCATCCAAGTGAACTGAAAACAGGTCTGCATAAAAACTTGAACAAGGCTGGAGAGATGGCTCAGCGGTTAAGAGCACTGACGGCTTTCCCAAAGGTCCTGAGTTCAATTCCCAGCAACCACATGGTGGCTCACAACCCTCTGTAGTGGGATCCAATGCCATTCTGGTGTGTCTGAGGACAGCTACCGTGTCCTCATATAAAAAACAAACAAATAAACAAACAAAGCAAAAATCCCTGAGCAAAGCCAGGTGGTGTTGGTGCCTTTAATCCCAGTACAGGAGCAAAGGTACCCTCAGCAGGGAAGCGCGTTTACACAGAGGATATCACTCAGCAGTAATAATAAGTGAACTATTGACAAAAAGATGTGGAGGGAATTTAATTGCGTATTTCTAAGTGAAACAATTAAATCTAAATGCGTCATGTGCCATATGTGGGGCGTCCAAACCATGTCAGAGGAAAGATCAGAGGTTGGGGAAGAGAGGGATGGACAGATAGAAACAGAAATTTTAGGGCAGTGAAATAATATGTATGGTGCTGTGAGAATTGATGCTTGTCATTAGACACTTGGGGACTTTTGATAATAATCTCTCAGTGTATGCAGTTCACTGGTTCTAACAAATGTTTCAGTGTTTTGGGGACAGTTGCCAGTAAGGGTACTGTGCATCTGTGGACACATGGGAAATAGATACTTCCTCTCAATTTTGCTGTGAACTTAGAGCTGTTCTCAAAAACTAGTCTATTTTAAGACAAAACTCCCCCCAGCACAATAAACCATTATTTATATCATAGCAGCATGCACAGTGTTCTCCCCAGAATTTCTAGGTCAGTTTATGAATGATCAGAGTTATAAAGTAAAATACTTTTTTTCTAAATACTTAAAAAATATGAACCCAGGGGGCTCAGAAGGTGATTCAGTGGGTAAATGTGCCTAGCATGCAAACACGGGGACCTGAGTTCAAGTCCCCAGAGTCCTTGTAACTCTGGTTACTTCCTGCACATTGTAATTCCAGTTCCTACAGTGAGAGAATTTTGTGATGCTCCTAACAGCTTGTCTACCATATACACTAGTGACCACACACACACCCACATAAACACACACACATATGCACGCACATACACACACACACACACACACACACACACACACACACACACACACACAGAAACGATTGACTACATGTAAAGACAAAGCATCTGAGTACACCTTTCTCCAAATGAGATATGCAAAGGCCCAGGGCATACATCGTATGGTGCCATCCGTGCTGACAGAAATACAAATTGAAAACCACAATGAGCTACCTGCACCCATCAGACCCCTGGAAAGCGAAAGCCAGAGAATGATTAGTTGACAAGGACTTAGAGAAACTGGAACCCTCATGTTCTGCTGCTGAGACCGTCGAGCAGTGTAGCCACTGTGAAAAATAGTTTGGCAGTTCCTCAAAAAGTGAAACATAGAGTTTCCATACAAGCTGGCAATTTTAACCTCCAGGTAATTGGAAACATATGTCCACACAAAGATGTGTCTATAAGTGTCCAGAGCTACGTTAACGAGAAAATAGTGGAAACAGCCTAGACATCTGTCATGTGAGTGGGTGAGACAAGGTGATATATGCACACACAATGGGAGTTTATTCAGCCATAACTGAGAAAGAAGTGCTGATCCTTGCTTTAGCATAGATGATTCTCGGTTGTTTGGCCAAATGAAAGAAGTGAGTCACCAAGGACCATGCAGGCCAGAACAGGTGAATCTACAGGCAGATCGGCCAACCACTTAGGGAAGGGTTATGATCAGGGTTGCTCAACAGATCAGAGTTTCCTTTTGATGTTGTGTGCTCTAGAAAGTGACTGCAATGGTGGTCACCCACATCTGTGAGTCCGCCAGAACCACGGCATCCTCCAGTGTTTGAAGGGGTAGATTAAAGTATAGAAACAGTACTTCAACAAGCTATTATTAAAAGAACAACACAAAGGAAGCTAGAGAGAGTTGGTGGACACCCAATCATCCGGCACCGTACATCTTGGAGGGAACGGCTTTCCCTGACTCCAGTCTTTGCCCTCCCTTTCAGCTACTCTGGATAAGCAATACTACACGGAGCTGAGCTGCTGCACTGGGGCCCAGTGATCTCTCTCTGGAGAGCACCTGGCACAAGCTCCTGGTCTTATCTGGATTCTTGTTCCGCTGTTTGACTCATCAAACAAGCACGAGTGGGTCACACAACTGACCCTGCTGCTCAGCTGGAGTGTGGCCTTTGTCCCGGTGCTCCCTATCCCGCTTCCCGTGGTGGCAGATATTGATTTTTTCATGACAACGCGGTTATTCATCCATTCTAGAAGGCTGGGAATTGTAATCCCCTGTTTTAGAGATAACCTCTTCAAGTAGAATGTTCTAGAAGGAAAAGAACTCAATAGAAAGACTACTGTATAGGAAAAGGGGGAGGAGACAGTGCTGCTTACACAGACGTGATGCATATCTAGAGTAGGAAAAGAAGAAAGGGTTTTAAAAACATGCTTCTCAAATCCCAGGGAAGAAGCTCCCAGAGCACCCTGAGCCTCCACTCATCACAACACCCAGCTCCCTGCCCAATCATTCAGCACTGTGGTGACTTAAGCTTTAAAGACTGGTGACTAACTTCCATACCTTCAAAGCTAGAGGGAGAAAACCCCCTCCTTTCTGAAGAGGGATAGGCAACAGCTGCTTGGTTAAGCATGTGGTTGGGAAGAGCACAGCCAGCATTGGAGGCTTTGGAGTGAACTGTGATCTGCCCATGTGGACAAGTCCCCGCAGGCAGACAGAATCAGGGACTGGGTGAGCTCCCAGTGCACCCCCACCCATCATGGAATTGCCTTCTCTGATGCGCAATGCGCTGGCAGAGTTGCCCCACCCAGTACAGTATCCACTCAACACAAACCGTGCATTAGGCTCTCCCTTCCTGGCCAGCAGCCGTCATCCTGCTTTTGGTCTCTACTCCTATTGGTCTTACTACAGTTGACAGAGACCAAGGATCTACCTTGAGAAAGAAACACACATGGAAAGTGCAATTGAGAGGAACGTGTCCCTGTGCGGTGACAAGCACTCAGGAGGAATGAACGCAGCCAAGACTGGCACCCTTAGAAAGCGGAGTCCTGGATGAGGTGAAGATGGGTTACAGCCTAGGAGAGAGCAGGAAGCCTGAAGACCTGCTATAGTCCTGGGAGTCCAGGAAGTTGGCTGGTGAGTGGATGCTGTATGATAAACCAGGCAGATGTGCCTGAAGGTGATTGCTTCCGAGTTTCTAACTTGGGGAGATGTGGGATTAGGTCCGGCACTACTTAGAGCAGAGGCAGCCGTGACGTGAACAGTCTCTCATAAACACACCAGCATGTTGTCATGGTCTCAGGCTAATGGACTCAGAAAAGATAATTTATATGGCTTGGGACAGTTCATCCCAATGGCTCCTGTGAGTGACCAGTGTTTTGTTTTTGAGACAGAATCTCACTATGTAGGCCTGGCTGGCCTGGAACTGCCATTGTAGACCAGGACAGAGGGTTTTTGTTTTGGGGTGTGTGTGTGTGTGTGTGTGTGTGTGTGTGTGTGTGTGTGTACGTGCGCACACGTGCATGCACGTTTTTTGTTGTCTTTGGTTTTATTTGAGACAGTGTTTCTCTGTGTAGTCCTAGCTGTTCTGAAACTTTCTCTGTAGACCAGGCTGGCCTTGAACTCAGAGATCCACCTGCCTCTACTCCCTGAGTGTGATTAAAGGCATGGGATACCACTGCCCGGTCAGTGTGTTTTTTTTTTTTTTTTTCCGGAGCTGGGGACTGAACCCAGGGCCTTGTGCTTGCTAGACAAGAGCTCTACCACTGAGCTAAATCCCCAACCCAGTGTGTTATTTTTTAGGTCAACTTTTGTGTGAATAAGGTCACTCTAAGAAACCAATCATCACAAACAGCATGAATAATTGCCAAAGCCAGAAAGCAGAGCAGTCGCCTGCCCTGAACCCGTCTCTCCCTGGAGAGAATGCCACACCTTTTTGAAGCCTGGTCAAGACCTAAACCACCCTGGGCTATGTTCCATACCTGGCTTGATAAGTCTTCTGAATCATGTTCTCTTTTTCATAGGGTTGGGCATAAACAAGATGAAGACTTCTACACAAATACACAATCCAAGCACTTGACAGATGTGGAGAAGGCTCAAGTTATTGTTGTAGGGTAAAATGATTTTGGACGGACTTGAGAAATAAACATTTTTTTTCAGGGTGACCTGGTAGCGAGTCTGGGTAGCTCTGAAGACCATTCATGGAGTCTACTGAGACCCAGGCACGTCCGCAGGGAGTCTACATAAAACTGAGCGGGCTTCCACATGGCCTGGGTCTGCACTGCCTTCATCCACTGCTCCTGCTGGGTTATTTTGTCCTTTTCAGCACTAAAAGCCAGGAATGGCAGATCATATGCAAGCGTGGCTTATAGTGATGCTTCTTTCTCTATCCAAAAGACTCAAAAGTTAAAAGCTCCTGGAAATAAAGTGTTTATTTATAGGCTAAAGACTAATTTTTGAAGGAAGTAGTCAAGCTTAGAACTTCAATTGTGGTGACTATGCAGTCATTTTTAAAAAGTGGGCAGTAACCATTTGTTGATTCTAATCCAAGGCTCTCTGATGATAAAGGCGAAAGATCAGGAAGTCTCCATTGTTAAGGAGTAAATCCATACAGACAGGGTAAGATATAAACACACACACACACACACACACACACACACACACACACACACACACACTCAATAAACATATGCCATGTATTCTCCAGATGAATGTTACCCCCTCACCCCATCTCCCCACACAAAGGATCATACAAGGTTTCAGAAACTCATGGAGAACTTCCTGAAGGCAGCAGAAACAGCTATGGTTTTCCATAGTAACCGGGGCAGGAAAATAGAAGACTAAGTTATTCTGGGCAACAGTGGAGGGATGGCCGGGCATGGAAGACTAGATGTGAATGCAAGCGAACAGTAAGTCCCACAAGACAGCCATACTAGAGGGCATGGGACTGCAAAGGGTAGCTCCCACACCTGAAAGAGAAGCTTGGGTCATGTTGAGGACATCTGGGGGAAGTCACCCAAAGGGAAAGAAAGAGAGTTCGGGACGGTGGTCCTGAAAGCGACCACAGAACACCGTGCATGTGCTGTCTTCCAGTGTGGGTCAGTGTTGGTGGTCATTTATATAGGAAGGATCTCTTCAGACTCAGGAAATTATGCAATAAACATACAAAATAGAATGTTATTAATGTGAACTGGCTGCATGTCAACACTTCCACCTAGCTGGAATTAATGAGACACACAGGAGATGGTGGCTATGATCGAAGTAGACGTTTAGAGAGGAACCTTGGAGCCAGGTGTGGGAACATGTTTAGGCCCCTGTCCTCAGTTGCCTCAGTTGACAACCAAATCACAAGGTCACCAGACACAATCAGAATAAAAGCTTGTTTATAATAGAGTTTTACTGATACAAAGACTGCGTTAGCACACATACAGATTTGAATGAAAGCAAAGCACCAAGACCATGGACAGAGATACTTGTTGAGTAAATAAATTGGAAGCAATGGCTCGCTTTGCCAGAGTATACTTTCCTTTGTCAAAATAGTTATAGTAAGTGGTGCATTTCGATGAGATGTAAACCCGAATGGGTGTATGTGATGACTTCTTGCAGAAAAACCCAGAGAAGGAAAGACGAGGGGAGACTCTGAGAACTGTTTAGTACCCAGCTCTCGGTTCTTTGAATTTCCCCCTGTTTTATGGCCATAGCTAACCCACAGTGGTTGTTGGTAAGGGAGTATCCTCCATGCTGACTGTTTATGTTGCTAAGGCGGAGTGACACAGCAGCCTATGGCTCTAAGGAGCCTTTGTAGATAGCTGGATGCCGGAGGCATGTTTCTTTGATTCTTTGTGCTGTTTCTTACGTAATAGCTATGAATGCAACATAGTGTTTGTTTGCTTTGAGTGTGCCTGTGCACATGTGCACATATGTGTATGGAGGCTGGAGGCTGACGGTGGGTGTCCTCCACAATCACTTCACCTCATTTTTTGATCTATGGTCTCTTCACTGAACCTGTACCTTTCCATTTGGGCTAGATTGGCTGGCCAGCAAGTGTTTCGGGGCTGCGTGTACTTCCCTCTCCCTGTTGCTGGGATTACAGATGAATTGTGGCCTTGCCCAGTTTTTTTTTTTTTTTTTTTTTTTTGGTTCTTTTTTTCGGAGCTGGGGACCGAACCCAGGGCCTTGCGCTTCCTAGGTAAGCGCTCTACCACTGAGCTAAGTCCCCAGCCCCCCTTGCCCAGTTTTTATGTGGGCTCTGGGATTTGAGCTCAGGTCTTCATGCTTGTGCAAAAAGCACTTTACCCAGTGAGCCGTCTCCCCTGTCGTAACATACTCCTTTTTTTTTGGTTCTTTTTTTTGGAGCTGGGGACCGAACCCAGGGCCTTGCGCTTCCTAGGTAAGCGCTCTACCACTGAGTTAAATCCCCAGCCCCACATACTCCTTTTTTAAGTTACTGAAACGGTACTGGGAGGTGGCAGCACATGCCTTTAATCCTAGCACCTGGGGAGCAGAAGCAGAGTTCAAGGCCAGCCTGGTTTATAGAGTGAGTTCCCAGGACAGGCAGGGCTACACAGAGAAATATGTCTCGAAAAACTAACCAACTAAAAATTAAATAAACAAAATATAATTTGTTCCCCATGCTACAGTTTGGACCTTGAATGCCCTTAAAGGGGCTGCTCCAAAAAGGTAGTGGAAGGTGGGGCCTCCTAGGAAAACTTTAGAACAGGGATTATACACAGGAAGGGGGTTTGGAGACCTCGGACTTCTGTCTCCGGTTCATGAAAGACGCAAACAGTTTGCTATACCAGATGCTCCCTTCCATTGTCATCTGGTACTGGTTAAGGCCCGAATGCAGCAGTTCCCAACCTGTGGGGGTCAAACGACCCTTTTATATAAAAGCGTGGCATGTCAGATAGTCTGCATATCAGATATTTACATTACTATTCATAATACTGGCAAAATTACAGTTATGAAGTAGCAACAAAAATAGTTTTATAGTTAGGGGTCACCCCAACATGAAGAACTGTATTAAAGGGTCACAGGCATTAGGGACGTTGAGAACCACTGCCTTAAAGCCACGAGGCCACTTGACCATGCTATCATGAAAAGGAGATGAGCTGACCACCAACGTGCATCTCGGTTTCCTGACTGCAGAGGCAAGGTCCAGCCTCCCCAAGCCTCCTCTCCATATTGGACTATCTTCCTGAAGTGTAAACAACACACCTTCCCTTCCTTAGGTTGCCTTCATTGGGTCTTTTCTCACAAGAGTTAGAGAAGTAGCTGACACAGAGACACTTCACAGTAAGGTTAACTGAGGTGAAGAATGGGGCACGCCAGCTCTAAGAGGATCTTGCTGGTCCATGGCAGCAAGCAGCAAGGCAGACCCCAGGGCTAGGGTGTTTTTTCCCCACACTCTCCTTGTGCGCTTTAAATGACTGGTCACTTTGGCTGGGCCATCCTGCACTAAATGTTTCCATCCCATTCTGTTGGGTTATGGAAACCATAGGACACCAGAATTGTCTAAGTTCTTTATGTGTTCCAAGTTAGAAAGTAGTTATCGAAGTTATCTACTTTTTGTTTGGGGGGCAACCAGAAGCCATACCATTCAGGCTCCCTGCTACATACAATGCTATGTGGAAACTTCGTGTATAAAAGAGAAAGTAAGGCGATTGCAGGCAGCTGTTTTGACTTTGGAAGACCCATCCAGTGATTCCCAAGAAATCTCCCATAACACAGGGCCTGTGCAACAGACAAGCAATTTCAGAGCTCGTTCAAACTCATACCTGAAACCTAAAAAACAGAAAAGTCAAGTGACTTCAACATCACATAGAAGGCACAGCCAGGCTGAAAGCTAGCCAGCTTCCATCGATCCAAGGGCCTAGTGCCTCACACATGGCAGAGTTGACTTTGCTGCTCTTTGGAGAACAGCTGAAGAGACACAAATTGCTTATATCCCTCCTGAGGGTGAGCAGATGGCCACGATCCACTGACCACTCACCAATGCCCCCAGGAGGAACTAGCAGCCGCTGCTCACTCTCCTGTGGTTCTGCGGGATTTCTACAATACATGCAAAGCAGATGGGGGCAGAGGGTGGTGGGACACTGGAAGGAGGGATTCTAAATCTACCCCTTGGCCCTCTGCCTTCTGTAATGCTACGGAAGCCTCCCCTCTGGATCTAGTTGGAAGGTGTATATGTTCTTACTGTGAGACACATGAAAATAGGGGTCCACTTGAACATGCTCTTTGGAATGCACGGTCACCCCCTAAGCACAAAGCAGCTGCTAAATATTTTCTAAGGGTTTCCATAATTCATGAATGTTCTTCTCCCGTGGAGGTTTTCCTGGAGACTCCATTGGAAAGCACACGCAGGGAGAGGAAGAGAGAGGGTTTCCGTATACATCTGCATCTCTGGTCTGTTTGTCCCATCTACCTAAATATTTACACAGCCCTCTCTCTTGATTACTCCCTTGCCCAGTGGTCACCTGTCCGCTGCCTTCAGTTCCAGAGGCTTCACGGCAAGCTGCTGAGCTATTTCAGGCCTTGGTTTATTCTTTCATGGCAAGGATCAGTCTGGATGTGAGGAATATGTTTATAAACTATAGCGATGCTTTATTTCAGCTGGGAGATGTTCTGAGAATGTAAAAATCTCTGCTGTGATGATTAATGCATGGCCTTTGCCAATGAGATTATTTAAATGGTAGAACAGTGGCTCCTATTTTAATGGTACAAATTCTTTTGAAAAATTCAAAGCAATTTTACAACTTCTTGGTGAGCCTTATTTAATCCCCAGTGAGATACAGAGATGTTGAAATGCAGGAACACCCAGGCTCACTCGGACACAGGAATTCAATGTTCCTCCTCTCCCAGAACATCATTTCCTGTCTCCTCTACTTTGTCCTTCCTGTGAGATGTTGATAAACATCTTTGTCCTGAGGCATTGTCCCATAGAAAGACAACAGAGTTCCCAGAAAAGCAAATTGGCAAGCATTGACTTAGGTCTTGGAGATAGAAAGGAAAGTCATAGCATCTATGTCCTCAAAGCTTTATGATTGGAGGAGAGGTTGCACATTTAGGGCCACGGGGTCTGGACACTAAGACGAGTCCCTGTGTGGAAACAGAGGGGACAAGATAGGAACAAGAGTGGGACCAAAGTAAGGACAGTGTGAAAGTGGCCTTTTATTTGTTTGCAAATGACGTTTGTGCATGAGTCTGGATGGAATCCCTTGGAACAGACACCAGGGTGAAGTTTCAGTAAGAGATTAGTTTAGTAGGTAAAGAAAACACTGTTGGGGGAGGGGGGCGCTTGGGAAAGAGAGACAGAAGGAAAGAGCAAGTGGTTGTTACTGTGGGGAACCAGAGCTTATTTCTGGGACTGTGAACACTTGAGTCACCTCAGCCGAGGGATAGGGGAGCGGGATCTGTATATTTCAACCCTTGCTACTGGTTGGGGAATGTTTCCTGGGTACATGAATCCCTGACATTTATTATCTACAAAATGGGGGCAAAGTAAGCCCAGAGATAAAACAAACAAACAAACAAACAAACAAACAAACAAACAAACAAAAGCAAAAACAAAGCCTCCAGACAAAGAAGTGGGGGCAGTTGGAAGTCCTGAATATACGTTGATGATGGGGGCAAGACGGAGCAAGGACAGTCTCTGCTCCCCTTTGAAAGGGAATCCATGCAGGGATTCAAATGACTCTGTCTCCTGTTCTTGCCTTTGAGCCAAGTCAAAGACTGATATTTAACCACAGAGCTCGCTTTGTAGAGTACCATGCTGTTTAAGCCAAGGGCAACCTTGGCTAAACACGTCAAGAATGGAGGAACATACATGGCTTTCTCTCAGACTTACGAAAACTTAAGTCCTAGCTCAGTGTTGCTATCCTTTAGATCCCCAGATAATGTCATCTCCTGAGCCTTCTTCCAGGTCCATCTCGTGTCTCCCATGGGGCCCCTAGCTCACCCCTCTCATGTAGGCTATGACACAGATATGCACTTGATGGTTGACCTGTCATCTCCTTCAGAAGAATTGACTGTCAGAGGCGGAGCCTATCTGACACAGATCTTAGAGTAACACATGTGGTCTTCCCCTAGAAGTGTACAAGAAACACAGCTTTTCCACTGTGTAAACTTTCCCCTTGGAACGAGTTCTGGGGAGGATGGATACGTGCTATGCTCTCCCTTTGGATTGAGCATTAGGGAGTGTGGCTTTGTGTTATACTCCAGAAGGAATGGGAGACATACTTGGGGTCACGATGCAGAGGACAAGGCCAGAGGAAGAGGATTCCGCCGGGGTCTTATGTGCTGGGGTTCAGGAGCGAAATGTGAACTACCATGGGAACAAAGGAAGGTCTTTAAAACTAGATATACTTTGTAAACATTCGTATTTATCTACCATCTATTCATCCATCTCTCCTAGATTATATGTTTCAAAATTAAGTACGAAGAGAAAAGGAAGTAAAACTCCCCCGCACCATACTCTCTGCGGCCATAATTTAAGCAATCCGACGGTAGGTACGTGACAGTGGCAGAGAGGGGTGAGGAATGGAGCGAACCTCTCTGTGCAGAGTGGCCCTCTCCCTGAAGTAAGCATGGGATAATGATAAAATGCCTCTCAGCAGAACTGAAATCCTCATAACGTGGCTGCGCTTTTACCCCCAAGTTACGGAGGAAGAACCCAAGAACGGCAGACCCGTCATCTCGGCAAGAGCGGGAAGCCCAGAGCTCAGGCAGCCTTCGTTTGAGTCCAGGTTTTAAAAACCTGATTTTATTTTTAGTCATGTGTATGTGTATATGTCTCTGTGTGGGTGAGTGCAGGTGTCCTTGGAGGACAGAGGCATCGTTTGAAGCTGGAATTCTAGGCCATTGTGAGCTGCGGGATGTGTACACTGAGACCCAAACTCAGGTCCCTGCAAGGGCACTGTGTGCTCTCGATGGCTGAGACATGTCTCTAGCACCACAGAGGAGTAGGTGTGTGTGTGTGTGTGTGTGTATACGTTTGAAAAATTTGTTTTGTTTTTGTTTTTAAGTAGCTAAATTGTCGACTTGGACAACATATCATTTTGTTTAAACACTTATTTTTCATGATTGTGAATTTGTATTCCCTAATTGTTGTAAGTTTAATCCAAAGACATTTAAAAATCATGACCCTGATTCCCAGAGATAATTATAGTTTCAATTCCCCGTGTTTCTGTGTGGTTTGTAGCCTCTGTAGATCAGGCCTTCTGCTTCCGTTTCTGTGAACCGAGAGGCTCAGAAAAATCTTCACACAGGTGCCGTGCCCACCTCCCCATCCTCTGCCAGAGCAAGTATGGCTCATAAAACTTTACATTGAGTGCTGCGTTTCAGTAACTGTTCTGGCTTCACTATGCCCAGAGTCGGGTACTCCAGGCCAAGTCTAACAGCTCCAACATCGGAAGCATCTTCAATTCAGGAGGACACTCTTTGCAAATCCTCAAATGGAGACCCTTGTGCAAATTTGTCCAATCTGTTACACTGTATGCGATGATGCTGAGGGTGTCTTCACGTGACTGGATTTTACATTCATGCTCAGTTTCCTAGAGCGATTTGATTATGGCGTTAGTACCCAGAAGCCCAGCACTGTAGGGGACTTACAGCAGCTGCAGGATGGAAGCAACTTCAACGACAAAGCTAACAGAGAAACCAGAAGCCTGTTTGCAAAGGCTGCCTCTAGATTGCCAATCATTTCACTTCTGCCCCTGTCCTTCAGGTTTCTGTCTTTACCTAACAATAACCATCTGTGAGGTGTGTGCAACTCTGAATGACATGGTTCTTCTGCCATTCAAACCCCAAAACACGTGAGGCCCGAAACCCGGTGGATTTTCTGATATTTAAAAAGGAATCGTTTTACATAAGAATCCATTTTATGATTTAACGTGCGCTCTTTTATGAATCACTAAGAGGTGTGTTTAAACCACCTTTAAAATCCTGCTAAATAACACCCCCAAGGGACTACTAAATTAAGAATTCCGTCTTTGTTTCCGTGGGTGAGTCATGTGGATGACCTTTATTCCTGGTACATTTAGGGTGATTACTGCATTTAATAGTGCTCACTCTCTACCCCACACTTTCCACTGCATTTTAAGTGCGTTCTCAGTGCCGCTCAGAGAAAACACGACGTAAGTATGTGGGCTTATGCCAGATGCAGCCACAAATACGAGTTTTTGCAAAGCTAAGAATTTATGAGACATAAATATCGCTTTTGCTTTTTCACAAATTTATCTTTGTAAGTTAGAGAAGTTTGAGAAACAAAATTGTTTAGGGCTGAAATAAGAAAGAGCTGACCCACCACAATACATAGTCAACTTCTACACCAGACATGAAGACGGGAGTGGAAGGCGAAAGGGGGGCATAGGTTGTTGTCTCTGTTCTGGCCTAGTGGCATCTTCTAGAATACCAATGAGGCTTGGACTTAGCACATACTTCACAGGAGAGAAAAGGAGCGAGACCAAGACTGACTCTGAACTGCCCAGAGTGAGTCACGGAACTTGACACTTTTTGAGGTTAAGTCATCAGATCACAGCGTCTTTTGATGGAAATTTTGCCTTCTCAGCTTTGGGCTGGAGAGAGAACTTAGTGCTTAGAAACAGGTGTTTCTCAAACTCAAGCAGAAGACCTGAGTGTGGTCTCGGCACTTGGGCTGGGCAACTGACAACCTACAACTCCATCTCTGGGGCAGGTCTCAAAACTCTGACCTCCTTAGGGCACCTTAGTCACATGCACGTCTTCCTCTATTCCCCACAGACATGTAATTAAAATAATAAAAGTCTGTTCCTTCCTTTGCTTGGAGTCAAGACTTACTGCCTGGCTAGACGTTTTGCACTGAATGCTCTCAGCCTTTGCATTTCTAACAACAAAACACTGCTCTTGATGAATGTAAGGGAGTGATGAAGACCCTCTTCTTGGAGCAGTTTCTCTATGAGAAGATGGGGATGCTCCTGTTCTCCTGGGGATCTGAGGGTGCCACGTGTTTCATGTGCCCTGAGCTATAACTAAGCTAGGAGGGTGGGCAGGCAGCAGTGCCTCCCTGTTACTTTAGTGTTTTACGTTCTGTTATAATAAAAACATTCTAAAGTCAATAGAAGTATGTAAGAGAAACACCTTGACACTTAGTTCTACTCTGGTACGCTGATGTGCTTATAAAAACCAATCTGAAAATATATTATAAAACGTAGCTGTGTCGGGGTTTAGCTCAGCTGAATGCACACATCTGTGTAGCCAATGTGCACAGTTAATGCACAGGCGGCCTCACCATGCCCAAGAGTTCTTTTAGACCCTTGTCTTGTCACCTCCCTGGCACCTTCTAGCTGCCTGCATCTGTAGATTTTTTTCCGTTACTCGTACGCTTTTTTCAAAAATGATTTTTTTTTTTGGTTCTTTTTTTCGGAGCTGGGGACCGAACCCAGGGCCTTGTGCTTCCTAGGTAATCGCTCTACCACTGAGCTAAATCCCCAGCCTCAAAAAAGATTTTTTTTATTTTAAACTCTTTGTCTCTATGACTGTCTCTGACACTCTTGGTCTGCCTCTGTCTCTCTGTCTCTGTCTCTGTGTGTGTGTGTCTGTCTGTCTCTGTCTGTCTGTCTATATGTCTCTGTCTGTCTTTGTCTGTCCTTCTCTATGCCTGTCTGTCTCCCCTCCCTGCCCCCGTTGTGCGTGTGTGTGTGTGTGTGTGTGCGTGTGTGTGTGTATGTGTGTGTGTGTGCGTGCACAGAGGTGCAAGTGCCTGCATAGACCAGTGTCTAAGCCACCTGATATGAGTGCAGGAACAGCATGTACTCCTAACCACCATGTCTTTTTTTGGCCATCATAAATATTCAGTCTTTTAGTCTATTTTTTGTCTAGTTCTTGATCAGCATAATGTTTTTGAAATCCATCTACATTGTATATATGAAGAGTTCACTCATTTCAAATGCTGGCCTTAAACTCACTGCACAAATATCTCATGTGTTGTAGTCATTCATTCTTTGATGGGCATTTTGGTTGTTTCTAGTTTGGGGCTACAAAGATATTCACGTTTGAATTTCCTACGTGTCTTTTATTCTATATTTTACTTTTGCTGAATAAAGCACACGAAGTGCAGCCGTTGGGTCACCAAGAGACATTTGACTAACTTTATAAAGGCACTGCCTAGCTCTTTCCCAAATGGCTGCACCATCTCCCCTGCCCCAACACAGTGCGTGCGAGTAGGAGTGGCCAGACAGCTTTCCTAACGTCGGCTGCTCCGGCGTGTGTGTGAGCGGCTCCTGGCCGTGGGTGTCTAGCACTTCATTGTGCTCTGTGATTTGTGATTCCCTGATGACTCATGAGGCTGGGCATCTTTCCGTCTGTTTTTTGGTCACTCACACAGCTTCTTTTAGTGAAGCGTGTGTTCAGTTCTTTTTGCCCATACTTAAAGTAGGTTACTGGTTTTCTTTTATATATTATTTAATTTTAAATATCCTTTATGCATCTGGGGACTATTCCCTTGTTTGATATGTTATCAGTATCTTTTTTTCTCCATCTGGGAGTTTACCTTTTTGTTTTATTAATGATATCTGTCCTAGAGCAGGCATTTTTGAATATTATTCTTTGGTGTGTACTGGGGATAACTTTACAAATAAGCTTTGTGAATGATAATGTCCAGTACCAAGGACAATCGCGGGACATATTCTGTAGCAATTAATAAAGGTTCTGTGGCCCCTGGGATTAGTAATCAAATATCTGATATCTGTCAGTGATAAACAGCCCAAACCTTATGCCACTAGGAATCTCTGCCTTACTGTCTCCTTTCATTCTCTCTCTCTCTCTCTCTCTCTCTCTCTCTCTCTCTCTCTCTCTCTCTTTCTCTCTCTCTCTCCAATGCTTCTCCTTCACAGAAACTCTTCTCTATACCAGATGTGTTACAGTGCAAGGGTCACCATGCCTTTTTCCCCCTGTGTAGGAAGTAATCTTAAAACCGTGGTTGGTCTGGGTTTTATCGGCCACAGGAACCTCCTTCCTAATAGACTTCAAAATCTCTGGCTGTCAAAGTTGGAACCCAGTGACTTTGTTCTGACTCAGAATCCAGACAGAGTCTATCTTACTCATTTCTGTCAGCAGACCTTTCTAACTGCCATACCCCACGCAATGGAGCTAGAAATGCAGGATCTACCCAGGGTGGTGTGTGCCCTGTGTGTCAACTTGTCCAGTTCATAGCTAGTGCAGCAGTGAGCCCGAGGACAGACCTAACTCACTCCGTCCTCTGCCTGTTATTTGTTAAATGGAGCTTAGCGCATAAGAGATGGTGTGCAAGTCACAATTGGTGTGCCAGCTTGCTTGAGTCATTCCGAAGGTGTTTGTTACTTTCGGAACCCCATGGCCACATGCCTGGCTCATTAGAGCATTTGCTGTTGCAGGAGTTATATAGCCAAATAGCCACAGTTAACCGGGGGCAGGGGGCGGGGGGGAAGCAATGCTATGGTGGCAATGAGGTAATCAAATCTCCCAGGCTCCGCCCAGGCAGGAAGTCAGTTAATATTGCAGGGTAAGGCTTGTGTCATTTTTGACTCACACTGGTTCACATTTCCCAAGTGGGAGACGAATGTTCTGGATCTCAGAAATGGTAGAGGTCATAAGAAAGACACTTTCTCCTTAGATCTCCCTTAGAGAGAAAACTTATAATACAAAAAAGGCGGCCCACCATTACAACCTCCAGTGTTTAATGCAGTTTGTGGAACAGCCCCACACACATTTTCACACGAGGTCCTTACAACAACCCTGGAGAGGGGCCCCTGGCGAATGTGGAAATAGTGAGGCTCTTTATATGAAGCTGGTCTTAAAGTTCTGAGTCTGTATGTGTCTGACCCAGATTCCACATCTATTGTGAAGTGATATGATACTTTGGTACTACAAAATGAACTAGCAGGGCCCACAAAATATTTTTTTTAATATTTTATTAATTTATGTGTATAGATGTTTTACCCGCATGTGTGACTATGTACATGCACGCATGCTTAGTGCCTGAGGAAGTCATGAGAGGGTGTCAGAGTCCCTGAAACTAGACTTGTAGATGGTTGTGAACCACTATGTGGGTGCTGGGAACCTGAGTTATCTGGATGACCAGACAGTGCTCTTAACTGCTGAGCCTGGGCCGTCTCTCCTGCACCACAGGATTCATTGTCTTGGGAGGGGACTCCTTTACTTATGAGCTGCCAAGGATGAAGTAGACATCTAAGTTTGTGCTTCTTTCCCCCTCCTCCCTGGTTCTTAAATATTGTCTGTTATGCCTCAAGGTAAGATAACTTATCCTATCTATAGAATATCTTCCTGGTACACTCTTCCTCAGATTGAAGGAGAATACTGTCGGATGCGATTTTGGCACAAAGGGTGGGGGTGGGGATGTTAGAGGCCATGGGGCTGCAAACCCTTAAAATCCTTTTTCCCTGGGAACCCAGTTTTACAAAGGTCAGCTGAACATGCTGAGATGACGCTCTTCTCTTATATGGACAAACCTGACGTAATATTTTATGTCCTATTTCTAACGTCACACCCGTCCTAAAGAATCTCCTTGGCTTGGTCACATGAATTTTGTCTCAGAGGAATAATGAGGCTTGGAAAATTAGATCTGAATTGGGGGATGGAGGCCTGTGGGTTGCTCATAACCCCCATTCAAAATGAAGCAGCGCATTGTATAAGTTTTCATTTCTTTTTGAACACATTTTTATTTTATTTTTATTATTATCTATTTATTCATCTGAGATAGTGTTTCTCTGTTGACCCCTGGTTGTCTTGGAACTCCATCTAGTCTTAACTCAGAGATCCCCCTGCCTCTGCCTCCTGAGTGCTGGGGTTAAAGGCATGCAGGTCACCACTGGCACCACTGGCTGCATCTGCAGAATAGATTTCCACCAGAGACCCAGTCACGGCCCTGAAATAGCTGAGGCTTCTGGTTAACCTCGCAGCAGAGGTGCATAGAGCTCCCTGCTTTGCAAAGGATGAAATGCACTTGCTTCTGCCTCGGACACTGGTGTGACTGTAAGCTTTGAAACCAAGTCCTCGGGAAAGAAAACTCAACTTGGTTCAGAACGAATGACACAAAATCAAACCCGAGATTCTGCCCTTCTTTCTCTGTTCGGATAGCTACAACTGAGAAAAAATATAATTAAAATTCTATTTCTCAGTGTATTTCCATATTTTTACCAGGCTTTATAATAACAGCCTGCAAGACAAACATCTCATTTCATTACTGTGTCATTAGGGACTTCCGTGTCTGTGTGGCATGAGGTGCATTCTTTGAATGGATAGAAGCACTTGGAGCCCTGATTCCAACTGGTCAGACTGGAAAATTCATGACTGCTCTCAGCAGATGTCTTCCAGCGAACTCCCCAGGGGAGAGCTACTACCTTCTACATATGGAAACAACCAAATCTGATTGGTCAACGTTTAAAGCAAACCATTGGAAGGTGTAATTTTGAGGAGTTCACCCCTGCTATTTCCCAGATCTAAATTTTGGGTATTTTTTTATAACAAAAATACTAACTAAAGCATACATCAAAGCTCATAATTCAGTCTATCATACTAGAACATCTATCTCTAATGACAGGATTAAGAATGGCTTGATGATTTGGAGCCAAAATGGTAAGATCCTTTAGAGTGGAGTCACTTGGTTGACATTACTTTCTCTTGACTCAATGATTGGTCTAGGCTGAAGGAGTCAAGAGACCGTTTCCAATGGAGAAGATTAAAATGCAATTATAGATGCATTTATCTTCCTTTGCTCCGGGGCTCTCTGTTCTATAATACCATTTGCATAATGGAATATTTTGTTCCCTTTTCAGTGTTAAATCTGGAACTTTTTATTCCAGGTGCCCATCAAAAAAATAAACAAAAGGAGTTTTAAGCCCTAGGCTTTTCCTATGTATCTGATGTTAAGAATTAGTTCATGTTGCCTGTTTTTAGGGAAATATAACACTTTCTTTTTTAAAACATTTCCAAGGTGACAGAGTTCTAAACAGTTGTAAATACAGATAAATAGAAGTTAGGAACTCACCTCCTCTATCCTCTACAAGCAACCCAAGCAGACAGACAGACACACGCACGCACACGCACGCCCTCAGTGTTCTCACTGAAGGTAGCATGGGAGGTGCCATTCTTTTTTTTATTTTTATTTTTATTTTTATTTTTATTTTTTATTTTATTTTATTTTATTTTTTAACTTGAGTATTTCTTATTTACGTTTCAAGTGTTATTCCCTTTCCCGGTTTACGAGAAAGAACTGGAAGAGCTTGAAGGGGCTCGAGACCGCATATGAACAACAATGCCAAGCAACCAGAGCTTCCAGGGACTAAGCCACTACCTAAAGACTATACATGGACTGACCCTGGACTCTGACCTCATAGGTAGCAATGAATATCCTAGTAAGATCACCAGTGGAAGGGGAAGCCCTGGGTCCTGCTAAGACTGAACCCCCAGTGAACGTGATTGTTGGGGGGGGGCGGCAATGGGGGAGGGTGGGGAGGGGAACACCCATAAGGAAGGGGAGGGGGAGGGATTAGGGGGATGTTGGCCTGTGCCATTCTTATTGGGTTGGCTTCTCACTGCCCCCTCCTCCCCCATTTCTGCTGCCTTTGTGTTAAGATTCCTGATCACTTCGGTCAATGCGTACCTGCAGTCTTTCCTCCCACTGGTCCCTAGTGAGTATGGACCTGTCTTGTTTTAATTGCCGGGTTAGCTAAGCGCTAACTGGGAAAAAAGGAACGCCTGCTAATGGAGAATCTATCAGCTCAAGTGGAACGTGATTTATCTTTTTAAAGGGACTCTTGGGACCTATAATAGTGTTTACTCATTTAAAAAAGTGGGCAAATTGTTAGCAGGGACAGAAACACTCACGTCCTTCCATGTACCTCCCTCCTATCTAGTAAATCACTCCTCTGGTGCAGGACCTAGAGAGCAGTTAAACTGCACATTAGAAGACACGCTTAGGGGTGGGAATTAGAATAGGAAGTAGCCCAGCTAGAGAGTGTCCTATACTAGCCTGGAACAATAATGACTGTAAGCACCGCTCAGCAGCGCGAACCCCTTAAACGTCACTTATGAAATCTCTCAACAGTCTATTCGTCTTAGTGGCTGGCTTTCTTCTAAGTCAACTTTGATCGACTAGGACATAGAGTCTACGGTATTCCATGGGAAAATCTAGCCTCCCTGGTGGTTGTCCTCAGTACAGCTATTCATGTAGCTAATGGACAGATCTCCTTAGAAACCTCACAGCAGCTCATTTTCCTTGTCTCCTGAGGATGTTCTTTCTGTAACGTTGATGGTTACTCCCTGCAGTTGGTGCCCTGACTTCAGCTGGACACTGTCAAGGAAGAGCAAACCTGCCACCAAGGGATGAGGCAGGTGGCAGGAGGTCAAGGGAACAGGAGAGGTCTTGCAGACCAAGATGCACTGTCCATAGCAAACCATATAACACAGCCACAGCAAACCTAAGGGTCACATGAAGTCCGGCTGTTGAGCAGCAGGTATTTTGAAGGTCAGGAGGTAGGAAGTGTGTGTAAATGGTGACAGAGAACTGACTCCTCACTAGTAGACAAGGGGGTCTACTAAGGTAGGGAGCTCTGAGCAGGAGCAGGAGACCAAGTTGCATTCTGGAGTCAGCAGGCAGGACAGACACCAAAGGGACCTACGGTCTTGGTAATGGGAACAGAGGTGGGTAATATGCTTTCTTGAAACTTGGATTCAAAGAGCAGATACTTTATAAGAACTGGAAGGGGATGAATGAGCCAATCCATGATTGGCTTTCATTTATTTCAATCTCATAGCACAATCTAGGAAAGAAGCATCATAGCTCGAAGGTGGGGTTGGGCACACCACTGTAATAAAATCAGGGACTTCGGATCTACTAGAATAAACTTCTATCAATTGAAAAAATAAGTTAAAAAAAGAACAAAAACATTGCCCAAGATACCTTCTTTATTTATCTTTTCTCTCTTGTTTCCTGTCTTATCATAATGCTAAAAATTGATTACACTAACGTTTTATCTTAATTTTTTTTTTGAAGTCTGTGCTAGGGTAGGGGAGAATTTTGAGACCTGCTGCTATGGTCTTCTTGGGAGACCTTTCATCTAAGCTGGTTACAAGGCAAAGACATGGTGGAAAAGAGGGGTTGCTAACCCTGGCATTGTTCCTCGTTACTGAACACGCCAGATGAGACACTAACACAAAGCGTGTTCTCTGATCCCAGCAAGAGTTAACTTTCTCCATTTCAGGAATAAAATCACCCGAGCTTGGACAAGATGTGTGACATTCATGACAGCCCATGGCCGGTCAGAGCTCCATCAATAGACTCTATGAGTGTGGGAACTGAGAAGACACCAGATAGGCAGTCAGGCCTAGAGGAGGCAGGCTTCCCCTGAAGACACATCTCTGTCAGGTGCAGGGAGACACGAAAGCACAAAAGGCTGACAAGGTAGAGTTCCAGAGGGGCCTGCGCTAAGTCCAAGACCCCACTCCTTTAACGGAATGGTATCCACCCTTGGACCTGAGTCACTAGAGGTCTTAATGATATTCAAATCCTGCCTTAGTTTGAAAAAAAAAAAAGTGCAGATCCAGGAAATCACCAAGAACATTGATCATCGAGTTCCAGGTTCTCTGGGATGTGAGAACATTTGCCTTGACCTCTCACAGAACTGCTCTACGTTGCAGAGCTTAAGCACCCCCCCCCCCCATGGCAGGAAGTTGCCTCAGGGTACTCTTACAGGGTGTCAAGTTCCTGACAGGATCATGAGCTGAACAAGAGGAGTGGCCAGGAGAATCAATCTCTCAGTGCCCTCTGACTACTGACTGGTAAGTTTTTCTTAATTGAGGCAGCAGGGACGGAATCTGCTAGTTGTCAAGGTTGGTTCCTCTTCCTCAGAAAATCTGAGTACCGGGGCTGTTTTGGTCATTTGGATGACCAATCAGGCAGTTCAGACTGGTTTTATCAGGAGTCAGTCAGGGGAGTGGTCCAGTGCAGAAAACCCTGGGAAGTTGCTTAAAATGCAACCACAAGCGTCAGGGCTCTATGTCCTTTCAGGGGTCCTGGATACACACAGGTAGGACTCTGAGAGAGCCTTGTCTAAAGTCCCTCCCTTAGGATGCTGGACTTGGAAAGAGCATGGGAAGAGAAAGCTTCTCACTCATCTTTAAACGCCACTTCCACCACCACGGTCAATCCCAGGACACACCACAGCCCTGAGGACAGGAGCCCCTGACTCTCAGGAGGCTGCAGTGGCCTCATTATTGAACCTCAATCTTGCTTATTGCCCACATGGCCGGAGGGTAACTGGTAGCAGAATGGGAGAAAGGTGGCCCCCAGCTATTCTAACCACTCCCTTCTCCCTCCACACACACTCCATAACAACTCGTGCTACCTAACTACTTCAGTTCTTTTTAACTATCTTGGGTGGCAGGGGTTGGTGGGATGGAGTACACCAGCTATCAGAGCCACGCTGGGAGGACAAACAGTTGCTGAGGCTGACAATTCCTCAGCGGCTGGCTTGATGGGTGATAGGACATTGTCTTTTGGAGCTGCAGCGGTTCACCGGCCTGGCTTTTCAGCAACCAAAAATAAACCTCCACTCTGCTTAATGTCTACCCCCCCCCCCCCACACACACACAGCTTACGTCTGTTTCCTGGGCCTCCCAGGCTCAGACTCAGCTCCTCTTGCTTTGGCCTTCAGATCTAGAGCAGGACCGTGGGAAGGATCCTGGGATAATTGTTTTTTGGTTGAGTACCTTTCATCTGAGGATCTCTCAGTACTTTATAAACACTAATTAAATTGCCACAATACACAACATTTTAGAATGCGTAATGATTACCTACCACCCCAGCTCTGGGCCAACTCTTTAAAGATGGGGAACTTAAAGGATGGCACGGCTAGATTTCAGATTATCACAGAGGCGGGGCCCCAAATTGAGTGCACCTCATTTCTAGTCCTGTGTGGAAGAGGACCAAAGTGACAGACAGAGTCATGTGATCCCTACACAAATACTCATTGTAAAGTACTGTGACTGAAAAGAGAATAGAATGTCTACTTGTAAACTTCGACCCCTTTAGCTACTTTTTCCTGTTCCAAGAAACCTAACATCTTTTTTTTTTTTCTCCAGCTTTCCCATCTGTAAAACGGTGACAGACAGGATCCTCACATCTCTTACACAGGACATCTGTGCATTCTAAAACCTACCAAAGGTGTGTGTGCTTCCCAGTACAACTGCACAACCCCGATTTACAATCTAGCATTTCACTCTGCAAAAGTTCATCACGACTACACACGCCTGCTTTTCTGTTTCGCTCCAGGATGTTAGCCTCTAGGATGCTCTCTTACCAGCCAAACTCACAGGGGTAAGGATCTCCAAGCCCCAGATTCCTCATGGAGCTGGCGGGAGAATTAACGGAGTGAAGAGTTCAGAACCCGGCTCCTCATAGGACAGGCTCAGGAGCAATGATTTAAAAAGTGACTTTCAACTTTTCTGAATGTAAGAAACCCAGCCTCAGTACTTTTTTGTGCCTGGCCTCCATGTTTCTCTGGTTTGGAAATTTTGTTTTGGAGCGCCTCCACTTGGATTATCCTAGAGACTTATTTAAAACACACACACACACACACACACACACACACACACACACACACACACACACACACACACACAGACGTATATTGTTACTAGTGGCAAATCTACAACCTTCTAGAATATTTTATTCTTTTCTCATTAAAATTTGTAGTTTAGAATCAAACTTGATGGAAGAAAATCCATCAAGGGAAAAAAAAAAAAAGGAGGTCTGGCTTTGGAATCTCTCCTACACCCTGTAAAGCATCCCTAGAAGTGATCCCAGACAAGGACTTACACAGACATTTATAATAGTGGTGGGCAGTCATATGAAGGTTTAACTTCCTGGACTTGTACTAGAAGGATAGCCTTCATCTATTCTTGACTTAAAAAAAAAAGGTGTGTGTGTGTGTGTGTGTGTCCACATGCATTCCTGCAGAGGCCCAGAGGAGTCAGGTTTCCCAGACCTGGAGTTACGAGTGGTTGTGAGCCAGCTGATAGGAATGTTGGGAACCAAACTTGAGCCCTCTGGAAGAGCAACACACACTAACTACTGAGTCACCTCTCCACCTTGTCTTTTCAAGATGACTTTTTAAAAGCCACAAGTCTCAGTCTTTTGTAGTCAGACAATGACTGCCAGCCTCAATTCATGATTTCAGTCAGGAATGTAGGGACAGAGAGAGGAAGAACCAGGTCTAAAGAATGGGGTGGGAAGAGAGAGCAAGGCCTAAGAGAAAGGACGAGTTGAGGCAGGGAAGAATCAAAACAGCTCAGAGACATCACAGAGAAATCAACTTTGTAGACAAGAGGATTTAATTATAGTTTGTTTTAAGACATAACTCACAGAACTGTTTGTTTGGGGAAGGGAGGGGGAGGAGAAGGTGCCCATAGTGGGCTGCAATAAACTTTCCAGGCAAAATGGCTCACTTGTTCTCATCTGTGCTATCTAGTCATGCCTTTTGAAAATGGGCCATTTTTGTTATTTGTTATTTGGGTTTTTTTTGTTTTGTTTTGTTTTTTGGATCATTTATTTGACTTTTCCTGGAGTTTTGGACACCAGCCCACTGCCTGTTCCCATCTTTGCTCTCTGCTCCAGCAGGCTCCAGGACAAGCAGGGGCTTGAGGGCGAGGACCTGTGGGAAAGGACAGGGATGCAGGGACGTCTCCTCTGTGAATACGTGATTAGCAGCGAGAGTGCTCCGTTCCTGTTCCATGGGCCAGGGTTTCCTTAGCTGCTGGCAGAGAGCCCAGACAATTTGCTCTGGGGACAGACTTGGCTAAACTGCTGTCACTGCCAGCTCAGGAGCCCTCTATCTAGACTCACGAGTCTGAGCAGCCCAAAGGAGCTGGAAGAGGCCCGGGGTAGGGGAGGATGTGTCCAGGGTATCAGGTAGGGTGAGTGTGACTAACCCAGCAGGTTACCGGTTAGGAGCTGGCTGAGTGCTCCCCACCTACCTCCTTAAGGACGTAACCTTCTCTAGCCACAGGGACAGCTGCTAGTAGGGCTGAGGGACTAAGGGGCCCAGAATGTGGCTCTAGAGTCCAAGATGGAGTCCACATGGGCACACTGCAGGGAAAGGAATGGTGAAAGGCAAGGTGGCAGCTTGGAAGGTAGAGTACCTGCTCTCAGCACCAAGGGAATCGCCTTGCTTCCTGCCTGGCCTCCAGGACTACGGAATGATCCAGAAGCAGTGTGGAACTATATGCACCCCAGACCTTCCCTTGACACTCCTCATGCAATGCTCAGCACGCCCCCTTTGGCTTTCCCTGGGTTGTGCGTTCAACAAACACTCCGAAGGACTTCAAACGGAGGGGAACGTAGCAGGCTCTCCATGAGCTGGCTGTGTAGGTGGACAAACACATCCAGGAAAGACGAGGTCACGAGTTTTAGAATCTGCTTCTAGCCGCCTTGCTGTGTGTGAGCTCAGACACACTGATCTCTCTTTCATGATTTTTGTTTATAGTAGAATTTTGAAAAGACCCATGGTCATGAATTATTCAGGGCCACCAGTTGCTATAGTGCCCAGTGTCTTCCAAATGTCCTCATATGGATCTGTGACTAGCTAGGATTTTAGAAATACTGGCACCCCCACTTTTCTGCTGCCCTAAGTGTCTACACCAGCCAGGCTGCCCTGAGGCTACTGCAAAGCTGGGAACTGGAATTCTGGATGAGACATCTAAGTGGCTATAGTTTATGCTCTCTCTGCTTTTCCCCTATCCTCCCTCTCTTCTCCCCTTACCTCCCCCTCTCTGCTCCCCCTGCCTCCCCTCTCTCATTACATAACTAATATTTTATAATTTCAAAAACTTCAGAAAATTAAAGGGTAAAAAATACCAGCTTACAATAATAATGGGAACATTGTAGTACATAGTCCTTGGGCTTTTCTATGCTGCTATTTTTAAGTGAAATCGTGTGTGTGTGTGTGTGTGGTGTGTGTGTGTGTGTGGTGTGTGTGTGTGTGTGGTGTGTGTATGTGTGGTGTGTGTGGTGTATGTATGTATGTATGTGTATGTATGTATGTGTGGTGTGTGTATGTGTGTGTATATGTTTGTGTGTGTATGCGTGTGTGTGGTGTGTGTATATGTGTGTATGTGTGTGGTGTGTGTGTATGTGTGTGTGTGTGGTGTATGTGTATGTGGTGTGTGATGTGTGTGATGTGTGTGTATGTGTGTGTGTGGTGTGTATGTGTGTGTGTGTGTGTGTGTGTGGTGTGTGTGTATGTGTGTGTGTGTGGTGTGTGTGTGTATGTGGTGTGTGATGTGTGTGATGTGTGTGTATGTGTGTGTGTGGTGTGTATGTGTGTGTGTGTGGTGTGTGTGTATGTGTGTGTGTGTGTGGTGTGTGTGGTGTGTGTGTGTGTGTGTGTGTGGTGTGTGTGTGTGTATTCTACCATGTCATAAATATTACCTTTCCATGTTTATATACATAGATCTGTATTATAGCTTTTGATGACTGGTTAGCAGTGCAGGGCAAAGTGTGCTTAGTTTATTCAATCAATTGCCTGTAGTTGGGCATTGCATGTGTTACTAGGTTACCGTTGATATAAACTAAACTCTTTATATAAACACCACTAAATACTGATTAGATGCTTCCCTTTAGAGGAATTCTTCATAACATAAGTACCGGGTCAAATGCTGCCGTCTTTTTAAAGGCTTTGATGTATCATGTCAAAATCCTCTGTTCAAACTCCCTGCCAGCATCCAGCGTCCGGGCAGGAAGCAGAACTTCTCTGGTCCTCCCACCTCAGCACAGACATTGTGAGTCCTCTCAGCTCATTCTGTTCTGATGGTTCTGACACATCACATTTGCTGTTCTAACGTGGGGCTCAGTGTTTTCTCGCCTCCTTTCTGGTATCTTCCATCATCTCCCGGAGCCCTGATTTCGCTTGTGCTCCTTTCTTGCAACTGTAAACACCGATCCGACACCGCCTGCATGCAGGCACTGCTCCAAATATTCTACCACAGCCACAGGAACGGGAAGGGAGTGGGGGCCAGTCCCTGGGAGCTGGACCCGGAGCTCGGAAGAGAAGACAATTGTGGCACCTTTATGGAGTAGTAGAGAGTGGAATGGGGGTGTATTTAATGCAGAGAAAAAGAGGATCGGCGAGGCAGTGTGGCTCGAGCTGACAGGGAAGCTGACAGTCTGGTGGTTAGATTCCTGATGGCAAACGGTTCTACTGTAGAGTTTAGACTTCTGTTGTAGCTATGGCAGAGTACCAGAGGCAGAGCGTGCGGGCATCTTTTTTGTTTGTTTTTGTTTTTGTCACCTTGATACAAGTTAAAGTCCTCTGAGAAGAAGGAACCTCCATAGAGAAAACTCTTCTATCAGATTGGTCTGGGGGCAAGTTTATGGGGTCATTTCCTTGATCAATTATTGATGCGAGAGGGCCCAACCCCCTGTGGACAGTGCCAACCTTGGGTAAGTGGTCCTGGGTGGTATGAGAAAGCAGGCTGAGTGAGCCACAGACGGCAAACCAGGAAGCATCGTTCCTCCACGGCTCTGCTTGAGTTCCTGTCTCCAAGTTCCTGCCCTGACTTCCTTCTGTGATGGACCGTGATTGGGGGCAGTGGGGGAAGGGTGTGAACCAAATAAACTCTTCCCCAAGGGACTTTGGGTCACAGTGTGCATCACAGTAACAGAAACCTAACAGGACTCAGGGCTTGAAACAGAGAAAGTTTGTCAGCTCAAGGTCCACAGAGTTACCTTTTGGTACTTGTATGGGGGCGTTTAGAGCGTAAGAAGAGAGAGATGGAGGCAGGAAAGGCAAGGGAAAGACTGTGGGTCTGTGGACGTGGACATAGAGTTGGGAGGAGGCCTGTGGCAAGGGGACTTGGTCGAGAGAAACATGAGCTGCAGTCTGTGGAGTTGGGGATGAGAAGTTCAAGGGGAGAGACTAGAACAGAGAGGACAGGGTGACAGGCTGTAGAAGACATGAGGGTGTGTCTATGGGTGAACTAGTAGCACTTAACCAAGTTGGCCTCAGTGGATACCTCCAAGAGGAAACTAGGTATCGATGTGGGACTCTGAAGAGACGCAGGGGCTGTAAATACAGACAGGGAGTTAATTGCCACTCAGAATCTACCCTCCGTGCCACCCTCCACTGGCAATCGTGCCTTTATCCAGGCTTGGTGATTATATTCTAGACAGAACCTTGGTCTCTGTCTCTGACCTCTGAATCCCCTTTCTTCTCTTAGAAGTGCCAAGATGGTTGTGAAAAAGAATGGACCAGCCAGGTGTGGCGATATCTGCCCTTGATTCCCGCAGTTGGATCTTGGGTATGAGGTCAGCCTGGTCTATGGGGAGAGTTCCAGGCAGCCAGGGCTACACAGGGAAACCCTGTCTCAAATGAACAAACAAACCAAAAGGAGTGGACTAGCAGAGCCAATTCATGTAACAATTTTGAAAATAAGTTGTTTTAGATAAGTGGTAAGTACTCTTAGCAATTAGTGAAATAAGAGGTCATGAATTTCAGAGCAAGGTTGGATGTAGGGGAGGGTTTGGAGGAGTAAAGGGAACAGAGAAGTGATGCAACTGTGTTATAATATCAAGAGATGAATTGAAAAAATAAAAATATACTGGTTAACATAATGAATTGCCCTACGCATGGCGAAGACTCAGCCCTGACTTTGGGAGGGCATTCTGCCTCAGAGCTAGAGATGTGTCAGCTTCCGGGGGAAGATTCCTGGCTTCAATCTGAACCATGAGAATGAGCTTCAACAGAGAACAGGCTCCCCCTACGACTCAGGGTTAAGCCACAGGACCTGAAGAGGAAGGAGAGGCGTGGCTACAGGTGCTGCCACTGGCTCACCAGCTCCTCAGCTAGTGACTCAATTAAGCTAACTGGCAGCCACTGTCTAAATTTAAATAGAAACATTGTAAAAACAAATTTGGGCAAGCATAGTCTACTCTGTTCTTTCCAACAGCCTAGTAAATCTTTATCTAAAAGAAAGTCGTTTGAATGTGGTGCTGAAAATGAATGTGGTTGACAGACGGCCTTCAGCTCCCGTTTTGTTTTTTTTTTCTTTAGCAGCGGACATTGCAGCTCACCTCCAGACCTGGAACACCTACTGTGGCCTGACTCAAAATAGTGCAGGCTCCTTTCAAGCCTGTCTACTCTCTGGTTAGACCTCCTCTCCTTGATGGGCCAAGGGAAAGATGTCCGATGCTACCTGATACCACAGAGAATCCAACAGAAGTGCTGCCCACACCTGCTGCTTCAGAGTAGCAGGTTTGCTGCCAGTCTGTCAGCAATGAGGCTCCACCCAAGACAAAGTAGAGCTAAGGAAACTTCTGTTATTTGCATAAGGATTTGGCTAGAAAGGAAGTCATCTCATTGAGATGTACTTAGCCCCACGGAGGATGCACTGTAGCCAGCTGTATGGCCTTCCCCTTTAGAAATATGGGTTTAGTGAAATATAAATTGGAAAACTAAAGGTTTCTTAAATAAGCCAAGAATCTGAGCTGTATAGAAAGGTGGCACAGAGGAAGTGGCATTATCCCACAGACAAGATAATTCAGAAGATGGGACTGAACGGCAATCTCTCAGTAAAGTGAGGTTGCACCGAGAGAACTAGTAATTACTGTTCTGGAATGCTTCTGGTTATAAATGTCCAAGGCGTTGACTGGAAATGGTATGAACAGCCCCAAGAAGACAGAAAGAGAGGGCACAGACAGATTCTGAGCTTCTGTTTCTAGTCTCTTAATCAATATGAGGGATGACATTAAACCCACAACAGTTGACGATTTATGTAATGCAAGGGAAAGAGGAGCCTGCAGGGTACCACTCAGCTACCTGGCTAGCCAGCGAGCTTCCCAGAAGCCTTTGCTGTGACTTGGAAGTGCTTTGTCTCTTCCGATGATGCTGTGTTGGGGGTTTGATCCTTCAGTGATGTGGGGCTCCTGGAGTGTAAGCCCTTGTTGGCAGTGTACCTTCAGGGGATCACAGGGCTCTAGCCTCTCTCTAGCTTCCTGTTTTGCTGCACAAACCCACGGTGTCTCTGCCACGATGTGACAGCCAAGAGGCCCACACCAGAGCTTTGGCCAAAGCCAGGGCCATGCTTCCCGATTCCCCAAATGATGATCTGGATAAACCTCACTTCTTTATAAAGTTACCCTGATTCAGGTATTTCATTACAGTAACAGAAGTGGATAGTACAGTAGGCGTTGCGTGGCTTTTCCTGACTGCATTCACACAAATAAGGACTCAGAAATGAAGGCGTGACCCAGACCTTGCTTCATCTGAACTTTTCCCATTGCATGCACACGGTGTCACATTCTTCCGCCTGAATTTATATCTTTAGCATTTCTCCCCTGTAGCTGATCAAACTGCTTAAGTTTGGGAAGGTTTGAAAAGCCTTGGTTATAAATGAGAGTGGCTTCTTTTTCTCTCCCCGCAAACCTGGCCCTTTCACGCATCATAAATCCTGACGCCTAATGAGAGGCGTCCATTTTGATCTGGGGCTGTGGGTTCTCCCCAAGGAGAGCGGGAGACCTGTGGACGTCTTCCTAGACTCAGCATGTTCTCTAGCTGGGTTCAGGGCCACCAAATCATTATTTCTACAACACATTAGGATGTTTTAAATTTTCCAAGCTTAGTTCAGCTAAGTTAATAAAAACAAAACAAAGCAAAACAAAACAAAAACAAAAAAACCAAAAACAAAAAAACCAAAACTATTAGAAAAGGGGGTTGGGGGAAGGGGGTAGGATGAATGGCTCTCCAGGTGGCAGTCAGGGTCCTAGAAAAATTTTGTATGGAAAGCCTAAAGGACCAAACTACTGAAGAGTCTGGAAGGTGGCCCACTTCCAGCTGAGCCTTGTCTTCTAAGCCTCTTGTCTGGTACCATTGTTTTCCTTGCATTCTCTGTATGCAGGCAGCAGTGGGGTGTGAATGAGGATGCCTGAGTTCGGGACTATGAGCTGTGTGACTTCCGGTGGTTAACCAATTTCTCTGTGCCTTGTTTCCTCATCTGTAAAAGTCTGCCTTGAGAAACTAACGGGAGGACATTGTTGAAGCTCTTTGTGCAGTTACTGACACCTAAGGAACGAATGCTTAGTAAATCTGAGCCGGCTTCTTGTGTTTGGGAAGTCTGACATTCCGTCACGCCGCGGAACTAAAACATAAAATATGAAGAGGAAAATTGGGCACTGGGAATTCAATTCCTCTTTCCTCGCTTGCCTGTTAGTACCAGGCAGCTACTTTTCCTGTTACAGAAAGTGACTGTGCTTCAGCTGTGGCCGAGAACCCGAGGTAAGAGGCGCCTCTGTGAGGGAAAGACTCATGTGTACCGGTCACTTATCCCACACCATCTACTACAGCACAGCATGGGAACTGGGTGGAAGCGGCCTGGATTAGAAACTGTCCTTCGATTCCAAGTGACACCTCACCAGCAAGTCTTCCCATTCGCATAGCTCTGCTCCTTGTGGACTGTGGCCACAGCACTTGCGCATTCAACAACAGCTTAGGACTGGAATTCCGGTATCTTTGTCTGGGGCTTTGGGCAGGCGGCTGAGAAGCTGCCTGTGCTAAGAAGGCTTTATGTCACGTATGGCGAGTAATGTGTAAGAGAGAAACCGGGAGGCTCTCCACAGTGCTCTTCCCTGCCCCTGGGGTTGACTCCAGGATTGGATCATCTGACACACATGGGCCAATGACACCAGAAGAACCGCCAATGGTAGTCTTCATAAGTCCTCACACACCAAGCTCACACACCGGGCTGATGTTCGTACTGGAAAACGAGGCCCATCTGTCCCGGCTGAGCTCAGCCCCTCAGTGGACAGTTACACAATAAGCCTGGGTAATTACAGCGGAGATTAAACGAGCCAGTCACTATGAATAGTTGTTTGAAGTCACTAATGCTGTAGTTGTTTGTTGTTCTGTGATTGGTCATTAAGACAAAAATCCACGAATAGGTTCAGTCTTTCCAAAGATCTATGACAGGTGCCACTGACTTCAGAACTGGCTGGTGGGCAGAGGGAGATGATCATAGAAGGGCAGAAGAAGAGAAACCCATGCTAGTGTGACAACTAGCAAAAAAAAAAAATCACCTGTCATAAATGATGATGATGATGATGATGGTGATGATGATGATGATGATGATACATCTGTGGGTCTGGCTAAAAGGTAAATCAAGGATGGCCCAGGACGCGATGTTAGAAGACAAAGCTGGTCTCCATAACCATTCCCGCCAACTAAAGATTCTCAATGCAAGTGATGACCTATGGCAACCGTTCTTGGAGGCTGAGCTGCAAGGCCCTTCCTCACACACGTAGACCTGGGAGACTTGGAGAAGTATCGAGGAGCCCTGTTCCACCACAGGAGAGCTGCTTAAGCTTACTTCCAAGACCACCCTGAGTAGCACAGAGCTGTCTGTCCAATGTGGCAAACATTAGCCCTGCGATGCTGGGCAGTCGAAATGTAGCTAGGCTAAACTGAGAGGCAGTTAACATGGAAAATAAACACTGGAGCTTTAAAATGTAGTATAAAAAAACCACAAAATATCTTAATAATTTTTATGTTGACTTCTTGTTGAAATGAGATTTTAGACATATTGGATTAATTGAAATATATTACTAAAATTACTTTAACCTCTCTCTCTTTTTTTTATGTCATGGATTTTGGGTACAGTTCAATGGTAGAGTACTTACCTAGCAAGCACAAGGACCCGGGTTGAATCTCAAGAATTACACACACACACACACTCACACTCACATAAATTAGCTATTAAAACATGCATTTGTGGCTCACACCTGTGATTTGCATATTTTTCTTGGCCAGTACTAGTGCAGAGACCTGTCCCCAAAAGCATTGTGGGTACAAATTTTGTGGAATGCTCAGCAAAACAAGGGGCATAGAAATCCTACAACAGTTTCAAAGGTGTTATACCAGACTGGGGCAATAGTTTAAAATGACAGGAAACTTCTGGATTCTCTACTTTCCAGAGGCAGGCATCACACTGAGAGCACTTTGGAATGGCAAACACAAGCCATTTCTTTCCCCCAAACACATCTCAGAATGTAAAATAAAGAACCCAGGTAGTGAGTCAAAAGTAGAGTCAGGATTTGTTCAAGGAACCAGGCCTGCTTGGGTAGGGGAACCTGGCAATCTGTCTAGACAGATGGGGAGTAGCTGTGGACAGGTGGCCCTTGTTGTGGCTTATATCTCCCCTTCACAGTGAAGGATCTGTCTATTCAGGGAGTTTGCCTAGGCTTCACTGGATGTCAGCTATATATGGCTTGGTTTGGAAGCAGAATTTAGAGGGAAATAGACAGGCTTAGATTGGCTATGCTGGAAGGCAATCTTCCTATAGTCCTTTGAATGAAAATGGCTCCCACAGGGTCACAGGGAGTGACACTATTAGAAGGTGTGTGGCCTTGTTGGAGTAGGTGTGGCTTTTTTGGAGGAAGTGTGTCACTGGGGGTGGGGTTTTGAGATTTCAGGTGCTCAAGTCAGGCCCAGTGTCTCTCTCTCTTCTTGCTGCCTGTGGATCCCGATGTAGAACTCTCAGCTCCTCTCCAGCACCACGTCTGCCTGCATGCCACTATGCTTCCCACCATGATGATAGTGGACTCAGTCTCTGAACTGTAAGCCAGCTCCAATGAAATGTATTCCTTTATAAGAGTTGTCATGGTCACGGTGTCTCTTCACAGCAGTAAAACCCTAAGATATCTCACCTTTGGTGAAGAGAACTATTAAGGTTCAAGCTACTTTTAGTATGTCTGAACTGGATGCAGAACATGAGATGGTGAACTTAGAACCACATGTGGTCAGTGAGGAAGAGTTCAGGGGCCTTGAGAAGATGAACGTGTTTTGCACATGGGAAATCTATATCTATCTATCTATCTATCTATCTATCTATCTATCTATCTATCTATATCTATATCTATATCTATCTATCTATCTATCTATCTATCTATCTATCTATCTATCTATATATATATATATATATATATCCTAAGCAGCCATCTTGAGACTGGTTGCCACATAAACCAATTAATCAATGCCTGGTCTTACGAGGCTTCATTTCAAGAAAGCTAACGAGGCTACATTACCTGTCGACCCTGTTTCTCCAAGGTCCCACTGCCACCATTCATTCTTTATCTATTTCTCTTCATTTCTCCACCTCTCCCAGACCTTTCTTCACTTTCTCAATGCCAGTAGGCATGAATGTGGCATTTCAGGCCCTGTCTCTCTGACAGGAGGACTCACTGCTAGGAACTGACTTGTTATCCATTCTCAGAAGGGTCAGTATAGAAAGAAAAGCCTACTGCAGTCAACTTCCCAGACATTTACACAAATCCAGCTCGATAAAGGAGAGTCTGAGTCCGTGTCATTTCTTCTCTAGGGGCCATGACCTCTTGCTATGCTTACACTGTATTCTCCTAAAATGGACTTTAAAGTGATTCTTTTGAGGCCTCAAAGGGAAAAGACTAGCCACAGAGAAGACTGCATTGTCCTGAGAGAATACCCAAGTCATCATGACTAGGGTGTCTATGGGCATATGGATGTCAAAGGCCATTCTGTTGAGTGTTATGAATGGGAGCAGAACTTGGCTAACTTGTTCACAGGCAGGGTCTGGTGGAAGTTAGATCTTTGAAAGGCAAAAATGGGTACTTGGCTGAGGAAACTTCTAGGCCAATTGTTGAAGGTACTATTGGACTTTCCTTGACTATATTCAAAAGAGAGTAAAGAGAACAGATTAAAATATGGATTACTATTCTAAGTAGAAGCAAAGTAAAATATTTGGAAAACTGTGAGTCTGTCCAGCTGTCAGTCTGTCCAGGACATACTGGAAAGCATGTTTGGGGGATGCAGAGTATGCCAAACACTGAACAGAAACCAAGAGCCAGTGTCCAAGACCATGAAGAGTGAGCTAGAACAGAATTCAGGAAACCCCAGTAAATGTAGACTGAATGAACAAATGAGCCAGATAAGCACAGCACACACAGTGAGCCCACTGTTCAGACCGAGGTCGGCAGAGATGGCTGTTAACTCGAATCCAGGAGCTTAAACATTTCCCCAGGCAATCAGCTGTGTCAGAGGAGTGAAGGGGAGTTGGAGCTACAGTTTCCATGACACAGGAAGTACCTGACTCTCGGTTTTCTCACCCACCAAGTAAGTGTCATGTCTGTGTCTGTGTCTGTGTGCCAGGATTGTGGAGACTGCATGAGATGAGCCATCTGTCCACTGAGAACTGTTTGAAATCAAGGCAGCACAGTAGAGGCAGGTTTGACTCTGATCTACATTTGCACTCCTCTGTCACCGTGGTGACTAGCCTAAGTCTTTATAATTCTTAGCCTTCAGTCTTTCTATTCTGTCTGTGGCTGTCAGGATGGAAGGCAGCTTCATATGTAAAAAGTCTAGTAGGTACTGGCTCACAGTAGGTACTAGCTCACAGTAGGTTCCCAATTGAGATCATTCTCCTTTATTTTTTTTCATTTTGAATCTCCAATTCGCTCTTTTTTTTTTTTTTTTAAAGAAAAACCTTTGAGGCTTAAAGTTAAGGCCAGATATCAAAGCTGGTTATATTTTAGTAATTCATTCCAAATCTCACAATAACAACAGTTTCTAAGAAATCTAAAGAGGTGGAGGCCCAGGGCAGTGTTCAAGTTAGCCAGAGAACCCCTTGGTACTGCAACTAGCACGAGCCATTCCCTGACATCCCTAGCCTTGTGTGACAAAAATCTACATCCCAGAAGACTTGAAGGCATAGATCGAAAGCAAGAAGGGGTTCTGGAGAGCACCCCTCCTGAGTGAGCCTCGGCCATCTCCAGTAACGCATGGAGTTGAAGGGCAAGCAGCCCAGAGACTTCTTGACCTCTTCTTGGGAATCCTTTCTTAGGAGTGGTCAGTGGAAGATGATGAACAGAAGCCCCTGGGCCTTCAAGGGTTAAATATACATGCTGAAAGTCAAGAGAAGGGAAAACTGGGCATGGAAAACTTGACCTTTGAAGGCGGAGCCTGTCTCCAGAAATACCAGCACTGGGCAAGCAGAACCCCAGTGCCCATGCCTGAGGGACCTGTGTGGGCCTTAAGTAGCAAGCCAAGAGCAGGTTGCACATTGCTTCTTTTATCAATGGGGCCCAAGATAAATGTCAGTGCCAGGCCTCAAAGGTAGGCATGACAGAGCACTGTAGGGAAAAATCACCCCAAGCTGTGGAGGAGTCCTTTGGTCTCCCTGGTGGCCTCTAGCAGAGCTTTTCTGAGGGTTCACGGAAGAAAAGGGAGCTGAGCAGGCTGGGATGGCACCAGCCTCTGCCCCTCCTCCTTCTGGGCAATTCTCAGGCTCAGCTCAATTCTCTCATCACTGGCTGTAGTGGAGGCTCTGCCCCCTCAGTCTGACCTCACCCACAAGCAAGTAGGAAACTTGGTGTCTCTCTGTCTCTGTCTCTGTCTCTGTCTCTGTCTCTGTCTCTCTCTCTCTCTCTCTCTCTCTCTCTCTCTCTCTCTCTTTCTCTCTCTCTCTCTCTCTCCTCCCCAGCTTACAAGTATATTGTACACTATATACCAGATCAGGGTTTTATAGCCCTGGGAAAAGTGTCCACAACAGAGCCTGTGCTCGCATGAGTTTGGAGACAAGCAAAGCTGAGGGACTACTAGTGACAAAGTCAGGACTTTCAAGAGGAGGGAATGACATGGCAAAGCCAGAGGGAGAGAAGATATAAGAAGTGAGAAGGAAGAGTACGTTCTTGGAAAAAGGCCAAGCCACATCTATCAGCCCTGCCTCTGGGCCTGCAGCAGAACCACTGATGTCCCAACCTCCAGTGACAGGGATGGCCTGAGACAGGGACAAAGGAAAGTTCAGTCACACTGACTTCAGTCCAGAAGCCCAAAGTGGAAAATGAAGGACCCCAGGAGACACCAGAAAACAATCCTCAGAAGGAAGGAGGGTCTGGGGGAGCAGGTAGAGCCTTCACTGTCTGTATTTCCTCTCAGACAAAGAGCAATGTTCTCTCCCCAGCAATGTGGAGCTCACAGTCAGTATGTGAGTCCAGTAGCAGAGCACTGACTATCGCTTGTCCACCAAGAACTGGACTTTAAGAAAGCTTGAGCCAAGCAGGGAAGCCTGGGAGATGCTATTAATTTTCATCAGATGCTCTTCCTACCCTGATAGTGCCAGCAGACTTCCTTCCCACAACCACACCAAAACTGCTGCTGTGTGTTTGTTGGTCACAGTGATAAAAGGTAAGTAAATGTTATTGAAGAGAAGTTGGAGGACGTGTGTGTGTGTGTGTGTGTGTGTGTGTGTGTGTGTGTGTGTGTGTGTGTGCGTGCACATGGTTATAGAGATACATGGATGAGGGTTTACACACACACACACACACACACACACACGGTTATAGAGATACATAGTTGAGGGTTCACGCACACACATATACATGGTTACAGGGATACATAGTTGAGGGTTCACACACACATGGTTACAGAGATACATAGTTGAGGGTTTACACACACACACACACACACACACACACACACACACACACACACACACGGTTATAGAGATACATAGTTGAGGGTTTAGCCCAGTTCCTAATACACAGAAGGCACTGCTTAGCATTTACATATCAAGTAGAATCTTTTTGCACAATATCCCTGTGCAGGGGCAGCGCCAATCCTCTCTGCACTCTTCCAATTTTAGTGTACGTGCTACTGAAGTGAGCACTCCTCTTTCTGTAGCACTGGTGCCAGGTGTTTCTTCTCCCCACCCCCACCCTATCTCAAACAATAGCCAACAGCAGTCAGTACAAAGCAGTGATGTAATGACGAGATTCTTAAATATCTTATCTGACAGAAGATTGTCTGCTTGCTGACTCCTAGGCTTCCTTAGTTTGCCTTTGAAAAGCAGACGGAAAACTTCTCAGAAATTCCATTTTGTTCCTCCTCACAGCCCCTTTATTACTTCCTTCTCTCAGCCACGCATCGTATTTTACTTTTACAGCCCTTGGGATCTGGTTATGACAAAGCCCACAATAGCTCAGCACATTTGTTTTATGGCTTCCCATCTGGTTTTACCGAGCTACATTCCTTATAAAGAGATGCATGAACCCAAAATGTGTAGATACCTTTTGTGACCCGGAGGGCCGAGCCTGTAACTGATGTTAATGGAACCATCACCAACTTAATGTTTCTCAGACTCTCTGATTCCTTTCTTAAGAACACATGATAGTGTCTTACCAGAAGCCTTATTGGGCGCTTATAGAAGTGTGTGTTAAATGGGGCTTTTGATCAGATACGTATCTGCCACTTGACTGTCAGTGTCCTTCAAGACGATGTGTGTGTCCCCAGACAGTGCACACACACACTAATGTGCACACAAGGAAAGTTCAGAAAATGTAGGTAGGCACCAGTTCATTAAAGTGAGAGCTCCTTCCTATCTTGCCTGCTGTGTCTCCAACATTAGACAACTCTCCAGAGAGGACTTGAGGCACAGAAGTTCTCAGCAGTAAAACCAACCTTCTTACTAGCTCCTGCTTCACAGAAGCATGCTTGGACACTCTGGTCATCTCTCTGTACCCATTCTCTGATACTTAGAATTCAGTCTGTCTTCAGACTATACTTCATGCAAAGCAAAATATAAGAATAAACTACATTTTTCCTACCTGCTCCAGGAGCCACCAGGAGCCTGACTGCTGCACACAGCCCATCAGACTGACACCAGGGTGAGTTCTTCAGCTCCCTCCCCTGGAGCCAGAACTTAAGAGACCTTTCAGTGTCTATGACCAGGCAGACTTTAACCTTCTAGTGAGTTCTTTCTCTTTCCTCTCCATGGCTTACTGAGTGCCAGAGTGAAGGACTCAGAAAAAGATGTTTAGAGAGATAGGCCCTGAATTTGGGGCAAGAGAGTGTGAGGAAAAAACACAACACAGGACTTCCAAGGTAAGAGTCAGTTCACCCAACGCCCTTCCTCCAAGGAGAAGATCCCTCCCTTCTCAGCTTTGATTTCTCATAGAAGACTTGCCACTGTGTTACTCACGTAATTGCTACATTGCCCCTTTGCAAGCGGCAGACATGCCTTGTGGGCCGAACTCCAGATTTTCCATGCATGCCTCTACCTGTCCGTAGGGATATCACTGGGCCTGGGAAAGTTGAGAGAGTAACACCCTGTCCACAAGGGGAGACCTAGACAAGACTATTAATCACACTGTAGGGTTAAAAATATGCCACAGAAGGATGGAGGGCTTGCTACGAACTTCTCCACACATAGGGCATCCACCTTCTTCATGGGATCACTAGGCTATGACCTGGAGTCCTTCCAAGTAGATAGGCAAGATACACTGTGTCAAGCTTGGACTTGCTTCCCCAAGGAGCAAAGGAGCATCGAGGATTACTACTGCCAATGGAATGTGGTTTTCTTACTCTGGGCAGTCCATGTAGGAGAGTCAAAGATGATAGATGACCTATTACAGTTTCTTTGAATATGGCGGGATACATCATTAAAGACACCATTCAAAGATAAGGCAGACATTACAGAGGCCCCATATCTGATTAAGTCCTAGACTCCAAGAAGGCAACAGAAGAAAGACCAATAAAGAAGTTAGGAAATCTTGGCTCCACTGGTCATGATCTATGTGACTTTGTTTAAAGCACTTAACCCTGCTTCCACACAAATGCAGAAGGCTTGAAGATCAGAGAAATCACACCACCTCTCACTCGGCCACCCGCCCCTCCCCCACCCCCGTTCTTGCGTTAGGGCTCCGATTTTCACTGGGACTTCACCCTTCCCTCTGCTTGTCTGCATGAGATTATTACCACTCCTAGACTTTTTCAGAAGTACGCAGGTGGCCAAGGCCAACAGATTCAGAGGTGGGGTTATGAATCATTTGCTGAGAAAATAACTTTTTTTTTTTTCTGTAGTGACTGCCAATGAGAGAGGCAGAACCTAGGGTTGATAGGTAAGAAAGACTGAAAATAAAGCCACTGCAGGAAAATAAATGACCAGAGCTTAGAAATGGTACGTCTTAGGTTTCTATAGCTGTGAGAAACACCATGACCAAAAGCCCGTTGGGGAGGAAAGGCTGTATTTCATCTGACACTTCCAGGTAACAGCCCACCCATCACGGAGAGGAAACTAAAGCCAGAAGCTGGAGGCGGAAACTGGAGCAGAGACCACGGGGGAGTGCTGCTCTCTGACTTGCTCCTCCTGGCTTGCTTAATCTGCTTTCTTATAGAACTCAAAACAACCTGTCCACTGGCGGTTTTGCTCCCTGAGGGCTGAGCCTGCCCGCGGTGATGGTTAACATTATGCTCTAAGTTTAAATTACTGTGTTTAAGAACTCTATAAAAGAAAAGTGCCTCTAACGTGTAAGCCCCACTTGCCCAAAGATAATTCCTGGAACGCTGGGGGCTGCTGTGCCTTTAAGATAACGAGCCGTGTGTTTTTGCTTCTGTAAAGAAGCATGGTTGCCCCCACTCCACAGGAAGTGCTTGATCATACATAGGCATGAGGTATGGAGGAAGTATGCCAGGATGTATGCTTGCCCCCGATTAGACAAAGCAGGAAGTACGTAGCCTTGTGGAGTTTGCCTTTATAAGCCCCTGACTAATGTAATTTGGTGTCAGACTCCTGGGAATAGACAAGGCCAGTGTCCATTGTTTAATAAAGCTTGTTTCAAATTTGGCTCAAAAGTTGTGGTAGAGTTCTTATTCTCACCTTGTGGGATTAACAATGGTGTTAACCAAGTCAACCTTAATCAAGAAAATGCCCTACAGAAACGACACCCTTCATAATAGACCCAAATAATATAAAGTACCTCGGTGTGACTTTAACCAAGCAAGTAAAAGATCTGTACAATAAGAACTTCAAGACACTGAAGAAAGAAATTGAAGAAGACCTCAGAAGATGGAAAGATCTCCCATGCTCATGGATTGGCAGGATTAATATAGTAAAAATGGCCATTTTACCAAAAGCGATCTACAGATTCAATGCAATCCCCATCAAAATACCAATCCAATTCTTCAAAGAGTTAGACAGAACAATTTGCAAATTCATCTGGAATAACAAAAAACCCAGGATAGTTAAAACTATCCTCAACAATAAAAGGACTTCAGGGGGAATCACTATCCCTGAACTCAAGCAGTATTACAGAGCAATAGTGATAAAAACTGCATGGTATTGGTACAGAGACAGACAGATAGACCAGTGGAATAGAATTGAAGACCCAGAAATGAACCCACACACCTATGGTCACTTGATTTTTGACAAAGGAGCCAAAACCATCCAATGGAAAAAAGATAGCATTTTCAGCAAATGGTGCTGGTTCATCTGGAGGTCAACATGTAGAAGAATGCAGATCGATCCATGCTTATCACCCTGTACAAAGCTTAAGTCCAAGTGGATCAAGGACCTCCACATCAAACCAGACACACTCAAACTAATAGAAGAAAAACTAGGGAAGCATCTGGAACACATGGGCACTGGAAAAAATTTCCTGAACAAAACACCAATGGCTTATGCTCTAAGATCAAGAATCGACAAATGGGATCTCATAAAACTGCAAAGCTTCTGTAAGGCAAAGGACACCGTGGTTAGGACAAATCGGCAACCAACAGATTGGGAAAAGATCTTTACCAATCCTACAACAGATAGAGGCCTTATATCCAAAATATACAATGAACTCAAGAAGTTAGACCGCAGGGAGACAAATAACCCTATTAAAAAATGGGGTTCAGAGCTAAACAAAGAATTCACAGCTGAGGAATGCCGAATGGCTGAGAAACACCTAAAGAAATGTTCAACATCTTTAGTCATAAGGGAAATGCAAATCAAAACAACCCTGAGATTTCACCTCACACCAGTGAGAATGGCTAAGATCAAAAACTCAGGTGACAGCAGATGCTGGCGAGGATGTGGAGAAAGAGGAACACTCCTCCATTGTTGGTGGGATTGCAGACTGGTACAACCATTCTGGAAATCAGTCTGGAGGTTCCTCAGAAAATTGGACATTGAACTGCCTGAGGATCCAGCTATACCTCTCTTGGGCATATACCCAAAAGATGCCCCAACATATATAAAAGGCACGTGCTCCACTATGTTCATCGCAGCCTTATTTATAATAGCCAGAAGCTGGAAAGAACCCAGATGCCCTTCAACAGAGGAATGGATACAGAAAATATGGTACATCTACACAATGGAATATTACTCAGCTATCAAAAACAACGAGTTTATGAAATTCGTAGGCAAATGGTTGGAACTGGAAAATATCATCCTGAGTGAGCTAACCCAAACACAGAAAGACATACATGGTATGCACTCACTGATAAGTGGCTATTAGCCCAAATGCTTGAATTACCCTAGATGCCTAGAACAAATGAAACTCGAGACAGATGATCAAAATGTGAATGCTTCACTCCTTCTTTAAAAGGGGAACAAGAATACCCTTGGCAGGGAAGAGAGAGGCAAAGATTAAAACAGAGACTGAAGGAACACCCATTCAGAGCCTGCCCCACATGTGGCCCATACATATACAGCCACCCAATTAGACAAGATGGATGAAGCAAAGAAGTGCAGACCGACAGGAGCCGGATGTAGATCTCTCCTGAGAGACACAGCCAGAATACAGCAAATACAGAGGCGAATGCCAGCAGCAAACCACTAAACTGAGAATAGGACCCCCGTTGAAGGAATCAGAGAAAGAACTGGAAGAGCTTGAAGGGGCTCGAGACCCCATATGTACAACAATGCCAAGCAACCAGAGCTTCCAGGGACTAAGCCACTACCTAAAGACTATGCATGGACTGACCCTGGACTCTGACCCCATAGGTAGCAATGAATATCCTAGTAAGAGCACCAGTGGAAGGGGAAGCCCTGGGTCCTGCTAAGACTGAACCCCCAGTGAACTAGACTGTTGGGGGGAGGGCGGCAATGGGGGGATGGTTGGGAGGGGAACACCCATGAGGAAGGGGAGCGGGTAGGGGGATGTTTACCCGGAAACCAAAGAATTATTATTACGTATTAAATAAATTAAAAAAAAATTAAAAAAAAAACAGAAACAAAAAAAAAAAAAAAAAGAAAGAAAATGCCCTACAGACTTACCTATAGGCAATCTGGAGGGGGGCGTTTTCTCAATTGAAGTTTCTTTTTCCAGATGATTCTAGTTTATATAAAGTTGACCAAGAAAGTCCAAGGAGAACATGGTATGAAATCCATTTTTGAGAATGCTATTCGAAGACTTGGATTCAAGTCATGACCAAGAGCTGGCATTCTTTTGTGTTTCTAAGATGTAACACTTCACTTAAACTCACCAAGTTAGATGTCTGATACACTGGGAAAATTGCAGCCCATATGAATGCTTTCCTCCTGGCCGCTACACCTCACATGGCTGCTTTGGATCCCCCGACAACACCAGTTTTGACATCATTATAGGGCTAACAAATGGGTTTCTTTTTAATCCATTCTTGGAAATGGTTTCTAAAGCTCAGTCTGCGTATATAGAAAGATGTAGGAAAAGTAAGGCAGACTCTAGAGAAAGATTTCCAAACTCTTTCCTCTGCTTTTCTGAATATAGTTCTTTGTTAAAGATCTAGACAGCATTCAAGGTGGAGTGTCACAGTGGAAATCCCCACGACTTGACCTCCTCAGTAACTATGCAAAACTCGAGCAACTGGCTGTTCAAAAGCAAAATCCACAGAGCAGCAGCCTAGAGCTGGCAAGGAGTCAGGAACCAGGGCCTCAGGCCAGGCGTGCATTTTAATAAGACAACCAAGGCACCATGTGTCTAAAGTCTGAAGAGCCGTGGGTTATTGCAAGGGTCGTTGCACCAAAAGGCCTTTGGCTTATGTTTGAGCATTTGGGGGAGGGGAGAAACATTAATTTCCCAGGTTTTAATATCACAGTCTTGGTAAATGAGAAGCACGTGTGAATGCAGAGCTAGAAACCTGACATCGAAATCTTTATCTAAAACGTAAGCAGTTGGTTTACTGGAAACTTATCCCAGTTGTAATGGTATTATAGGTCGATACTGGAGCCTGGGATACAGTACAGAAGCAAAGGAGAGCAGAACCCAGGGTACAGTAGAGGCAGCCAGGCTTCTGCTGGGATACTCATAAGAGTCACATGGAGGCCATGTTCACATGCTGATCCCACCAGGGTTCAGGAGGCCTGGGTGAGGCCTAAGAATTCGAATATGTAACAAGTGCCTGGGAGTGTCTATGCCACTGGCTCCAGAAACTATGATTACTAAAACAAAAGTGGGTTTGTTTTACAAATAAGCGTGTGTGCGTGCACGTGCACACACACATATACACACAATGTGTGCATGCATGTACATATGCACACATGTACACACGCCATATATATGAAATTTGCTGCCTGCTCTTATTACCATGAGGGCGGTATCTTTTCATGCCTTTAATGTAATATTCCATCACTTTTAAGGGTTGCAAGATAAAGCGTTGCTGCTCTGATAATACGTGTTAGCGATTCGTGTTAGCGATTTAAAGAGAACAACCACTGTCTTCAATCTGCACTGTCACTTTCTTCAAATCTAAATTAAATTTCTTCCTTTTTTTGTAAAAGTTTTTTGCCTGTATGTATGTATGTATGTATGTATGTATGTATGTATGTATGTTTGTATGTATGTTTGTTTGTATGTATGTTTGTATGTATGTTTGTATGTATGTTTGTATGTATGTATGTTTGTATGTATGCATGCTACCTGCGTGACTGGTGCCTTTGGGAGTTAGAAGAGGGCTTCCGATTTTATGTGACTGATGCTGTGAACTGGAGTGACAGAACTGGAGTGGTTGTGAGCCACCACATAGGAGCTTAGAATCGAACCCAGGTCCGCTGTAAAGCAACGTGGCCTCGACCACTGAGCCATCTCCCCACCGTTTTTACTATCATTCTTTCCTTTGCTTGTTTGCTTTTCTAGACGGGCTTTTTCTGTGTAGTTGTGGTGGTCCTGGAACTCCCTCTGTAGACCAGGCTTCTGCCTCCCCAGTGCTGGGATTAAAGGAGTGCAGCACCCCACCACTGCCTGGACTTCATCAGCACCTTAAATAAGCATCTTGTGATTGGGCCTAAAGATAAGCCAAGCTCTAAGCTGACCAGAAATGGGATTCACATTACGTAAGTGCCTGTGAGATCCACAAATGAAATTCCATTCCTTTGGGAGCTAGAATCGTCTTTTTCCTCAGCACGACTGTGACCTGGCTACACAAAACTCCATGGTGGCTGGAAATGAGGGACTCCCTGGTGCAGGACTGTCTACATACACCACTCAGGGTCCTGGTGCCCTCCTCGTCAGCCTAGACTCACAGGAAGAAAGTAGAAGATTTACAGGACTGCTGGTGAGAACCAGACCGGGGACTGTGAGGTGGTTCCTAACAAGTGCTCTAACATGCTCCCTGGAGAGTTGTCTGCTTCAGCTATGGCGTGCCTTCTAGATGTCTCCTGATGCAGGAGGCTCTGGGCTCAGACTTCTTCACCTCAGCAAATTAACTGGTCAAAAGGTATTTTATTTTAGTCCAAAAAATAGCCACAAAAAGAAATATGAAGGTATATTAAAGCATGGGTATTGATAAATTTTTCAACTTGAGTCACGCCCTTGTTCCATGATTGCTATCAAAGGGTGACAGGACCACACTATGTCCTAGAGAATCACATATGGAATACTCTAATACAGAAATCAGAACCTTAAAGAGACACGCACCATGCCGCCTCTGAGCAAACCCCACATTAGTCCTGATGTGGCCAGTTCCTACTTCGACACTCTATCAAGAAGACTGCATTTTGCTCGCTATGAAACCCCTCAGTGAGTCGGCTACATTTCCTGGCACCCTGCTTGATGTCTGAGGTGTGGATGGCTGGAATTTAAGGAATCAGAGTTAAAAGACTGGCAAGACAATAAGGATCAAGCTACCCGGGCACAAACACGAGGAGGATAAAATGTAGGCTGATGGCCACACACCTAACCCAGAGGTGCCCTCACTGGTGCTTGAAGTGAGTCGTCAAAGAGACGAGGTACAAGGTGGCCTGGCTGGACACAGCATAGTGTGCCAAAAAGCATGAGCGGTAACACGTGCCATGGAGGGGTGGAGCAAGCTCAGCAAAGTTCCACCAGAGGGGATGAGGGAGAAGTCAGCTGAGAGGTCAGACTTAGTCACTGTGGAGTCACCGAGGGGCGTGGAACAACTTTTCATCTCTAAAGGCTTCTTGACAGCCATGTAAAGACTGGGGATGTTAGACAAGACCAGAGTCATGAGTCTGACTCTGAGCCTCTTACGGCATCTCGGGGAGCAGCTCTGCATCCTGGGTCTGGCCACAGGGACCATGAGAAATTCAGGGCTTGTTTAGGAGTGAGGAAGCGTGGTGCTGTGACGATGGATCCGATGGATCCGTTGATGTAGAGTGAGGACTAGGTGTGAGACTAAGGGGTCCTCAGTTATTTTAGGTGGCAGATGAAGCATTTTGGGGTAGGGTCCTGTTGAATGTTTGAGAGAGCTGGAAAATGGCTTCAGGTACTGAGTCTAACTAAAACCAGAGCAAACTTGATCTAAGGTTTGTCCAGAGCACTTACATCAGCCCTCACACAGTGCATAAATACCCTCACTGAAGTTCAATAACTCCCCTTAAAGCTCATATCACCTAGAACAGTGGTTCTCAACCTGACCCCTTTGGGGTCAAATGACCCTTTTACAGGGTCACCTAAGATCATTGGGGAAACACAGATATTTACATCACAATTCCTAACAGGAGCAAAATTATAGTTATGAAGTAGCAATGAAAATAATTTTATGGTTGGGGGTCACCACAACACAAGGAGGTGTATTGAAGGGTCACAGCATTACGAAGGTTGAGAACTGCTGACCTAGAACCTCATGATGTAACCTTATGGTCTTGCTTATGGAATTAGTCCAGATGTTAAGTAAGCTAAGTTAGGGTGGACCCTAAACCCAATGTATGAAATAAAAATGTGCAGAGGCCCGGTGATGACACAGTCTGGGATTAGAGTGACACAGCCACATGCAAGGGACAACATGGACAGCTGAAAGCCACCAGAAGCAAAGGAGGCTTCCTCTTTATACCCTTAGATCATTGCTCCATTGGAAAATTACTGTGTACTTTGAGCCTTCAGAATCATAAGAATTACTGATTTAAGCTGCTCAGTTTGTGGTAGGCTTGGGGGCTGGAGCAGCCTAGTAAACAGGTAACAGCTCCCTAAATCCCTTTGGCTAAACTTTAAATGAAATTGCACTATTATTCAGTATACGTGGGTAGGTTTAGAAATTTTCGTGTTTCTTACGAAGGGATGCTATAGTAAGACAGAGAACTTCACACAAGTGTGTGTGTGTGTGTGTGTGTGTGTGTGTGTGTGTGTGTGTGTGTGTGTGGTTTACTATAGCTCATTGCAAGGCATAGTGGTCCTAGGGCATGTTTAAGTCAGAGCAAGGAAGAGGCAAGCTGTTGGGGAATCAATCAGACCAAGACTGGGTCCCAGAGCTAGCTGGGATCTCCTCCTCCTTTTCTTCTTCCTCTTCCTCCTCTTCCTCCTCCTCTTCCTCTTTTTCTACTTCTCCTTCTCCTCTTCCTCCTCCTTCTCTTCATCTTAACCCCCTCCCTCTCTCCCCCTCTCTCCCTCACTCACCCCCCCCCTCTCTCTCTCTCTGTGTGTGTGTGTGTGTGTGTGTGTGTGTGTGTGTCTGAGGATATCTATATCTTTAGGAGTTTGTTTTCTCTCCCTCTATGTGGATCCCAGGAATCAAACTCAAGTCCTCAGGCCTGGGGGCAAACTCCAAGCTCCAGTCATGGAACCATCTTTCCAGAACCAACTTGGGCGTTATTATCTCCACCAGCCCATTTAACAAACTAGTTGACAGACATCAAGCAATTATCTGAGGATTATATAGTCAACACTTGTGTAGCAGGACTAGAGGGAGATTTTCTTATTCTCCGTTTAGACATTTTGCAGGGCTGTGACCTCTACTCCACTTTTCCAGAGAATTATCCTGGATAGAAACAAAAAGACATTATCAGTTATTAGCCCAAGAAGAGTCGATGAACGTAAATTCCCCACCCACCTAAAAGTATTTCTGTAAATGGAACTATTTCACACGGTGTCCTCCTCGCCTTCTGAATCGAAGTATTCAAAGTGCATGGGTCTCTCCTTACTGGGATGGGCACTGTTTATTGTTAATGTATTTTAGTCATCTTGATTCCTCCGAAGAAATTTGGAGAAAACTGCAGGTGCAGCTTCAGAAAGCAAAGCTGGAACCCCACAGAGATCTGCATCCTCACCCCACCCCAGGAGACTCATCCCTAAGACTGCTGGAGAGAGAGGGCGTGGCTCCCGGGACCTAACCGCACTCCAGTTCCTAATACCCAGGAATACATGGGCAGCATCACAAATGGACCCGATGGGTTTAAGGAATGAGAACACAAAGTTGGCTGGGTAGGGAGAGGGCTGATGGATCTGGGAGGAATTGGGGAAGGGGAGAGAAGTATGACCGAAATACACCGTGCAATGTTCCCAAAGCGTGTGCATGTGCGTATGTGTTCATATTTATGTGTCTGTCTGTCTGTCTCTGTGTGTAATGTACTTAAGGGTTCAAGGCTCCCACTTATTTAATACAACTAGGCTAAAGAAATATACTAAATGGTTGACTGCAGACTCGTGCACTCTTACGCCTTTCTCTAGTGTGATGGTCTTCGACACGCACAGCTGAATGGAAACTCTTTATCCTCCTTCTCGAGCTACTGTTGTGTATGTGTCTGCCTCTTGAACGCTCCCTTGGAAAGAATTGTGATGGATTCCTGAGGTTCACTGTCCCTGGTAGTTCTCAGTGAACAAAGACCCAGGGAATGAACAGCACAGTTCTTGGGCTTGGAAAAGACCAGACATGAAAACGCTCCTGGGTACCTTTCCAGCCTCCTGTGCTACAGGCTGGGTTTTGCTTTAGGAATTTGAATTAAGAAGCTTCTCAAGGGCCTTCAGACAAATATGAGTGTGGGGCTGCATAGCCTCCCTGCACCCATGATCTTGGGCTGGCCCCAGACTCTATCCCTATGCCATGACATAAACTTCAGACTTAGCACTTCAGGAAGTCAGCACATAGCTCCAGGAAGCATCTGGATTCAAGCCCAAAGTAGGTAAAGCCAGATAATTCCACTAAAGGAAGCATTTCTTTTGTCAAACATGTACCAAGTTGAGATTGTCAGCCTTTATGAGACATAGCTTTCTTTTCTACATTGAAAGGATCCCTTGTTTCTAGACTCTTAACTGTTCCAACTCGTGAGTTCTCAACACCATTCTGCCTGCCTTCTGGTAGACCCAGAAGGAAAATGCAATTAAAAAAAATCATAAAACACAATTTGAATAAACAAAATAAAACATGATACAAATTAAGGCCAGTTCCTGAAATAAGAAAACAAAAGATCCTGCTTGCATATGCTCAAAGCTGTTTCTGATTTACTGACTGAATGGCTCACTCCAGCAAGCATTTGGACAGCCCACGTGACAGCATGCATACTAACACTTTCCAGTCAAGAGCCCTGGAGATTCCTTGGTCAGTCCACACTTGCTGTTCCAACTGCACTGGCCGCTTTTGGGAGCCTCTGGTTTAAGTTTCCACAGCCCAAGAAGTGGAGTAAAAGCCAGCTGGGGTGCTCAAAGAAAATAGGTTTTGAGGGGAGCCAACTGGGGGCCCAGGTGGCATACCTACTGCGGTGTCTGTCCCTCCCCATGCTTTGCAGTTCTGAAGATGACAGGCACTTGGCACTTTGTCCCTTCCTGGGTTGTAGCTGTCAGGTTGCAGCCCACAGAGTGTGACCTTCCTAAAATGATGGCTGCATGAATGTGACCCGGTCCCTTGCACTTGAGGTCTCTTAGCTTGAAGAGATGATGCACACTAATATCCTCACCTTCCGGGTTCTACAGGTGACTCCATAGAGGTTAATCATTAGTCTTTGTCTTGCGTTCTTATTAGCATATGCTAATTTACAACCTACCGGTCTTCCTGACATTTGCATGTATGAGCATAATGCACTTTGCTCATATTCCTTTCTCTAGTAGTCTTTCTTATAGCCCCCCTTCCCTTAGAGCTCCTCCTTTCCACATCCCTGGAGCCCCCTTTTAATTTCATGTTTTTCCTTTTTTTAACTTTCCCCAGTAGATTTTACAGAGGGGTGAAACATTATCCAGTTGATAAATGTACTGTGGGCCTGACCAGCCATTCTCAGGGAAGGAAGTGCAAACGGCTAATAAGTACAATGTTCAACATCCTAACCCACTAGGGAAGGGCGAATCAAAATTGCACTGAGATGCCGTCTCGCCCTCGTCCAAATAACTATGAACAAGAAAGCAGCAACAACTACTGGTTAGGATGTGGGAAAGGGGGGGACCCTCAATCACTGCTGGTGGGGATGTACATCAGTACCTACAGTGCTGTGGGCATCAGCAGGGAGGCTTCTCAAAAAAAATTACAAGTAGACGTATGTGTGACCCAGCCATCCATACCCTTGAGTACAGACCCGGAGGACCATAAGCGAGGGCACCACCGCAGAGGCACCAGCACACCCTTCTTTATACAGCACTGTTCACAATGATCAAGCTACAGAATCAGGGTAGGTGGCTAGCCACAGATGAATGGACAACAAAGAATGGATTTATACCATTTGCAAGGCAATGGATGACACTGCAGACACTCCATTTAAGTGACATCAGCCAGATCTTCAAAAATAGAGAATTGCTCATTACAATTTTTGTTTGTTTGTTTGCTTGCTTGCTTGATGTAGCATTTGTCTCACTACATAACCTCTGATGGCCTGGACTTTTCTATGTAGATCAGGTGAGTCGCAAAGATCCTTTGGCCCATGTCTCCAGAGTGCTGGGATTAGAGGTCTATGCCATCACCACAGGCCTGGGAATTAATCATGAAAGCTATGACTCAACATGTTGGATGGACAGTCATCTACTGAACAATGCATTGTAAGGTTTTCATCTACTGGAGCTAGAACAACTACACTACAACTCCCTCCAGCCCCCACACAGCTACTATTTCTCCAGCAGACTGCCAGCCTTCTAAATTCTCAGCAAAGAACTCATTTCAGTCTCGAGCGGTGGGGCCAAAGTAGACACTACTCCTGTTCTGCTTTATCAAGAGAAAAACTGAGGCAAGACAGCACAGGCACTTACTCTGGGACATATGTGATTGCGATACGATTTGAGTCTAGGACACCAGGCCAAAAGGCAGAGTTCCTTATATAACTATGCTGCTGTTCTCCCCTCCAGTACTGCCAAGACCACTGCAGGATGAACAAGGCAGGTAGGTCGTTACAAGTCTTCCTTTTCAACCAGTCTTTGACAGTTTTCTACCCAGCAGGCAAACATGCTGTGCTGGCTAGTCTATGTCAACCTGACACGAGGTAGAACCATTTAGGAAAAGAGAACTTCAATTGAGAAAATGCCTCTACCAGACTAACATGTGGGCAAGCCTGTGGTTTGTTTTCTTAGTGATTGATTGTGGGGAGGGCCCCGCCCATTGTGGGCGGGGTTTGCCAGAGAAGGTGATCCTGGGATGTGTGAGAAAGCCGAGTGAGTAAGCCATGAGGAGAAGGTCAGTAAGTAGCGCCCTCCATGCCCTCTCCTTCAACTCTTGCCTTGATTTCCCCAGAGATGGACCGTTAGCTGAAAGCAAGATAAACATTTTTTTCCTCTCTATCTTGCTTTTGGTCATTGCGTCTCATCCCAGAAGTGGAAACCCTAAGAACCACGCACCAGAAACATAAGAATACAGGCAAGAACTCCATACTCAACCTTTTTCTCAGTTGCTGGTCTTGGTTTTCTGCTTGGCCACAGACAATGGCCTCAGATTTTCAGTGACCTTTCAATTATGTAGCCTCAATTGTTACATAAATCCACGTTTATGTGTCAGCTGTGTTTCTAAACCATGGCACCAGATCCCCAAGTTACAACTGTGTTCCTTCACCGCTCCACAACTTTCCAAAGCCTTGACAGTAACTTGGCCCGGACTCTTCCCAACTCTGCTTGCCAACCTGTGATTACAGCTTAGCTTGGTTGTTGCCATAGCCTTCCCTCTAGCCTCCCCGAGTTGGGCTTCCTGCCCACAAGTTTGTATCCCACTCCTGACTCTTCTGGTCCCATTCCTCCCTCAATCAAGATTAGACAAGGCATTGTTAGAGCCTATCAAATGGAAACGCCCTTGCCCGACTTGTAAAGCTTCCATAGTCTCACCCTATACTATCACTCCATTTTCTTCCTCAGAAAGGTCAGTCCACTCCCACTGAACCTTGAGGCTGTTATCTTCGCCCCAGGAGCAGCAACCCACACTCCTTTCCAACTGTCACTGCCCACCTCGGATGACCTCTTTCTTGCTAGGTCCCCAGCTAGTTATATTTTACCTAACACAAAAAGTCCAGCTAGAGTCTAAACTCTATAAAGAAATGGTCCCTACCCCTTCATTATGCACTGGTCACTTCTTTCTTATTGTGTGTACAAATAAACAATGACATGCCTAACGGTAGTGACGAGCCAACTTCTGCTGGACACTTTCTTATGTGTCATGCTTTCCTGGGAAAAGTGGCTTTATTATTTTTGATTATAGATGGACAAACATGGGCCCAGGGGAAACAACGAAGCCAGGGTAACACCTGTTAGCCATTTGTTTAGCCTCTGCGTTACTTCATTAGCTCTCCACTGAGAGTAGTGACGGAGCTCCATGTTTCTCACACGGCTGGGACGGGGCAGGGAGTCTACTGTAAGGTATTGTTAGTTCTGCTAGTCATTTATACATGCAGCTGTTATACATCTTTTAAACTTCTCACCCTGAAGGAATTGTCCCATTTATCAAATGAGCAAAGGACTGTTTTACAAAGCCATCTTTTGGAGCCCGGAGATGAACGGTTAGTGGGACATCATAATCTATAAATTCCCCTGTGCGGTTTTATACTCTCTACATACGGTTGAAATATTTAAGATGGCACGCCACAAAGTTGTCAACAACTATTAATGGGGTTGGGTGGCATTTTAAGAAGGTCACTGGGCCAACATCTTTATTTTCTGATTTTGATTTTCAAAATTACATGGCAGCAAGATTTTCTAAGAAGGTCACTGACCAATATCTTTTTTTTTTCTGATTTTGTGTTTCAAAATTACATGGCAGCAAGATTTTCTAAGAAGCAACCACATTTGTGTAGCGCGTACTGGAGTTTTCTTCAGATTTCTTTCAATAGATTGTTTTTTTCTTTTAAGAACCAAGGGAGCAGAGATATAAATTCAAACAGGACAAATATCACAGTGTAACCATAAAGGAGGGATCAAGATTTAGATGAACATTTAATTTTTATGACACTCACTGTAAGTATAATCTCTCTTTTCTCCCATTCCTATTCTATTTAACCTTATACAAGCAAGAATCCACGAGACTTCCCCCTCTCCCTACTTCAAATCAAAGCTTCACCAAAGGCCAAAGTCATAGAGGAGAAACATTCTGTTTCAAGATTCTAAGCTTGTCTCAACTGTAGTTTATTAATTCCCAAGAAAACTCATAAGCAGTAGAGGAACCAACAGTTGTAAATGCATCAGCTGAGACAACATATTTTATCCTGCTCTGACTATCTACTGACTAATGCTCTCTTTGTCCCACACTAAGACTTTTTCTAATTGATCAAAAAAGGTCAGATGAGGAAAGAGAAAAACATTTCTAGACCTTGTTTCTTTGGTTTTCTTTTCTAAATGTTTTTTCCTTCTTTCTTTTATGTGCATGTGTGCTGCTGTGCACAGGGATGTGCACTATGTGCCTGCAGGTGCCCTCCAAGGCCAGAAGAGGGCGCTGTATCTCTGGGACCTGCAGAGACAGGCAGCCGTGAGCACCCACTGGGTGCTTGGAACTGAACACAGGTCTTCTGAAATGGCAGTGAGTGCTCCCAACTACTGGTCCGTCTACGTGGCCCCTTTTATGTGGTGTCTTCTGGCCCCAGCTTATTGGGATCCCTTCACCACTAACTGAAAGCAGACATTTCCATCTGATCTGTAGTAATTTCAGTTTAGAAATGAGCTGGTTTTCAAACTAAAAAGCCACTTAGGGAAAAGTGTATTTCTTGCTAAATGGTAACATTTTGTATCCTTTTTGTCCCAATTATAAAATAAGATCAGCCCATTATGGAAAACTTGAAATACAAGTTCTTTATCCTTCTTTATCAATTTCTTTGTGTGTAGTTTTAACTTTTCAGATCTAAATAAACCCCATTTCCATGGTACACATTAGTTTTTAATGTACAGTTTAGAAACATTTGAGGTATTTATCTTGTATTTTATATAAACTACCGTGATCATTAGAGACAGTTTTCTACTCCCCTCCCTCTCTCTGCCACCTGTCTGTCTCTCAGTCTCCATCTCTATCTCTCTGTCTCTCTGTCTCTGTCTCTCTGTCTCTGTCTCTCTGTCTCTCTGTGTCTCTCTGTGTGTCTCTCTGTGTCTCTGTGTCTCTCTGTCTCTCTGTCTCTGTCTCTGTCTCTCTCTCTCTCTCTCTTTCTCTCTCTGTGTGTATTGTAAACCTGAAAACGAATTCCCAGAACACAGTAACATTGCCGGTAAATCTGGAATTCTCAAGTACAATCCTGTTTTTTACAGTGACATTTTAGCTGCTCTCATTTCTTCCCTTCGTAAACTGCTCATTTCTGTCGACATGCCTCAAAGATTCTTTAGCATGAAACTTCAACACATTGTAAAGGGTGCCTCTACGGGAGTCTGGCCATTTTACTTTTGTCCTAGATGGTCTCTGGCTCAGGCTGTCTTCATTGCTTCTGGCCATTGTTCCATGCACCCTGTTCATTAGGAATTCATGTAATTCCCATGGGCGGTTCCTGTCATCCCACTAGGTTCTCCTGCTCCAGGCTGTGGAGTGGAGTCTGCTTTAGCTGCTGCCTCTACACACTTTCTTTCTGCCCTCAGGGTTTGGGGGGCTATCCTTCTTCCTTTATCCTGCCCTTGTCCTGATGGCCCCTGCTTCATAGTGCCCCTGCCTGTCAATCATCTTCGAGATACAAAACTATATATGCTGAGATGGATCCTGTCCTGAAGAAATTTACTTACAGAGACACATGCTGCTTTGGTCAAAGACCTATTTTTCCTTATCTGGGACTGCTCATCTCTCAGAGGTCATTTGGGCATCCCCACCTATTCCTACTAGAAAAGAGAGCCGTGTGTTCAGAGAGTGCTGGGGAGTATTTGGATCTCCTTGATGTTCTTCTGGACATAAGGAAAGTGGAGCAGAAGAGGAAGCTGATGGGATCTTCCCTTCAGGCTCTGCGGCCTAGCTATGCACATATCTGATCCCGATGTTGCAGTTTCTAGCAATGATTTCTGAGCTGTAAAGGGGGGATGAGAGACACCCCGCTGTTGTATTTTAGAGTGGTATATAGGAGGACACACCCATCCCTCATTACAGCTCTTTTCTTTACACAGCTAGCCATTGTAACAGGTAATACCCATCCTCCTGTCTTCATGCACCTCCTGCTTGACTGTGCTTGAGGAGCCATGGTCTCTGAATAAAGGTGGAAAGGGAGACAGGAGGATTGGGGGCGGGGGTGCTGAATTTTGTTCCATTGAGCTTGGAATACAATCTATTCTTCTCTGGAATACTTATTGCTCTGTCCAGGTCAGAATCAAGGTCATATAGAGAATGGCCTTGTAGGATATAAACAATGGGTCCAGGTTCCCACTATCTTTCAGTACCATTGGGCTTCTCTGGTTTGGAGAGTAGGGGTATATGGAGCGGACTTGCGAGACCATGCCTCTCAGTTCATCCTGTTAACAACTACACCATAGTCCTTGTAGGCTCCAACATATGGCCTTTCTCCATCTTATTTTAAGTCAGTTATTCTTGTTTTTCTTTTTTTTCATTCTGTTTTGGTGTTTCTTGGGTATCTGGGCAAAAATCTTGTATTTCAGTTGTCTCCTGTCTTGACTTAATAAGGCCGGAATAAGAACATTAAATACTGGAAGCTAGGACGACACAGATAATCCGTAACACATCTCTGTTTTAAATTCAACACAAAGGGAAACAGATTTCCTTATCCACACATTGCTTTAAACAAGAGAAATAATTCAGAACGTGTAATAGCACCATGATGAATCACGTTAGATATCGAGAGGTACAGAAAATGACAGGATTCCACAGTGGCTGCACCTCTCCTGAATCCCAGGCATGAGAACATTCTGAAACTGGAAATATCAGTTTAGAATGGATGAAATCCATCTCCAGCAAAGCTGCTCCTGCTAATGTGTTCCCCAGTTCCCCAGCCAGAACAAATTGCTCCTGCAATAAAACCAAGAAAAACAATGTGTCTCATACCTGGTCAAGAGACAGAAACAATGTATCTTATACCTGGTCAAGAGACAGGATGACCCATGTGCCTGCTCCCGTGAAACGCTGTCTATGCAAATCTGCTTATAACCAAGAAAACGGCATAGCCCTCTGGCTGAAAACACAGTGCAAATGTAGTCAGCTTAGAATCTAGGAAAAGAGAAGGCAAACATGTCAGTGTGTCTCTGTCACTTTCCAAGCCTAATGGCAGGTTCTGACTGGCCCAAACAAGCATTGCTACTCTCTCGACATGAACAACCTTATCTTGGAAGTGGGGGCGACCATAACTGGTGACTCAGTTCCTGGACATCATCTAGTGCCCTTGACTTTGAGCAGTGAGCAACCTCACTTTCCAGACATGGTTTTCCCTTCAGTTCAGGGGGAAATCTGTGCAGGCAGAACATGTCCCTGATGCCAAAGAGATAATAGGTCCTAGTTCTGTGGTTTATAGTTAATATAGAGTAAATATAAACTCAAGCCCTGGGCATTTGATACACACAGAATGAGCCACACCAGGTACAAAAGACATACGTAACAACTGTGTAGTGATCGCTTTCATGTACTGTGATTTCCTGTCGTCTTCACTCCAACTTCTAAACTAACCCGGCTTGCCCACTCTCCACTCTCCCCTGTGTAAGCGACATTCCTACATTGCAGTCAGCTCTTCCCAGACCCCAAACTCATCCTCTTCCATAGCTCACATTTTCTCCTACATGTATTTCCCTTCTTCCTTCCTCCAAATCCAAACTCTAAAGGGCAAGGGACAGCCCACTTTTTCCCAGTTAAACTTTCATAGCCCCCAGCATGGCCGGTTTCTAATATGCGCCCAGTAATCCACGTGCACCTTCCGTCTGGCCCTACATCATCATGATAGATTTCTATTAGCTTCATCATGTCTTTCCTCTGATATATACATTTCCAGACATTTCAGCAGTATTTAATTTCTTATGTATCTTTGGTCCCTTAAGACTTTTAAGGGCACAGATTTTTAAGTCTCCTTTTGTCTTATCACACTGATAGGAAAATGGCTCCAGCATTTTCCTGAACTGGAAAGCTTCCATAATGTCGAAATGTAGAGCCGGCTGCAGTCTGCTTGTCGACGGCCCCCTGCCATGTGCTTTCTGGGGAGCAGTAGTTGATTAGCATCCTAATTCTTCCCCCGAGACACAATGGTATGATGACTACAGAGGCATGGACTCAGCCCCCCCCCCCCTTGGCTGTTGTCTCTATAAAGCTTAGAGTGAATTAGATTCTCTAAGCCACTTTTCCTCATCTTTAAAGTTGAGAGCTCAGAGGGTCTTGGTGAACATTAAACAAGGTCATACGATATTCTTAACAGGGTGCCCAGCACATGGTAGTTGCTGCATCTGGTGTTAACTGGGACTGACAAGAAGGATTCTAAGTGATCCTTGATTTGAGTCATTGCTGTGAGAGCCCTACAGCAAGCCTTAGACAGGGAGAAATTACATAATATTTTAAGGCTTCTTGGTTTAAAAAAATCAAGGCAATATTAAATCAGACCACGACTATCAGCCTTTAGTGATACAGTGGGAACAAAGATGTGTCTGGCCTTGATGTTTGCTCCGGACTAAGAGAAAGAAAGAAAGAAAGGAAGAAAGAAAGAGAGAAGGAGCATTTCTCTAGAAATGAGGAGACTTCTCTGAGCTGTAGCCCACAGATTGCACTCACTCCTAGGCATCAGTCCAGAAACAACAAGAACGCTTTTTCATGAGACTCCAGTGACTTCAAATAAAAGGTGCTGTTTCAACCTGCCCGGCTGTCCTCGGCAGAGGCTGTGAAGCAGGAAGAACAGGGTCCTTTGCTTTCTGCCCAGACCATCCCAGATGAGCCAGAATCCTTGATCCTGGAAAAATAGTCTGCCAGGTCTAAAGATAACTTCAGCAGTAGAGGAGCAGTGACCATGGTGGCCACATGGGTTTTAGACACTGTGGTAGCCAGCCTTTTCTGGGAGCCTATTACATAAAATGAAGTGTGAATTAGAGCACGGATAGGCTGAGACAGGAGAAAGAACCATATACAAGCATGATTTCAGACCTATCTGTTCCCAAAGCCAGCAAAGCCAACATGGCCCCGACAGAGGCTGAAGATCATTACCAAGTTGAGGAAGGGGAGCAGTGGAATCTCAGGGGTGTAAGTCAGGCCCCATGTCTTTCCCAGTGCCTTTCCTGTTGGCCTCGTTTGGATGCCTTCCAAACTAGCTGAACGCATTATACCTCATCCGAAAATTATTTCCCAAAGTGCTCAAGGGTATCAAGTAATAAGTGTTGCAGAGGTAACCATTACGTCTTATCACATGTAGGGACAAATGTGCTCCTGAGGAAATACACACACACACACACACACACACACACACACACACACACACACACACACACACACACACATTATCCTCAATTAAACCAGGCAACAAACTTACAGCATAGCCTTGGGGATTAACTTGCTGAAGTGGCTGAACAAAAAGATTCCTGACGCCTGGTGCCAGAGTCCGAGGGCATTTTCAAAAACCCACAGGAAGCAGGTTCCAGACTCTTCCTGGGGCGATTCACTGGAGGCTGAATTTGGTAAGCTGAGGATGAAGAGGAGAATGGAAAGGGGAAGCCCTGTCTGTTCCTGAGCCTAAGGAGCCCCCAGAACCCCTACTCTGAAATCTCACAATCAGGGGTCTTGGTGTAGCTCTCTGCCTTCTCAACTGGGTTCTTTGGGTTCTTTGAATCTGGTAAACAGTTCTGCACTCACAAAATACCCTCTTTTTTGGGGGGGGGTAGTTTCTCTTCCATTCTGTTCCTTCTCTTCCTCCTCCTCTACCACTTACTTCTTCCTTCTCCTATTTTTCCTCTCCTTCTCTTCATCCTCCTGGTCCTCTTTGTCCACCCCTTTACCCCCTTCTTTCCATCCGCCCTCCTGCTTCCTAATACTACTTGGATGCTGGCCCTCCTGATGCTGGCCCTCTTAGAGCAATGATTTGCTCTCATTACACATGTACCTCTTCCTGTCACCATTGTTCTCTTCGTTGTCCCATGTGCTAAAAGAACTCCTGGCTGTATCCTCAGAACCCTCTGTAACATATCACCATGTCATAGTTTCCTTTTTCCAAGAGCACCAAAAGAATGTCCTTTAAAAACAGCATTTGGGAATTTTATAATTTATTTAAGTTTAGCATCCTGATCAGCAGGCAAGTCACAGGAAATCTTGATAAAGCATCTGCGTGAACATAGATGATGTGAGCATTATTGCTAACTGCGTACCTGAACACTTGCTCAACAGTGGCTGAACATGCATCCTTTATGCACACACTAGCGCACCGTAAAGGGCAGAGTGTGAGGGATAATAAAACAAGTCAACTTTTTAAAAATTATTCAAGACAGGGTCCCTCTCTCTACGTAGTCCTGGCTGTCCTAGAATTTGCTCTGTAGATGAGGCTGTCCTCAAATTCAGAGACCCACCTGCCTCTGCCTCCCAAGTGCTAGGATCAAAGGTGTGTGCTACCACTGCCTGGGAGCAAGTCAGCAAATTTTAAGGGCTTGAAAAATACAGTGGGATTTTTTTTTAATGGTCACAATAGAATTAAATAAGAAATCAATATCAATGTGACATCTACTTCGATGAAGAGAAGAAAGGAAAGGAAAGGACATGACTGCTCCTAGGGAGGGGAAAGTTTATTATACATATGTGGGGAAGCAGAGGCAGACACATCTGGGAGAGTCCAGTGTGGTCATGATCCCAAATCGTGTGTGTGTGTGTGTGTGTGTGTGTGTGTGTGTGTGTGTGTGTGTGTTGCAGGGGGTGGGGAGAGAAGCACAGCATTTAGGAGGTCAAAAGTATAAAAGAAGAGAAGGGGAGTAGGTAACCAAAATGTCTGGATTACATAGGGAAGAGCCTCTGAGGGGAAAGCAGCCCAGCCCCTGGGCTGGAGAGTTCAGGGTAGAAGGTGGTGGTGGTGATGGCAACTATGTACTGTAACACTGTAGGGACTATATACTGCATATACACTGTACAACCATATACTGTAACACTGTAGGGACTGTATACTGTATATACACTGTACAACCATATACTGTAACACTGTAGATATACTGCATATACACTGTACAATGGTATACTGTAACACTGTAGGACTATATACTGTATATACACTGTACAACCATATACTGTAACACTGTAGGGACTATATACTGTATATACTCTGTACAATGATATACTGTAACACTATAGGGACTATATACTGTATATACTCTGTACAATGGTATACTGTAACACTGTAGGGACTATATACTGTATATACACTGTACAATGGTATACTGTAACACTGTAGGACTACATACTGTATATACACTGTACAACCATATACTGTAACACTGTAGGGACTATATACTGTATATATGCTGTACAACTGTATACTGTAACACTGTAGGGACTATATACTGTATATATACTGTACAACCATATACTGTAACACTGTAGGGACTATATACTGTATATACACTGTACAATGGTGTACTGTAACACTGTAGGGACTACATACTGTATATAAACTGTACAACCGTATACTGTAACACTGTAGGTACTATATACTGTATATACACTGTACAACTGTATACTGTAACACTGTAGGGACTATATACTGTATATATGCTGTACAACCATATACTGTAACAGGTAGGGACTATATACTGTATATACGCTGCACAACCGTATACTGTGTCAGGTAGGGACTAAGGGAGTTAGGAGAACCTGGAGGCCAGGTCTGCTTTGATGTGTTAAATTATCATCTCAGCTGCTTGTCCTACCTTTGAAACTTAAGACTACTCAGTCCCCAAATATCCAGAGATTCAACAAGATTTTCTTAAATAATTTGTAAGACAAAGACAAAATTGCTAGCAAAGCTACAAATTATTTTGGACTGAATGAAAATAAAGTACATTGTATCAAAATTTGTAAGGCATAAAATAGCTTTAACAAACACATTATTAAAAACATTTAAAATCAGTGATAAAAGCAAGAGCGTGAATCAATAAACACTCAACAGAGAGAAGAGAAAAGCTGATTTAAAAAAGGTGACAAAATAGGCAGACCCTTAAGCTAGAGTGATTTAAGGAGAGGAAGTGTATATTACCAATGTGAGGAACAAAAGGGGGGTACTAACACAATCCTGTAACCACTAAAGGATAAAAAGAATAAGAAGAAAAATTATGCTAAAAATCTGATCATTAAATGACAATTATTGAAAAAAGTATCCAATTGGAAATGACAAATAGGACATCTAATGAGCTGGATTATCAAACACCTTCCCAGTGGACCCCAGCACAGATTTTCCTCAAACATTCACAACAGAAATGTCTGCTAGTTACAGAGAGATTTTCAGAATGTAACTGTCTTCTCCAGGGAAGAACCCTCAAATTGGCTAGCAAAATACCCAACTGGTCCCTGACATCATAAACATGAGAGTAATTTTATAAAAGCTAAGCAAGTTGTACTTAAATCTTTAGGAATATATATGCAGGGGGAGGGGGTTGCATGGGAAGGGCTAGAGAGAGGAAAGAGAAGGGGGAAATGATGTGATTATATTTTAATTTATTATATCTGCATTCTAAAAAGAAGAAAATAAAGCTTCAAAGACCATTGTATTGGACAGTTGAATAAACTCTATAAACACAAGGGGGAAAATGCTACAGGCACTTTTGAAAAACTTGATCATTGCTTATAAACTTCATTATCTACCTTCCATGCAACCGGCCATTCAATTTTTATGTTTACCAAAAGCAAATGAGAAGATGGACCTATATGAAGACATACATACCTCCTTTTCAACATTATCTGTTATTGTCCCAAACGAGGAATAACCTAAAGGCCCATCAACATGTGGATGAGTAAATAAATTGTGGTGTTTTGTACACTGGATAAAATATCACAGAGTAAAACAGAATATGACATTGATATTTGTCTTAGTTAGGGTTTCACTGCTGTGAACAGGCTCCATGACAACATTTAATTGGTGCTGGCTTAACAGGTTCAGAGGTTCAGTCCATTATCATCAAGGCAGGAGCATGGCAGCATCCAGACAGGCATGGTGCAGGAGGAGCTGAGAGTTCTACATCTTCATCTGAAGTCTGCCAGGATGAGGGTCTTAAAGTCCGCCCCCGGGGTTGGGGATTTAGCTCAGTGGTAGAGCGCTTGCCTAGCAAGCGCAAGGCCCTGGGTTCGGTCCCCAGCTCCGAAAAAGAAAAGAAAAGAAAAAAAAGTCCGCCCCCACAGTGACAAACTTCCTACAACAAGGCCACACCTCCAAATGGTGCCACCCCCTGGGCTTAGCATAAACAAACCATCACAATATTCACATTTGTATATTTGGCAAATATGCGTATAAGACAGTGTCATGTCTTAGCATCATCATGTTGAGTGACAGAAAAGTATAAGGGAACATGGGTTGTGAGGGATAATTTTGATCAGAAAACTTAAAAGTAATATAGATGTCCAAAGTGGTGACATTGGCGATCTGGGGTCTATATCAGCCCTAATGGCTGACACTAGCTATTCAGAGAAAAGTGGCATACTCTATTACATACTATTCCTGGCAAAATACCTCTTTTATGTGGGTTTGGTATAAATATAGCTTTGACATCAGAGGCATGAGCCTTAGCCTTCAACATCATGCCTCTGTGCGGTTTTGTGTGTGTAAGTCTGTGTGGTTGTCTATGTATATGCCTGAGCCTGTCTATATGTGGCATGTGCATGCTGGCCCATGCCTGGGTGCCTGTGGTGCCTGCTTAACAGACTTGGCTCAGAATGAACAAAATATGTCTTTTCTGTCTATGATTCCTCATAATCTCTTCAACATCTTGGCCTCTGGTGACCCCAATCTTATCCCGACATCAGAGTATGAACTTTACTTCTCTCCAAAGACTCCTCACTGTATGATTACATTTATTTAGATCGTGTAAAGTGAAAGTTAAACTATACTTTCTGTTGGGGGATCTAGGAATTTCCCCACAAACCACATGCACATCAATCTCAATCAAACACGGATAGTTTATTGAACACACATTTCAGGACTGATTGATCATGGACACAGGTTGGACTCGGAAGCTGCCACCCAAGCCAGAATGCTAAGGAGGTTTTAAGCTTGAAATCCATAAACACCTATGCCAAGTTATCCACCAATCAGAATGTAGGGATAGGAGACGTCTTTAGGAACATGTCTTTGTGGTTCACTTATCCTGTTCCCATTGGCTATGTTATTCAACTCTGATGGGACAACTTGCCAACCAGGGTGTCAGCTACCCACACATGTCTTCTTGTGCCAAGCAGGGTGTCAGCTACTCAGGGAGGTCTTGGGAACTTAAACTTCGTTTGACCCCTATTCAAAATGGACGTTTTATTCAGATGGCCATGGTAACATCAGACTGTGGTTATCTATGCCTTAACATTTTCAGAAAACAAACCATGGCCGTCTGGAGTTAGAGGGAAACAATAGCAAAAGAATATGAAGAGACCGAGAGATGCACCTTTGCTGGTTGCCAACAGTATTTCGTGGGTTCAAAGGTCAAAACTTACCAGTTGTCCATCGGTTATAGTTACTGCCCTTCAACTATAGTTTACAGAACCTGTCTTAACTTTTTTTCAAAAAAATTTTTTTTAACAAAAACTAAACAAAACAAGAAGCAAACATCCTGGTAGACTTGAAATTAATTTTCTCTTCAACTTCATGACGCAACTGTGTCAATCTATTGCCAATGTTAACCTTGTTTCTCTTCTTGTTTTCATTGACAATGTCTCTCTTTGGTTCCTGCCTTGATCTGCAGGAGCCTTGCTCTTCAGACCTTACAGCTCTTGGCTGACTGGAGGCCTTGGGGCTACAGCAGGGATGGGCTGGCTTTCAGGGGTCTTTCCTTATTTGTTGATTGTATTGGCCATGACTGTCCAGAGGAACAGAATTGATATGATAAATCTATAACACATGTACATAATATCTATATATAGATATAACAAATGTATAATAGAATAAATAAGATTTATGAAGTGGCTTCAGGCTGTGGGTCTTGGCTATACAACGATAGCTCCTGGTAGGTGTCCCACTCAGTGAGTGTCATGGAGGAGGCTCAGACCAGGACCAGTGGAGAATTGGGGGTGTTCAAGCTGAGCTGCGCTTGCTGGTGAGGAAGTGGGTCTTACTAAGAAGAGAGAGCAGCTGGCTGGCTCTCAGACTTTCTTTCTACCTTGAGCCTGAATGTTGGTTGCAGGAGAAAGCGTTCACGAACCGAAAGACCACCAAGGAGCGATTCCGATGCGATCATATTAGGGTCTCTTTATTCAAGCTTGGGTTACATCACCGTCTCTGATGCAGCAGAATGGGAGGGGCAGCCCTGAGCCAAGTTTCAGGCAATTTATAGAGGGAAGAAGTGGGTATCTAGCCTGGCACACGTGTGATTGGGGACGGGAGGTGGGTTATGACCTTCAACATATCAGACTGATGCTGGGAGCCAAACCATAAACAACTTCTGCTTTCCTCCTGATTGGTGGTTGTTATAAAGTGAAGTGCTAGTGGCAAACTTGTACTCTGGATATGCAGATTTGTTGGGGAATAACCTGGAAAGTGGTCCTAGGTGTAGGTTTTGTTAGGGAGTAACCTGGAAACTGTTGCTAGGTACCAACTGGTCTGTTAGTTAACTTGCATTTAACCTTAGGTCAGGTTTTCTAAGGTGGAGTCTGAACCCAAAAGATCCGATCTCTCACTGTGATGGAGGCCTCTTGTTCACCAGGATATGGGGTCCTTTTAGCTGCCTTGCTTTTCCTACCCCAAGTGACATCAGGAAATAGCTGATTCAACACCTAAGTCTTTCTCAAATTATTCAGACCAAGTTAGCCGACTTCAGCATACATCTCACCCACTAAGAACTTCATCTGTTTCCTGTCTCCTACAACTCTGTCCTCTCCCCTCCGCTGCAGTTCTTGTGCTTACTGTGCTGGTTTACAGACCTTTTATCACTGCCTGGTCAGTAGGGCGTTTGGTGGGGGCAGAGATAAATGTAACTCTACCTAAAAACCCAGGAACCGAACTGATGCATGCCTGCAACCCCGGCATTTGGGAGGTTAAGGCAGGAGGACTTAAGTTCAAGACCAGCTTGGGTATAGCAAGACTGTCCCCAAAACAGAAAACCCAAGCCAACACTCAAACATCTCAAGAGAAACTGAACGTCAGTGTTTTAATGTGTAGATAGCTCCGGGGGAATGGTACAATGTATCCTCCATGAAGGCTAACAAGGTGTTTGCTCATGCCTGAGGACAGATGTACTAAACCTGACCTTAGGTAGTCTGCTCACTGCTGATTCTCACTGGTACCCAGAGAAGAGTTTCTGGCGTTGCCAACAACAACCTGATAGAACCTCCCAGGACCACTCTCGTGGGTTTTGTCTGGACACTTAACCTCGCAGTAGCAAAAGATGTCCTTTACTTGTTCCCAGAGCCCCAGAAGCAGAATATGGCTACAATATAGGAATACAACCAGTTAATGAGATCATACTAATGATGGACAAGAGAATGACCACATCACGCCGCCCAGTGTCATGTGACAAGTTATGGCAGAGACAGGATGAGAATTTACAGCCTTTAGATTTTTATCTCATTTCATTTTCAGAGTTTTTCTCCTTTTTTTCATCTTGAAATCTTTCTTTTTGATTTTAATTATGTTTGTGTATACGTGTGTGCATATAGGTTTGCCCCTTCCTCCCCTCCCTTCTCCCTTCCTCCCCTCCTTTGGTCTTTCCTTCCTTCCTAGCAGAATTCTTTGGATGAGTGTTAGGCTAACACCGCCAGCTTATGTGTTCTTTGCTGGACATGGTATGCAAGCCTCATGGAGAATTTCCCTCGTGGTTTCCATTCCCCACCAGTAGGTAGGTGAGAATACTTTGTGATAGGGAAGTTGCCCAGAGCAGTCCCCAGGCTGGGGATGTGTGGGATCTGGGAGTTAGACCCAGGCGGCCTGACTTCAGCATCTACACCCCGACCTGTCTCTTCTTTTTACATAAAAAGAGAAAAGGGAGGCTTGACTCTTCCGTTACCCAGCAAATTGGTGGTGGGCCAAGGTTTGAGGGAAATGTGCTTCTTATCGGTTGGTCACGAGACCAATATTATTAATAAATACTTCTGAGCCAGATTTGTATTTTGAAGGACACTGAAAGACAGATCTACAAAAGACTGTTTGTTTCAGCTCCTTCTATTTTTTGTCTAGCGCAGTGTTCAATGACGTTCAGCGACCCCCATGGTTTCAGTGCGGGCTTCTCATGGCATCAAGCACTGGGCTGGCTCTAGCCTTTATTATTGGGTATGAGCACACCGGGTATGCATCCTTTCACTGCATAGCAAAGCTTTGTGGTCACAACTGCTGGACTGTTTTAGAGAGGGAAGATTAGTATTATTATATTGGTGGCACTTTTTATTGCTTCCTCCGGGAAGTAACAATTGGCATTGTTAGCAACTAATAATAATGCTAATGGCGATGGTGTCAGATCACAGGTGCGCCAGGCGCTTGCCCAAGCACAGAAGCCGAAATAAGGCAGCAAGTGGATTGTAATTTCTGGACCAAGAATTTTCACAGGAAGTCTTTAAATAATACAGGTCAGACTGCTGTAGTGAGTGCCTTTTGCTTTTCTTGAAAAAGTATGGACAGATGCTGTCCCTAGCGAAATGTGTGGATTCCACTGGTTTCTCATGACAAGACCTCCCACTGGAAGGCTTTGGCCTCCTGGAGGGAATTTGACTAAGAGCAGTCAGCTATCATCATATAAATTATGAGGAAGGACCAGCTATCTTCTTTTAGAAACTATTTTTTTTGAGAGAGAGTGTGTGTGTGTGTGTGTGTGTGTGTGTGTGTGTGTGTGTGTGTGTGTGCGCGTGCGCGCGCGCGCGAGAACTGGAGAAATAGTTCAGCTATTAGAACACTTGCTGCCGGGTTGGGGATTTAGCTCAGTGGTAGAGCACTTGCTTAGCAAGCGCAAGGCCCTAGATTCGGTCCCCAGCTCCGGGAAAAAAAAAAAAAAAAAAAAAAAGAACACTTGCTGCTCTTACAGAAGGCCTGGGTTTAGTTCCCAGCACCCATAACCATCTATCACCCCAGTTCCAGGGGCTCCAACACCCTTTTCTGACCTTGGCAAGAGCCACGTATATATGTTGTATCCAGACATACATGCAGCCAAAGATGCATAATATAAAATTAAAAGAAATAAATGTTTGAAACATTATTGAGTGACTAGATAAAGGCAATACTCAATCTGCACCCTCAATTTTAGTTGTTGTTTTTACTTTTTAAGTTTTCTTAACATCCAGTCATGTTATCACGCTGCCCTGGAAGACTGTTTAATCTGGGTGTGGTCGTACATACCTGAAATCCTGGCACTTGGAGGACTGACATAGGAGCATTACGAATTCAAACCTGGCTTACATAGTGAGCCCTGTCTTTAACATTTTTGCTTTTAAATACTTAATCCTCAGTTATCTCCCATCTCAGACCATGAGTCGGCATCTCCAGGAAGCTCCTTAGGAGGAAAAACAACCTTTTGAGCTAGTTTAGAATTATACAAGAAATGTATGGAGGCTCTCATCACTAATTTAACTATCTTTTGAAATCAGCCCACTCTTTCCATGAAGGTCATTGGTGATGTGTTATCCAGGCCCCTTCAATAATTTTATCCCTCTGCACTGGTTTTTCTAGGAGCCTTTATGATAATAGGCTCAAGAAACATACAGTGCTTGCGTTTTTGTTTTTGGTTTTGTTTTTTTGTTTTTTTAAATATATATATATATAGAACTTGCAACCCCTAAGACACAGCTCATTGTTCCCCTGCCCCGTGCTTGGCCTGTGCCACGCATGATCACTGCTGGAACAGCTAGGAAAGACTCCTGAGTTTCCAGCATCCAAGTTAAAAGCTACCTTTCTACAAAGAGTTTCTTCAAGGTGCTGGTGCTTCTGTTCTTGACCCAGTTACAGACACTTTCATGAATTACCTTAAAGAAACAATATCATAACAGACACACACAGAAGACCTTATCGATCGCAGTGTGGAATATCCTTCTTAAGGAAATAGTATATCGCCTGTGTGAACGAAAGACGTTCAGAGCCGGACCACATCCCCACACCCCCAACCTGTTCCCTCTCACTGTCTACATGTTTCCTTTATAGCTCATATGATTATAATTAAGCAAGTATACAATTAATTCATATACTTCTACAGTTAGCCTGGTTTCTATTCTTTTCTCCAATACTTGCGGTTGCTCTTAGTACAGAGTAGCTGTTCAGTAAGTGTTTAGTGGATAAATGAACACAGTCTATAAGAATGAGTTTTAGTGACTGGGAAGGTTCTCATGACCTCATCTCTAATGAAAACAAAACAATAAACAAACAAACAACTCAAAAACCAAATTGCTGAATTCTACTAAAGGAAAGGCAAGACTTTTTAAGCCAGGGGCAAGACTAACGATGAACATTAGCTGAGACGCAAGAAGTGTTAGAGTCTTTAATTACGTTTTAGGACGGAACTGTTATGAACGTTGTCTAATCCTGGTGGGAAGGAGAGAGCAAGCACACGTGTTCACAGACATCTTTCCTCTGTGCTACTCAACACGGAGCACAGTTGGAACCTATGGTGATGAGCACAGAGTCAAGAAAGGCCATCAGCACCAGGTAAGGAGCTGGTCAAAGAGGAGAGGGCCAGATGCCTAGGGACATTCTGAGGTCTGCAAGGATTGGCTTTCTGAATTGGATTCCAAGGCTACCTGAGTTTCAGAAGAACAGGTGGCAGAGAGAATACATGAAGTAGAAAAAACAAACAAGGAAATCCCCCGGAAGACTGAGGCCAGGGAGATACAGCCAGAAAGTAATGCTCCGTCTTTGTGGTGGATACAGTGTGTAAGCGACGTGTGTCCGGTGGACACAACCACCCATTCCTACTCTTATTTTGCTTCTTCTCAGTCTAGTACAGGGTAGTGCAATGTCCCACAGATGCCGAACAGCATCAGGTACTGAGATTCGCACCGAGGATGTTTGGTGGGTTACTGGGTTATTCGTATTACATGTGAATTTGACTTACAATGTTTTCAAATGAAACTGAGCTTCCCAGGTCGGCCATGGAGGCACATCTGTACGACCCCTGGTCAACACTGTAGGGGCACCTTAGATGGTCTAGAACCTGAGAAGCAAGAGGAGGGGTTTTAGTGCTAAACCAGAAAACCTCTGCCACGGCTGCTGATTGAAGACACTCCCGTCATTGTCTCCCGCAGTGCGAACCTCGAGGTCATAGCCTCCATCTGGGTTCAGTGAGCTATGGTAAAAATACAGCTCTACCTGCACCCCTAGCCCTATACAGTTTAGCAGCGGCCAACTCCTCATGAGTAAGGACAAGAATACGCCGCCACTGATAGACACACACAGGTGGTTGTGCTGTCAGCATCCAGACATTGTGTGGTCCACCCCTTTGTCTAGCTCAGACTAAAACCCAGGATCCAACCCAGGACACAGCCCAGGTTCCCTTTCAGGGTTTTCTTTTCACCTAGCTTATCTGCCGGCTTCCCTGGTGGTAAATAATCAATCTCTCAATTGGTTCTGGGATTACGCAGCACTAATGGTCCGCGAAGATAGTCATGTGGTGTTCCCTGACTTGAGAAAGACCCACGAAGAACTACCTCCTCAACTTCAAAGGCTTTAGCCCACTTAAAACACACCCCAAACTTTGGAGATTATGTGCAGCTTAGCTGAAAGGCACGGAAAGCCTGGAGATAAGATAGACTGCAAACCTTTCATGGAAGCTGCGAAAGTGCTATCAGGATCATCTCTAAAAAATGCAAAGTACCAGGAGGGTCTAATCAGTCATTTGGCAAACATTTCCCTGGACAGATAAGAGACCTGGGCAGAGGTGAGAGGAGATGGGACAGGGACCGCACATGAAGGAAAGACAGTGAATCTCTTGGGTCATTGAAACACTGCATTGCCCCATTCTTCAAAACTTAATAAAAATGACAGCTTACAACAGTCCAGGTCAGCGTAAGCCGTTGATCCTTGGAAACAAAGGAATGTGAGTCTGCTTTTCACCTCTTTCATCTGGTCCACATTCCAAGGCCTCTTTGAAAGGCTGGTAAACAGTCTTGTCAGGAACCAGCAGAGAACTGGGCCCGGCTGAGCTCTCAAGGTTGGCTTTCACTTCCAGGTGAATTTGCTAAGTCATGTCTTGGTCCATTTGCCAGAGCTGAACAGCCAGCCAGGTTGACAGGCTCAGGTAGGAGGTTGGGTGACTGCCACCTGACGTTCTCTCACATGCAACCAGCCCCTCTCTGCAGCAGGCTTTAAAGCAGCCCCCTAAGGGACAATCTTGCTCCCCATCAGTTAATGACAGGGACCCCTGACCTTATTCCCCAATCTACTGCATGCCCAGGTCTGTCTTAATGCACAGCCTTGCAATGAGAATGAGGAATGGCGGATGTTCTGAGGGCTCCCCTTGGGGGCACAGGGATTTCTGAGTCTTAGGCCACACGGCTTCAAATGGAGAACATCAAGATCCTCAGAGCTTTTCTGATGTACAGAATGGTATTACAGGGAGCCACCGCTTCCAGAATAAGCCGTTCATATAAAATACCTTAATGTGTATTTCCCCTAATCATGCTACAGCTGAGTGTTTACAACAGCCCTCCCTGAGGTGTCAGTGATTCTTGTGTTGAACTCTTCAGTGAGGACACCAATTACTTCCGCACGGTGAGGAGGCCCAAGGATCTTAGTTTGTCATGTAGGCAGGCTGTTTTTTTCAGGCAACTGTGGTTATAAAGTGGGATAGTATGATACACGGCAAATAGAGCTTCTCTTTATGGAAATGTGAGAGGTGAGACCACCCATCCCCCACCACACAGCTCCTTAGAAGTGGGGTGGGGCCCAAGAAGCCAGCCCTCCGCTAAGTTTCTAGTATTTGTGCTGACACATTGGATATAGATTCCATATATTATACAAGGATAGGATTAGTGAACGAGTGTTTTGTAATTGAGACATTTCCCCACACAAGGGAATTAGCTATGTGTTCTGGATATTTGTAGCAGAATTCCTGTGCCCTCTGGAAGCTGACTTCCTCTGACCAAGCCTGGTCCCTTGTTCAGCCCGCGATTTCACTACTTGCCAAGAATATTATCCAGTACAAGATTCTCACAAAGCAAGACAGGTAGGATGAAGAAGTTGCCTGGACCCTGAGGACTGCCTGTAGTTGCATGGTTAGGAGAAGGTGGAGGGACCACAGGGAGGTTGGTGGGTGGCAACAACACTCAGGGGCAGAGAGCATCCCAATCGCAGACAGAGGTGAAATGGAGGAAGAAGGGGGCATGGTGGCTGACTCTGGCCAGTCTCCAGGCACATTCCCTGATTCCTGGAGCCAAGGCAACTAAGAGGCAGAGAGCATGGAGCTGAAACCAGTCCTGTCTCCCTGCCTGACTTGTCTCAGCACCAGGCTGGCCTGGCCCTCAGGTGCAGTGGGAAGATGAACGGAATGGAGAAGCTTCAGGAGTCCAAGCCAGAGTCATTATTATTTAGGCAAAAAGCCAGACATCATAAAAAAGTCACTCATCAGAGCTGAGGTGAGATGCCCAAGAAGCAGTGAGCACTTCTCCCCAGAGCTAGAAAAGTAGATGGGTTCTCAGGAAGGATCTAGGGAAGAAGGTGAAGAAGAAGAAGGCTTTGTTTTGTTTTGTTTAATTTTTGCTAAGACTCTTTAGAGCCGTCTCTTCCTTAGCTTCTGGACGATAGATAGCCCAGGCCCTGATAAGCCTGCTTTTGATAACAAAATTGTGCTGCGAAGGCCTCATGTCACTAAGTGATCTTCCATATCAGGACAGACTTGAGCCCTGTCTAGGAATGAATGATGAATCTAGAAAGAAAAGGTTTCTGGGAGTAACAGCCCAAGCAGTAAGAACCACACATGGAGAGACCACCGAAATTGCTTTCCAAGACTTTCCTGGTCTGGATGGGAGAGACCACACCCCTCTTCACCCTGCACTCATATCTGCAGTCACAGCACATCACTGGCCCAGCTGGGCTCCTGTAATTCCCAAAGTGACAGGAGCGTCTGATCTGGGTAAGACTTTCTTCTAAATTCTGATCTCCAGTCTCCCTCTGGGAAGCAGGCTTCCGTAGGCTCTGAGCTTCCCCTGTCCATCGCTGTGTGGCCCTGGCTCACAGGAGGAGGCCTGACCTCAGCGATGGAGAGCTCACCCTTGCCATCTTGCAGAGCAAGATTCCATGCTTTCTCTTGTTATTTCCAAGTCTTCACCTGCCTTTCACTCTCCTGAATCTAATGACCCTTGACCTTGACTTGGCCTGTTCTTGAAGCAGCTGCCTTTTGGGGGTCCCTGCTTTGGAAACCCAGTGCCCAAGCCTCTCTAAAGAGGTCAAGTCACTCACCAAAATGACAAGAATGTTGAAATGAAACTCAGGACTGATGGTGTGGCATCGTGTCAAGGGTAGTGTCTTAGTTGAGGTTTCTAGTGCTGTGTGAACCCCATGGCCAAACCAACCTGGGGAGGAAAGTGTTGCTCAGACTTCTGCTTTCACATTGTAGTCTATCACTGAGGGAAGCCAGGGCAGAAACTCAAACAGGGTAGGAACTGATGCAGAGGCCATGGAAGGGTACTGCTTATTACTGGCTTGCTCATCATGGCTTCTTCAGCCTGCTTTTCTTATAGAACCCAGGGCCACCAGCTCAAGGATGGTGCCACCCATAATCAATAACTAATTAAGAAATGCCTTACAGCTGGGCAGTGGTAACACACCCCTTTAATCCCAGCACTCAGAAAGCAGAGACATGTGATCTCTGAGTTCAAGGCTAGCCTGGTCTACAGAGCAAGTTCCAAGACAGCCAGGGCTACACAGAGAAACCCTATCTTGACAGCCCCTCTCAAAAGAGTAATGCCCTACAGAGGGATCTCATGGAGGTGTTTTCTCAACTGAGGCTCCTTCCTTTCAGATAACTCTAGCTTGTATCAGTAGATACAAAAGCAGCCAGTACAGAGGAGGAGAAGAAGATGCATTTCAATTTTATTAAACTGTCCAAATTAAGGGCCAAGTTTTAAGAACTCAACTCTGTATATAGCCACAATGGCTGAGCAACCTGGGATGGTTATTGAAAGATCCATAACGTGAAGTGACCATACACTGACTCAGTGGTCCTCTGACCCAGCTAGCTTAACTCATACTCCATGGCTCCTTGGTTTCCCCGGTACTTTCCCAGGATACCCTAAAAACTCCTACAGCTAAGAACTCGCTACTTGATTTAACCTGATCCTTCCTAAATTGTATTCTATTTTTATTTATCTCCTGGTATTCCTAATTGTGCTGACACTGTGGTTTGGGAAATGTAGAGCCCTGTTTATTGAATAGGGTTTTGAAATTTCTGATTCTTGACTTGATTTATTAGCTGGAATGAGTGATCAGCAAACCCTGTGTCATCTTCGCACACAAGTCCTGTACTTTGGCATGCCCTCAGTGTCTTTATGTTTTACTATCCAGAACTTAACAAAGTACATAAGAGCAGTCTGACTATATCCCGTCATTTCAAAACCCTCTGTTGCAGCCTGTAGTCATGGCTTCTGAAGACTGGGGATTTTGGCTAGCACAGCTAGAAAGAATAGCGCATCTTTCTCGGGAATTAGAATGTCCCAGGCCTGAACCATCTGAGTGCAGGACCTAGAGATCGTCAATACTGCTGTCCTTGGGGCAGCTGTTGCCAGGGCTCCAGAGTCAGAGCAGCCATTAGAATCTGACCTTCTGGTATCTCTGCCAAGAACTCCTCTGTCCTCTGCGTCTTCATCCTGCAAGCCACAATGGAACTGCTTAAAAGTAAAATGGCCAGAAGTCACCATTCTGGACATTGGGCCTAGTTCTATGTTACTTACTGAACTTACTAACTTAAGTGTTTTCAAACGGAAGCATGTTGCTTTTGTAATCCCAACACTCTGGTGGCAGAGACAGGCAGATCTCTGAGTTCAAGGACAGCCTCGTCCACAGAGTGAGTTCCAGGACAGCCAGGGCTACACGAAGAAACCCTGTCTCAAAAAACTGAGACGGCAGGACACACACACACACACACACACACACACACACACACACACACACAGAGAGAGAGAGAGAGAGAGAGAGAGAGAGAGAGAGAGAGAGAGAGAGAGGCGCAGAGAGACACAGAGACACAGAGAGAGACAGAGAGAACTGGTGTTTTAAAAAATAAAAAAAAGGGGGGGGGATTGGAGAGTTGGCTCAGTGGTTAAGAGCAATGACTGCTCTTCCAAAGGTCCTGAGTTCAATTCCCAGCAACCACATGGTGGCTCACAACCATCTGTAATGAGATCTGATGCCCTCTTCTGGTGTGTCCGAAGACAGCGACACTGTATTCATAACATAAAAGAAGGAAGAAAGAAAGAAAGACGGACAGACAGACAGACATAAGGTAAAGTATTTTTAGTTGATGATTAAAATATGAACAGTTGAGGAGAGGCCCTGGCTTTTTCTTGTGCCAATGGAGGCGCTGGACTGTGGTGGTGATGACGCACTAGGCTATGCGGACGCCCCCTGCTGGCTGCTGGTGGAATCGCCTCTCTGCTGCAAGCATGCAGTTCTCTGGTTTTGTGCACTAACAGGCATGGGCAGAGCATTGGCGATTTTCTCTCAGAGGAAACAGCTAAAGATCAGTTTAGAATGATCCCTTCTTAATTTTTAACTCAATCTAGCTCAGTGTGCAAGTTTAATTGCAACATAGCTTTCTCATTGCTTTTCTGTCCAGGCCTCGAAACTAGTGAAAAACCTCTCTTTAGCCTGAGTCTGAAAATGTAATACTGATGGAAACAAATTTGATAATCCTCTCAAACATAGGGATGTAGTCACTCCTGTAATTTTACTTACTAAACTTTCACCAGCCTGTACATCCACGGTATGCATTTAAACGATCCCTTCCTTTAAAGTGGTGGCTAAGGTCTCTCTATTACCCAACATTAACCTTAATGCTTTGTTTGTTGTCTGTCCATGCCCAGGATGTTATCTCTCCCTTAAACATCTGGCCTGCCCTCAACCCTTCGCCCTCCATTGTGTCAGGCCCTTCCCTTCCAAACAAGGCCAAGACAAACAGTCACCACGCTCTGTTCAATCTCCATGCTCACAATGGCTGCTTCTCCTCAGGACGCCTGGCCTCTATCCATCAACAGAGATAGTTTTCCTAAGGTCCGCCCTTAAGGGACTGGATGGCTTTCTTGACTGTGACTCTGAGGACTGTTCCTATCTGTCAAGGGCTCTCTATGTCCTTGGCCGTGAAGCCCCGCATCCCATCCGTCCTCATCAACTTGGTTGCCCTGTAGCATTTAGTGGAAGCAAGACATTCTCCTGAACAAAGAGTCTGTTTGTTCTCCTTTCCAGACTCACTTTCTATCTAATTGGCAAGTCATCACCAGGCTGCAGTTTCTACTTCGGTTTTTGAAAATCCAAGAACCTTATTTCAAATTTCCCTTCCTCTATAATTTCCTTAACGAACTGTAAGATAGTGATGACGCCATCATCTTTAAACATGTGTTGCCATTGTTGGTGGCTCACTGAATTCTTGCCTCTGTGATAATGAGTTCTAAGGTCTTGGACTGAGAGATTCAATTTGATAAGCATATTACATTTTGGCCACTAGTATGATTGTGCACAAAACACAGACACACATATATGCACACACACACTCACACACACACTCACACACTCACACACACTCACACACACTCACACACACACTCACACACACACTCACACACTCACACACACTCACACACACACTCACACACACTCACACACACTCACACACTCACACACACATACACACTCTCACACACACACTCACACACACTCACACACTCACACACACTCACACACTCACACACTCACAAATACACACTCACACACACTCACACACTCACACACACTCACACACTCACACACTCACACACATACACACTCACACACACACTCACACACTCACACACACACTCACACACTCACACACTCACACTCACACACTCACACACTCACACACACTCACACACTCACAAACACACACTCACACACACTCACACACTCACACACACTCACACACTTACACACTCACACACTCACACACTCACACATACACACTCACTCACACACTCACACACTCACACACATACACACTCACACACACTCACACACTCACAAACACACACTCACACACACTCACACACACTCACACACTCACACACTTACACACTCACACACTCACACATACACACTCACACACACACTCACACACTCACACACACATACACACTCACACACTCACACTCACACACTCACACACTCACACACACTCACACACTCACAAACACACACTCACACACACTCACACACTCACACACACTCACACACACACTCACACACTCACACACTCACACATACACACTCACACACACACTCACACACTCACACACTCACACACATACACACTCACACACACTCACACACTCACAAACACACACTCACACACACTCACACACACTCACACACTCACACACTTACACACTCACACACTCACACATACACACTCACACACACACTCACACACTCACACATACACACTCACACACACACTCACACTCACACACACACACTCACACACACACTCACACTCACACACAGAGGCACCTCAAAATCTGTTTAGGTCTTAAATGTCATCAGCGTTGTGAATTTTAGTGCTTCAGGGATTAGTTTTCCCCCACAGGTCCAGGTGGAACTTGCTGGCACCAGGAATAGCAGAAACAACAGATTTCTAGGAAGAGGAAGTCAGTGTTGACCTAAGGTCTTGCCATGTGTTCCTCTGTGCTGGCCCAGGAGTTGGCGGCCCCATGGGACCTGGGGCACTGTCCAGGTCTGAGCTCGTTTTCCTCAGGTTGAATGCAGCAGGTGCTCCTGATGACAGGGTTCCAACATTTGGTCACCCTCTGATGATTCTGGAGGCTTTTGAATATATACTTATCAATAACAACAAGGTTAATTCTGTGTAATCAGAGGAATTTGACCACCCTCTTTGGGATCCCTGAAATACCGCCCAGCAGGCTCCGCTCTGGGATTCAAGTCAGGGGATGTGGATCAATTCCCGAGCCTTCTCAGCAACACAAGTCGGCCATTTCTCTCTGTCCTTGGCTGGATAGCGGCACTGATGCAGAGAAGTTGTGTATTATCCTGACAGTCACATAAGCTGAGAAGGGGAACTCATGGCACACTGAGCCACCCGTGTCACTGACAGTGACACCAAAGGCTCCCCTATGGAACTAACTGCCCTGAAGAATGAATTTGTGTCTCCCCAAGAACCTCCCTATGAAAAATGGCGACATGCCAGGCACTGAATGCCACAGGAAAATTCATAGCCTGTCCCTTCCCTCCTTACTAAACATGTGACTGGAAGCTGCTATGAACCTTGGGATGTCACGGCTCTCTTTTCTGGAGAGTGACCTCGCTTGCGCACGCTGTGGTCACTAGTGGCTGGGTAGTAGACACAGATCTTTGTCCGAAGGAGACTGGAGAGGGAAGGTGCTGCAGTTAGTAAACAGAATTTGGTATTTCTGTCCCATTTTGGCTACTCTTGTCCCACTTACCTGGTGCCTTGGATAACAAACCCCGACTAGTCTGAACAGGTTTTCAGAGATTCTTCTAAAGAAGAGAGTATCTGAAGATTAATGCCAACATTAAGCTGGGTGAGGTAACCCAGTTCAGAAGCTGGCTTCTTGCCTCGGTCTGTAGTCTGGCACTGCGTCACATTTCCTGCCCCAATTTTCACTGTGTATGTCAGATGACATTTGAGAGTTTATGTGCAAGAGAGGCTTGGCTGTGGTTGTTAAGCACACCTGACACATGCTTCTGCTTGGCCTCAGCTACCCTTTGACAAGAAACAGAGAAGCTAACCACGGCTATCTGTCATCAGGGTGCACACACACCTTCTTCCCTTGCCACTGGACAACCAATTTCTCTTTAAGAATATATTTCCACTTTTAGCTACACAGAAGAGCAGCTTAAGAACCAACTTCCAGCCCATTCATTACAGCAAATGATTCCCAATCACTGGCTACGACAGACACTGGAAATGAAATAGACACAGACCTCACCTCAAGGAGCCTATGGATTTAACACACAGAATTAGATGCCTAACATACAGATCAAGGAACTGAAATGTGGTGGCCGAATGACTTATCCGTCACACAACCTAGACACATAAAGCAAGGGAACGATTTTTCTTTTAAATGGCCAAAGTCATATGGAAGCTAAAATAAGAATCTCTACCATCTATTTAAGTGGGGAATCTGGAATGAAATTCTAGAGAGAATAAAGGAGGAAGCGATATTCAGAGAGATAATCACTGAGGATTTTTCAAGCATCAATTATTCTTTAAAATTCCAAACAAATGAAACAAATGGCTCTGGAAACAATCCACCGCAGGGAACGTGTAAATGCCTAGGTGGGGAGATCCTTGTGAAAGCTGCAAAGAGGAAAAGAAAAAACCACTACCTTCAAGCGAATAGAGCAGAATGAAGCTAGCTTCACCATGACAACAGCAAGAGGCAGAAAATGGAGACAATAATGCCTTCAAGGCAGCATGTAACTGCGAAACTAGCACTGTGTACCTACCAAAGCAGCTCTGGTATTCTTTTTTTTTTAAAGATTTATTTATTTATTTTATGTATATAAGTACACTGTAGCTGACTTCAGACACACCAGAAGAGGACATCGGATCCCCATTACAGATGGTTGTGAGCCACCATGTGGTTGCTGGGAATTGAACTCAGGATCTCTAGAAGAGCAGTCAGTGCTCTTAACCGCTGAGCCATCTCTCCAGCCCAAAAGTGGGACTTCTTTTTTTTTTTTTTTAGATTTATTCATTTATTATATATAAGTACACTGTAGCTGTCTTCAGACATACCAGAAGAGGGCATCGGATCTCTTTACAGATGGTTGTGAGCTACCATGTGGTTGCTGGGAATTGAACTCAGGACCTCTGGAAGAGCAGTCGGGTGCTCTTAACCGCTGAGCCATCTCTCCAGCCTGCAGCTCTGGTATTCTGTTGGTTATGAGCAAGGTACTGAGAGAGGGAGGGAGGAAGGAAGGATTGATTGTGTCTGGGTGGTAGTCATAGGAGTTGTGAATGAAGCCAATATTACTAGATCTGGATCCAGACAGAAAAGCAAGGTTTAAGTGGCAGGGAAGCGGAGAAGGGCTGTTGCAGCCAGCTATGGCCACTTGTTCAAACGAGCTCCCATGCAGAGCCCTTTTTACTCAGTGTGGGCGGTGGGTGAGCAGGATGTCAGCCCTCCTTAACTCCCCAGCTCGGTGGCCCCATTGAAGACATGATCTGCATGTCTGGCTGGCTGCCCTGTTGAGTGGTGCTGCAGATAGGGCGCGCAGAAAAGGGGCCTAAGGGGCCTACAGAGTTCCCAGGCAGGTTCAGGCAGCAGGAAACAATGGGGCATCATGGTGGCTGGGCTCAGTTGTCAATTTCACACCCAAGGAAAGGAGGAGCCTCAGTTGAAAAATTGCCTCATCAGATTGGCCTGTCTATGGAACAATGTATTTATTTGTTTGTTTATTGCCCACTGTGGGCAATACCATCTCTAGGCAGGTGGACTAAGTTTACGTAAGAAAAGTAGCCCAAGAGCAAGCCTGTAAGCAGCCTTCCTCTGTGGTTTCTGCTTCAGCTTCTGCTTTACTTTCTGCCCTGACTTCTCAGTGATGTCCTGTGGCATGGAGGTGTAAGCCAATCGACCCTTCCTTCTCTAAGCAGCTTTTACTCCTTTCATCACAGTGTATTATAGTGGCACGAAGTGAACTGTAACAAACATGCCTCCTGTCTGCACCCAGTGAATACAGCTCTCTCCTGGTGCTCAGCCTTACGCTCTGGACTCCCTGGAATCCAGTTATAGCAGAAGGGCCTCACAGCTCAACTTCAACAGGGAGGAGGTAAGAAAGTGGTCTTCAGGCCTAGGAATCGGCATGTGACTCTGTGGAAGGCTGGTGGCACCCACGAAATCCAGGACACAGCAAAGAACTGCTCCTGGGAGGGGAGCTTCGATGGGAACTGGTCAGCCCTCAGCCTTACACAGAAGTCCAGCATTGCTCGGCAGGACAAACTTGTGCAGACACTCACTGCATGGTCAGCAGATGATGGAGACCTTCGATTTCTTTCTTACTCACTAAAAGACAAACAAACAAACACACTGTCTTAGTTAGGGTCTTATTGATGTGAACAGACACCATGACCAATGTAAATTTTATAAAGAATAACATTTAATTGGGGCTGGCTTACAGATTCAGAGATTCAGTCCATTATCATCAAGGTGGGAGCATGGCAGCATCACAGCATCCAGGTAGGCATGGTGCAGGAGCTGAGTTCTACATCTTCACCTGAAGGAAGCCAGGAACAGTCTGACATCCCCAGGCAGCTAGGAGAAGGCTCTCCAAGCCCACCCCCACAGTGACGCACTTCCTCCAACAAGGCAACACCTTCTAATAGTGCCACTCCCTGGGCCAAGCATATGTAAGCCGTCACGCAAACCCCAAAACAAAAACCAAAATTAAACTAGAGACATGAGCAGGTGATTCAGTGACCTGAGACACTTCAGTGAGCACTACGTGACCTCTGAACAGGTTTTCAAGCACGGTGTGGCGACCACTGAGAAGGATCATCTCTCTACAGAGTTCCTGCATCTTGGGCCGGATGGGGATGGCCCGGGATCTGAGCTTTATAGAAAGCAACACTGGACAACCAGGAGCTTTCAAGAACGAACACAACTCCACGTCCTGGCGTCTGCACAGAGGTGTGTGCTGTAAGACGTGAGGAAGCCAGATTAGCCAGTGACACCCTGCCAAGGCTACTGGGCTGGCAGTTCCCCCACTGTGCCAGGATGGCAAATCCACCTCCTGTCCCCCAGCCTCTCCACTGACAGTTGGCATTGCACTAGATGGCCAACTGTCCACAGTGCTGACAGGTTCAGTGCCTCAGAGACAGGAAGCAAAACAGGAAAGGCCAAACTGAGTGGAAGCAGAAGTCTAATTTCCTACAGTGTCGACTTTGGATAAACAGCCCCGTGTGTCCACGGGCCAGCGCTCACCTTTGCTTTCCAGCCTCAGGAGGAAAATCTCAGGAAATAATCTCAGGTTTTCAGAGCAGCAAAGTTATCATTAGGTTTCTTCCCAGCAGGGCCAAGACCAAGCAGGAGAAAAAAAAATTACTCTCTTAGATAAAAGTCACAATTCAAAGGGGAATAATTCATTCCTCTCCACCCACCTCAAACATAGGCGTCAGATTCCCTCCACAAAAAGCAATTACCTTTATCCAATCTCCCTGTTAGTAGGAGAGAACCTTGTCCAGTGCCAGCTGGGGAAAGTAAGCCTTGGTTCTCTGAAACAAAGGGTTTTGCATCAATCTGTATTTGGCAGCCACAAAGCTCCTCATAAGCGGAGGGGAGTGTGAGGCTTGAACTGCATGTCGCCTCGTCTTTTTGTGTGTCACAGCTGAGTCATATTCATCTCGACACTCACAGAATATAAATAGATGGGGGGGTAGAAGTAAGAAATCTGCACGCCTTGGGCTTTTTGGATTCTTGTTAGATGTTCTTCCTTCCTTGGCTTTCTTGCCTATGAAGAAACAAGATCTGAAGAGGAGTCTTTGCTCCAACCTCAGGGTGTCTTGGTACGTCAGATCTGGAAGCTTGATTGGATGACAGAGAACACAGCTCCATTTCTTAGAACAGCGAGTGTATCTTAGACCAAGGTTAGGAGTCTTGGCAGAAAGCTGGCATGGACTGGATTCTCTGGGCTAGTCCATTTCCCAGCCTTCACCATCCCAACCCCACTGAGCACGGGGAGCCCTTAAAACCATCTGCTGATTCCTCCAGTGAAATCGGCTGAGAAAACATCAGAGCACATCTTCAGATGCAGGTGAATTGTCTATTTCACACCCCAGAGCAGTGCTTCTCAACCTTCCCGGTGTTACAACCCTTTAATACAGTTCCGAATGCTGTGATGACCTCCAACCATGAAATTATTTTGTTACTATATCATAATTGTAATCTTGCTACTGTTATGAATTGTAATGCAAATATCTGATGTGCAACCCCTGTTGGGGTCATGACACACAGGTTTTTTCCCCTAAGGTTAAACAAACAAACAAAAAATTCATCAATATACCAAAATGGTTACCCTGAAGGGTTCTCTAATGTAGTTACCATGAAGAAGGGCGAAGAAGAAGAAGAAGAAGAAGAAGAAGAAGAAGAAGAAGAAGAAGAAGAAGAAGAAGAAGAAGAAGAAGAAGGAGGAGGAGGAGGAGGAGGAGGAGGAGGAGGAGGAGGAGGAGGAGGAGGAGGAGAAGGAGAAGGAGGAGAAGGAGAAGGAGGAGAAGGAGAAGGAGAAGGAAGGAGAAGGAGAAGGAGAAGGAGAAGGAGAAGGAGAAGGAGAAGGAGAAGAAGAAGAAGAAGAAGAAGAAGAAGAAGAAGAAGAAGAAGAAGAAGAAGAAGAAGAAGAAGAAGAAGACGAGGAGGAGGAGGAGGAAGAAGACGAGGAGGAGGAGGAGGAAGAGGAAGAGGAGGAGGAGGTGACCAGTGCTGATGAACTACACGTCATGGTGGTGGGATGACCCTGCACAGTCAATATGCCAAGCATGTCAGCAAATACGTATCAAGCAATCGCAATCCCTATACAGGTATGAATCTGAAAGGCATAGCTTCTGCCCTAGGGAATCTATACTATTTGTTGGGGGAGGGTGTGGGAGGGCGTGCGAGAGACGATCATTTAACAATTACAAGACAGTAAAATGTAAGGCAAATAAATGCGGAGATTTGAGGATTTTCTAGAATGAAATCTGAGACAGGAAAGCTCACGGGACCACTTAGTTTATTATGTGTAAGTCTCAAGATTAGCTACCCCTCTGGAGGGCTCATGTAATTAGCACTATGCTGGGCAATTTCTGAAATTACTATTTCTCAAGATACAGAATTAAAAACCCTTGAAAGTATGTTAAAAAAAAGGCAGCAGTGCATTTGTGTGTGTGTGTGAGTGTGTGTGTGTGTATGTGAGTGTGTGTGAGTGTGTGTGTGTAGGGAGAAAAGAGAGAAAGAAGAGAGAATAAGGAGGGACAGGCAAGGCAAGGGGCCGGGGGGAAAAAGGGAGAAAGAAAGAGACAGCCAGTCTAGTCCTACACGCTATTCCCCGAAAAGAGTCCACTAAGATCAAAAGAATAGTTTAAGTCACCAGCATCCACAAATACTGTTAAGACATTTAAATATGGGAAAGCATTTAATGTGCTTTCCAGGACAATGCATATGAAAACAGACTGAAACCCAGGAAGAGGCCCCACCTCCACCCTATGGGATGTCTGATGTTTGGAAAACATCTGATGATAGGATGCTTGGAAAAGGTGCTCAGAGAGGAGAGTAGATGGAGCTAGAACAGATTAATTATGACATTAAGTAGTATATAATTATCAGGCACATTTAATATCACTGTATTTATGGCAGTTTTCAAGATAAGTTGACATCATTATCTTACATGATTCCCACAAGGTGGGCTTTTCTGAGATGGTCTAGTCCTAAGAGGTCTGTGCAGTCTGCTTAACTTTCATCATGTCCTGCGGCAGGAGGAGAGACGGGAGACAGCAAATCTCTGGGTACATCAGCTTATGCTGAAACACGTTTCTTCTTGGCTCTGCCTCTGCCATGGAGGTAAAAATGGCATGGAGTGCTCCGGTGGTGAAGATCAAAGGGCAGACTTATTGCTGTGAAAATCACTCTTGTAAACTACATACAGTTTAAGAAGACTGAAAGATAAAAAGTGAAGACACTATTATCCATATTTCACAGGACTAGGAGACAGCCACAACCGCAAATCCCAGTCTATGGGAGGATGGGTGCCAAGTCTGGTGAAGTTGGGACCTGACTGACACTGGGTTTAGACAGAGCGCTATGGACTATTGATCGAATACAGAGTTCTCCAGGAGGGGCTGAGCTACTGATGACTGAAGGTGGGAGTGTAGGAATGTAAGCAATGTGGAAGCAGTCTCCCCATGTCTGGAGTATAAGCAAGGTCAACAGAGCACTGTGAATACCAACATGGCTTCAAGAGGCACAACGGAAAGGAAGCCATGGGCCAAAGGAATATAACTGGAGGCAGAAAATCACCATCTGCTGGTAAGCAAGATTTTCAATCGAAGAGGATCCCCTGGTAACCCCACCAGGGATATTGATAATATTAAAAATAGCTTTGGCTGTCATCTCTAGGAATGGGGTACCCCAACCAATATCAAGTGTGGAGAGGCCAAAAAGGCCTAAAGATCTGTAATATGCCAACATCTCCCACAAGGACCTGTAACTGAAATCGTTAATGGAGCATGGGTGGGAAGCTCTCAGAGCATGGATGAATTACTTAAACTTTTGTGGACCCCAGTCTCATCAGGTGAAGAACAGGGCTAATAAGTTACTGCGACAGTCAATCAAGTGTGCATTTAGTATGCTGTAATGGTTGGCACGGTGCTTAACAAATTGTATGGACCCAATACCTGCTAACTCTCTTTCTCTCTCCTTGCTCTCTCAGTGACCTATAGCTTATCCTTGACACTAATCTAACTCAGTGAGGAGTCTTTAGTTCTCCAACACTTTCTAAGAATGACTTATTTTGCGGGTAGCTGTTGCCTGAGAAAATTGTTAGAAAATTATCTTGAGGTCAAAGAAAGTCTGATTCAACAAAATGGTCCAATACACTGCTCTGTTAATTTTCTTAGATTAAAAATATAGTCTGCTTTTCAAACTTCACCTACCCAAATCTGAATCAAATCCAGGCTACTGAAACCCTCTTATAGTCATTGTTTTCGGGCATGCTTTCTGGATCATTGAAGATTTATTTAGATGTATAAAATCCAACATTTTAATTCTAAATACTTAAGCAGCTCTAAAAGTGAGCTCTATACTTGTGTGCATTTTTTGATGGCCTATGTCCAATAGCTTAAGTATGTCTCCATAACTCAAGGTCATTACAACTGACACCAATTATCATAAACACATCGAAACAATTGATGGCTTTAGGATCTAAAGTTTGGTGAATTTTAATCTATACATTATATCTCTTGCCTTTTGTTTATATTTATTAAGTAGGGAATTATTTTTTCCCACTTAGCTTCTTAATATAACATTTTTAACTGACTCTCCCAGCAAACACCAGTCTTGGTCTGGTAATAGATTCAAGGTTTAGGACTCTGATGCTTACACAACTGATCACTGCTGGGGTGTTCCTAAGGAAAGAATATAAAATTGGGACACTTAATTAGACAGCTAGAATATTCTTAGAGATTTCCCTCTTTAGTTAAGGGAGCAATGATTTAATGATACATAGAAAGGAATGTAAAATCTACAAATACACTCCAATAGACCCAACCAACTGCTGCAGATCTGAGGCTCAAAAGTCTTGACAGCCTTTCCTACATCATATAGCATGGAGTGATATGTGCCAGAGGGCAAGACGAAGTAGTGTCCTGGCCAAGTGTGAATAAAAGCTGTTACTTTTGTAGTTTACAAAACCTTTGACCTGATGAATACATTGCAGGAGTCACTTCCTATCGACTGGCCTTTTTTTATCTACATATACAAAATTAGAATCCTTAACTATGTTGACACCTATCTATCTATCTATCTATCTATCTATCTATCTATCTATCTATCTATCCATCCATCATCTATCTCATCTAACTCATCTATCATTTGTCTATCTCTATCTATCTGTCTGTCTGCCTGTCTGTCTGTCTACCATCTATCTATTGTCTGTCTATCTATCTATCTATCTATCTATCTATCTATCTATCTATCCATCCATCATCTATCTCATCTATCATTTGTCTATCTATCTTTATCTATCTGTCTGCCTGTCTGTCTATCTACCATCTATTGTCTGTCTGTCTGTCTATCTATCTATCTATCTATCTATCTATCTATCTATCTATCTATCCCTTCATCCATCCTTGCTTTCTCTCTTCTTTAGTTTTAATTTCTTGTGCTTTAAAAGTGTGGCTTTCATTATTTATAGTGTTTTTATTTATCTTTTAGATCTTAGTAGACACATAAGAAAGCAGTTTCAGAATTGCTAAACCAAATTCCCCAAAATATACACTTATCAACATTTGTAGGGTATTATAGTATTTATACTTAGACCTTTTTGCAAAGGCCTTTAGCATATATATGAATATAGTCACAATACTGTTTTCCAGTGCTCATTAGTTAGTTTTTGTCATTTTGCTTTATTTTTAATTCTCCCCACTCAGCATCTAAGTTTAAACTACTACTTGGAAGGAGGAGTGCCCTCATTAGCATTAACCATCTACTTGAGCCTGGAATCACCGGGAGGAGAGAGAAAAAGAATCTCAGTTGAATGATTGCCTTTTCGTGTTTCTTTGTGGGCATACCTGTGAGAGGGTGTCTTATTTACTAACTGATGTAGGAGGAACCAGCCCACTAGAGGCGTTACCATTCCCTGTGCAGGCAGTCCTATGCTATATAAGAAGCATGAGCCTGTGTAATTCAGTTAGCAAGCAGCATCCTCCATAATTGTACTTCCTGGTTGTGAGTGAGATCCCCAGACAGTGGTCATGCTTCATGGGTTGTCAAGCAGTCCTGCCTTCAGGTTCCTGCCTTGAGTTCTGGCACTGACTTCCCTCAGTGATGGACTACGACCTGCGAGCATAAGATGAAATGAACTCCTTCTTGCTCTGAGTTGCTTCTGCCGGAGTTTTGTCACAGCAAGAGAAAGGAAAGGAGATAAGAGGCGATTCTGTGGGACGTTCGTGTAGTTGGACAGACAGATGAGCGTCATCTCTCTACATTCAGTATCTTCAGAGCAGTGCTGCCAGTATCGTTCCTTTAGTCCTCCATCCTCACTTCCCACTCTTCCCATTCTGTTCTCTTACATATCCTGCAGGTAACAAGTAAGTTTATTCCTTGTGTATTACACACACCAGTGAGCTATGTCTGTACATGCCTTTATCAGCCTCTGTTTTCTTACATAAAGGGTAGTATACTATAAATACTCTTTGTAGTTCTTTTTACAATTAACACTATACACTGGGAAATCAGTATCTGTCACTCCACAGACATTCTTCACTCTGCTCTTGATTTTAGCTACACAGCACTCTGTACACAGATGAGCTTGGCTGACTTAGGCGTCTTGTATTTGTAGGCATGTAGATTGTTTGCCATATTTTCCAATTACAAGCAGTGCTGCCACAAACGATCGTATGTAGTGCACTTTCCTACCTTTGGAGATGTCTTCTGGGTAGTACTTCTAAAATGGAGTCCCTTTGCTGAACAGGTTGTTCCTCTGCAGTTTACAAGGGGCAGATTTCTCTGTAGCAAGATTGCTCCAGTTTAAGTTCCTACAGACAATACACATAAGCACCACTCCTTGCTAACCCAGTAGGCATGAAACGATATCTCAGTGCTGCATTCCTATAACTAGGAATGTAAATAACTTTCCTACATCAAGGCTCAATTTTAGGCCATTCCTTGCCAGTCATCTATGCATCCATGCAGAATCCAGCCAAAGGGGCTCAGACACTTCAGAACTTGCTCCAGGTTGGGCCCTGGCTCAGCTGAGTTGCAGACACGGAAGCCTCAGACCTGAATGCCTTTTGGGCTCTATCCGCGTACCAAGCGTACTGGGCAGACAGACTTATATTCATTTTGGAGGCCGAGACGCCCATCCGGTGGTTTCACATTATTGGTATTCTGGGCAGTCTCTGTGATGTAAGTATTCAAGGCCTTGGTTATTTTAGATTTCCTGTGTCAATAAGAACCATTTTTACAAGATGCTTAAGAGTAAGGCCTGTAAGGTATGTAGAAATCACCAGGCTAACCATTAACATAAACTGAGTGTCTTTACATTTGGATTTTGGACTTCAGTCCCCATCTCCCACACTGGGAGAAGTCATTCAATTCAACACTCAACAAAGGTCAAAGGTCAAAGCCAAACGACCTCGTGTACCAGACTGTTGTTAATTCCTCTGCTTCGCTGTTTGCAAAAGGGACGTGGGGTCTCCTTGAGGTTTGCTTGAGTGAGTCACATTGAAAACTCTTCATGGGGAGGAAAATCAATCTCGTGACTTGTAAGCACTGTTCAGGGACCCTCATATTAGGCATCATCTATGGGAAAGTGGTCAGGCCAGAAGGTGAGCTGGACTGGGTCCACCCAGCCGCCTCCTCCAGTCAGCGTCTCTTCTCAGTAATAGATCAGTAAGAACTGGGTGGATCTGAACAATGACAACAGGATCCTCTCTCTCTCTCTCTCTCTCTCTCTCTCTCTATATATATATATATATATATATATATATATATATATATATATGTATGTATATATATATCTGTCTGTATCTGTATCTGTGTCTGTGTCTGTGTCTGTGTCTGTGTCTGTGTCTGTGTCTGTGTCTGTGTCTGTCTGTGTCTGTGTCTGTGTCTGTGTCTGTGTCTGTACCTGTGTCTGTGTCTGTGTCTGTGTCTGTCTGTGTCTGTGTCTGTGTCTGTGTCTGTGTCTGTGTCTGTGTCTGTGTCTGTACCTGTGTCTGTGTCTGTGTCTGTGTCTGTACCTGTGTCTGTGTCTGTGTCTGTGTCTGTACCTGTGTCTGTGTCTGTGTCTGTGTCTGTGTCTGTACCTGTGTCTGTGTCTGTGTCTGTGTCTGTGTCTGTCTGTGTCTGTGTCTGTGTCTGTGTCTGTGTCTGTGTCTGTGTCTGTACCTGTGTCTGTGTCTGTGTCTGTGTCTGTGTCTGTGTCTGTACCTGTGTCTGTGTCTGTGTCTGTGTCTGTGTCTGTGTCTGTGTCTGTACCTGTGTCTGTGTCTGTGTCTGTACCTGTGTCTGTGTCTGTGCCTGTGTCTGTACCTGTGTCTGTGTCTGTGTCTGTGTCTGTACCTGTGTCTGTGTCTGTGTCTGTGTCTGTGTCTGTGTCTGTGTCTGTCTGTGTCTGTGTCTGTGTCTGTGTCTGTGTCTGTGTCTGTGTCTGTACCTGTGTCTGTGTCTGTGTCTGTGTCTGTACCTGTGTCTGTGTCTGTGTCTGTGTCTGTGTGTGTGTCTGTGTCTGTGTCTGTGTCTTTGTCTGTGTCTGTGTCTGTACCTGTGTCTGTGTCTGTACCTGTGTCTGTGTCTGTGTCTGTGTCTGTGTCTGTGTCTGTACCTGTGTCTGTGTCTGTGTCTGTGTCTGTGTCTGTGTCTGTGTCTGTGTCTGTCTGTGTCTGTGTCTGTGTCTGTCTGTGTCTGTGTCTGTGTCTGTGTCTGTGTCTGTGTCTGTGTCTGTGTCCATCCTATACATCACCAGCTGTATTTCACCTAAACCCATGATGTTTTGGCTATGGATCATGAGCCATAAACTCACATTCACTTTTCCTGGAAATGTAGGTTTGAAAGAGGCACCATGTATGTAAGCACAATAAAAGACCACATCAAAAGAACTTCCAGGTATGTGGTGGTGTCTCTGACTTCAGGGGAAACAAAAGTCTTTTAAACCTACCCCATTCTATGCCAGGTGATATTATAGGAAACTTTTCCTTTTGTAGAAAGGATAAATTGAAGAATATTTTGCAGAAAAACAACTTCTGTTAGTGCCTCTGGCACCCAAGTTGCTCAACACTGAGGGAAATAAGGAGTCCTCTTTGGAAAGAGTCCCAGACAGAGTGTCCTGTTTCCTATTTGCAAACTTTAAAAAATCTCTTATCAGGGACAATGGCTTAACCATTAATAAGAAAAGCTCAGGGCCCTTCTCTAATTCTAAAATTTTCTCACTGAACTTGGCTAACCACAGGTATGATGGCTCAGTGCCCAGTGAGGCATTCTGACACACTTCTGGATTAGATGTTGAAAACAATAACATCGATTGTCAAAAAAAAAAGCCATTTCAAAGAATACTTTTAAAAGAGACCAGAGCCAGCATGTATATACATACCCTCCTGAACACACACACACACACACACACACACACACACACACACACGGGTGTGCACATAGGAATACAAGCCCAATACATGGTTCTCTCAGCTCTTTGCTCTAGAGCAGCCCCTACTTCAGAGCCACACCATGGATTCTTTGTGCCCTCAGTCACAAAATCCCGAGCATTCCTTCAAGCCTTGTGGCTTGGCTCGAGCAGCTGGGAATAAAAGGTTCCTTGAACACAGAAGGCAGGGCTGCGTTCTAGCAGCTGCCACCCAAGGGTAGGAAACACTATGAAGGGCACATTTTGTGTTGCTGCTTCTTGTATTTAAGGGGAAGATTGGAGAAATGCTCTTCCTGGGTAATTCTTTGGGTTTGATTTATGGGGGGAGAGAACTGAGGACTGTCCTTTTGATGATGTCCCGGGGCACGTTAGGAGCCTGCCTTTGACTTTGAACTGCTAGGACCCTGTGAACTTCTGCACAAGGGTATGTCTTGATTTTAAAGCAAAAGGCTTGAACAAACAATTCCAAGTCATACCAAGCTGCAGCGGTCCAGCTTTCAAGGCACCGCCATGTACACTGTCAACAGCAGTGACTTAGGGCCCGAGCTATTAATGGAAACCAGAAAAAGAATACTTTGGGAAAGGTCACCAGGGACTAACTGGAGCTTCAGGAAGTGAGCAGCTATATTTACAGTCCTGGGACAGTGCAGATCTCAGCCTTCCACACAAAGAACGCTTTCTTTCTGCCTTTGGCATGTCACGAAGGCCAAGCGGGTAAATTCTGAACATCTCACAGATGGATTTGTTACTGAGCTGCAAATCCAAACTTACACATGATGAATTTCATTACTCAGTCCTCCAGAAGAGCCCATGACCCTGAACAGCCTTTGCCCTGTCCTCATGCAAGCAAGACTTTTAGAAAGTAAATGGATGGGGCCTCTCCCCCTCCCCCTTCCCCTCTCTTTCTTTCCCTCTTTCTTCCCTCCCTCCCTCCCTCCCTCCCTCCCTCCCTCCCTCCCTGTCCTTACTCTTGAGCTATGTGCATTCACAGTGTGTGTATCCACCCAGGAAGTAGGGTGCCTGAGAATGTTACGCAAAGCTATAGACTCCTGAGTGTTGAGTCAGAGTCTGGCCCAAGGCAGTGATAATCAAGAGGAGATTGGTGTGTTCTGCGTTTCCTTTGAAAATATCCTTCCCCATTAGTACTTACTATTAATCATACATGCTCACCATCACAAAGTTCCACGGGTGCAAAGAAACTCGAAGGTTTAATATAATAGTCCCATTTTGAAAGTGTCAAAAATAAGACTAGAAAGAGGTCGTGCTTGCTCAAGGTCATAAAGGCATTGCGGTCAGATCCAGGCCTAAAGGCAAAGCCACCCAAAGCTGGATCTCATTGAAAATCCACAAAACAGCCGTGTGGAGGTGGTGCATCGTATGCCTTTGAGACCAGTGCATGGGGGGCAGAGGCAGGTGGATCTCTTTGCACATGGCCTACAGAGCGAGTTCCAGGACAGTTCAGGCTGCTACAGAGAAATCTTGAAAAGCAAGGCAAGCGGACAAACAAAACCCGTAACACTACAGAATGGGAAATGGGAGGCCGAGTGGTGTCCTCTGCACACCTGAGATGTTTTCACCACATGAAAATGTTTACTCGGGACCACAGCACCTACCAGCTAACACTGCTGTTTGTGGACCTCATGATTTTGAGGGACAGGAATTTGAGCAAGGTGATTTTTCTCTGTGTAGTGTCAGTTGTGATCACACAGTGGTGTGGTATTGTTGGCTGTGGGACAGCAGGGGGTGAAAGACACCCTTCTGGTCAAGACAGGTTGAATCCCCGGGAGACTCTAAAAGGGATGGCAGGTGTACTCCCACTCTCCCAGAATATCAGGGTGTCACATAGCTGTGCCCGCCACAAACCCCTGTAGAGAGGTTTTGAGACAGACTAAGTCACATAGAGCAATGTCCCAAGCCCCTTCTCCACAGGTGAGGACGTGACCACAGGTTACATAGGCCCAAGACAGATCAGTCACAGAGGACAAGGCCCCAAATCCCTTCTCCACAGGTGAGGACATGACCACAGGTTACATAGGCCCAAGACAGATCAGTCACAGAGGACAAGGCCCCAAATCCCTTCTCCACAGGTGAGGATGTGACCACAGGTTACATAGGCCCAAGACAGATCAGTCACAGAGGACAAGGCCCCAAATCCCTTCTCCACAGGTGAGGATGTGACCACAGGTTACATAGGACCAAGACAGATCAGTCACAGAGGACAAGGCCCCAAGCCCCTCCTCCACAGGTGAGGACATGACCAGTCATAGAGACAGGACCACTGCCCTGAATATGTAGATGTCTAACCCATCCAAAAACTGTATTTAATTGTCGTGTTCAGAATTAAAGGTGTGAAGGAATTATTCCATCGTCTGAGAGCTTCTGTCATAAGAGCTGTAACATCGCCTGGGGAAGAGATCAGCTCTCCCATCAGAAATCATCTTTGCCAGAAGCTCCCCTGCACCCCTTACTGGTTAGTCAGTATCCTGCTGGCTCAACCCGGCCTGAGCAACCCAAGCAGCAGGACTCGCAGCTGTGGGCTGTGAAAGTCTTCCCCCTCGTAGTTCTCTCCCCCTCGCCTGAACCCACGCATCTTGCCATCTTGCAGGGCGAGAGATCTCTGTGGGAGAGCACCCGGGCTCTGTGGGAGAGCATCCCGGCACCAGAGCCCTACAGGTGGCGGCTGGATTGGTTAGGAGGATCCCTGTTCTGTGCCTTGTCAGGGTAATAAGAGCCCATGTTCAGGTTCTCACTATGCTCTTCTGCCCGAGTTGATCAGAGTGTATCTCCTTGTCTTCCTGTACCAGACTTCTTATTGGTGGAGTTCAGAGCCCTAGAAACTGGTGTAAACTGCCCTTCCTTTTAAGGAAGTCCTTGGCTATCCATGGTTGCCTCTGGCCGGTCTCCATTGGCTAATACCAACAGGCGTTCCAGATCTACAAGGAAGAGAAGTAAATCCCGTCTCTAAGTGACAGAGTTCTTAAAGAATTTGTGGCTATCATTCTTCTACCACAGTGTATCCTCTGGCCACTAATATTTATACCCCACCACTATCCCACAACCCCCACTTGCTTTGTCTTATTACAGCAGTGGTTCTCAACCTTCCAAAAGCAGTTCCTTATGTGATGATCCCATAAAAGTATTTTCATTGCTACTTCATAACTGTATGAAGTACAATTCATAACTTCATTACATACTGTTATGAATTGTAATGTGAATACCCCTAAAGGGTCCGGGCTCACTGGTTGAGAACTGCTGTATTGCACCAACGGATGGAGACTAGAGGTCCAGTGTCTTGCTTTTTATACCAAGTGTTCGTAAAGAGGAGAGCAATCTGGTAGCATTGTGGTTGGGATGTGGAACATCCCCACAGGCTCTGGTGTTTGAACACTTAGTCCTCAGTTGGTGATGGTGTTTGTACAGTCTTTATAAAGATTTAGGCTGCAGAACCTAGGTTTCCAGCTCGAGGCCTCAACTGGCATACTTTGACTACTAGTGGTAGTTTTTAGGGCCATAGTTCACCCCAAGTCCCTGTCTAGCCCTCTTTGTTTCCTGAGAAGCTGTCACCGTAAACCTCCACTGCCACTGGCCAAGCCACTTCAGTCCCTAAGCCTGGACACCTCTAGAATAGACTTTGTCACCTTCTCTGGAAGTATAAGCCAGTAAACATCTGCCTTGTGTCACAGTAATAAGAAAATTCACTAGTTAAGGGGGCCATCTTCAATATAGTCCTATCAGTCAGAGAGTTTACAAACTAAGAAGCTGTAACCAGTCCTATACATCTGACATATAAGAACCACACTGAGATAAACAGATGTGAACTGGGAGAGGAAGTCCCAAGAGTCCTTTGTTCATAGCAGTTCTGGAATACAGTTGGTCACACACTATCTGGATTCCCAAGTGATTTTAAAGATGTGGCCAAGGTTCGAGCCACTGCCTCACCTCTTGTTCATCAACACATGCTAAGTCGTGTGCACTGTTTGCTGGTTTGTGCTAATATCTGAATGCCCATGACAGCACAGGGTCAGGACATCTGAAGTAAGACTATCTCAGGGAAGAATTCTAATTCTGCTACTTTTGCTTTTCTGCCAGTGTGCCATTCTGGCCAAATTACTTTTCTTTTTTCTTTCTTTTTTTTTTTGTGGGGGGGGGGTTCTTTTTTTCGGAGCTGGGGACCGAACCCAGGGCCTTGCGCTTCCTAGGTAAGCGCTCTACCACTGAGCTAAATCCCCAGCCCCACTTTTCTTTTTTCTTAAAGATTTATTTATTATATAAGTACACTGTAGCTGTCTTGAGACACACTAGAGGAGGGCATCAGATCTCATTACAGATGGTTGTGAGCCACCAGGTGGTTGCTGGGATTTGAACTCAGGACCTCTGGAAGAGCAGTCGGTGCTCTTAACCACTGAGCCATCTCTCCAGCTGGACAAATTACTTTTCTAAGCCTTATTTTGTGCATAAATAATAACGGAGATAAACATATCATGCTGCGTGTTTCCCTAACCTCTTCCTGGTTTATTCCCAGAGTACTTAGTACTTCCCCTACCATAAGATTCATCATATCTTCATAATTAATCTCTTTCTTCTTCACACAACTATTAGACACATGGAGCCAAATCGTTCCTGTCTTCTGTGGATACATTTTTCCTAGTGAGTAGCAAAGTGCCGGATAACAGATGCTCATTGAATGGAAGAACATGCGAGCCCTCGCTCCCTCTCTGCATCTGCACATCTGCTGTATTAGTCATAGATTAGGACACTTGGCTACAGCATCAGTGGTCCTAGGAAACCAAACTAGACCTAGCTCATGAGATAAACCTATTTTCCACCCTGCTGTTAAAACAGTCTCAGCCTCAAGGAAAAAAGATACATACCAGGAAGGTCTTCTGTCACTGTTTTAACCTTCCTAATAAAAATGACATGTTTTGTAATTTGAGTAGGAATTTAAGCCTTAATACCTGGGAAGAGAAGAAAATTGAAGAAAGAAAAAAAAAGGCGATTATTTCATGCTTCAGTGGAATAAAAACAATTTAGATCCAATTTTCTAGGTCCAGTTTTCTTGCTGTCACAGTGGGCTCTCTCATTTTGCCGTCAGCTCTGAGATCAAGACAAGAGTAAAGCAAGAGGACATTAGATTAGGTATCAGACTCCATCCTTCTTGACACTGGCCTCACAAATAAGGTCTTTGTTGCTTGTTGAGAGTCCAAAGAGAAAGGCAATAGAAGCTCTCTGTGGCGAGCCTTCACCGGTGTGGGCTACGAGATTCTGAACTATGGGTTTTTAATTGTTTAATTCCATACTTCACGGTGCCTGGCTCACCTTAATCGTCTCACGAAGCTTTCCTCTTTTGGTGGTATGTATCACCTGTGCAAAGGTCCCGAGGTCTGAAGGAGGAGTGACAGAAAGAGAGAGGGTGAGATTGGGACATACCATAGATGAGGGGCCAGTCAGTACCAGAGATGGCAAGGTGGTGTCTGGGAAGCTGTGAGCACTGAAAATGAGCTTGGAAAAGAACCCCCAAGGAAGGGATGGGGAAACAGAACATTTGACAGACTTGCCAAAAGGAGGGATAGAAGATGCGTGGGCACAAAGGTCACAGAGATCTGACAGGAACAGTGGCTCCTGTTGTGGAGAGTTAGTCCTGGAACTCCTCAGGGGTTCCGATCCCTGAGCTGAGGAGCAGGATCCACGTGAGGGATCTAACCGAGCTGAGAAGAGGAGTTCTAGCAGAAATGCGAAGGGCTGAGATATTAGAGAGGGATCAAGACCAGGGTGTGGAAGAGAATCAGCCAGAAGCGCCCAGCTCCCCCACCTCCAGTGAGGACAAAGGGTAGAGACTCAGAAAGAAAAAGCCTATCAAATAGGGAGCGTGAACCTGACTCCTTTAAAAACTAATCCTGTCAAGCCGAAATGGGCCACATGGTCAAGGAAAACGCTGACCTTTTGTTCTCCTGGGAGAGACCAGAGCACAGATATGGAAGGAGGTTGTTCTCTGGGAATCTACAGCTACATTAACAGCTCAGAGAGGCCAGAAGTGTGCTGACATATCTTTTCTCAGACGCTTCTTTCTGGATCTAGGAGACATGTTCTCTTCATTATAAGCATACTTAGTTACTGCTAAAGGGCAATGCAACATATACAAACTCTTACTCCTGTGAGAAGAAGCAGAAGTCCTGTTCAGAGCAGTGTAGACCAATGGTTCTCAACCTGTGGGTGGCAACCTGTCTTAGGGTATTACTGCTCTGAACAGGCGCCATGACCAAGGCAAGTCTTATAAAAGACAACATTTAATTGGGGCTGGATTACAGGTTCAGAGGTTCAGTCCATTATCACAAAGGTGGGAACATGGCAGCATCCAGGCAGGCATGGTGCAGGCAGAGCTGAGAGTTCTACATCTTAATCTGAAGGCTGCTGGCAGAAGACTGACTTCCAAGTGGCTCGAGTGGGGGTCTTAAGATCATGCCCACAGTGACACACCTATTCCAATAAAGCCACACCTCCTAATAGTGCCACTCCCTGGGGCAAGCATATACAAACCATTACACACCCCCTTTAGTGCTCAACCAATCCTTTCACAGGGATCAGCAGGGACCATCAGAAAACACAGATTTTTGCATTACAATTCATAACACTAGCAAAATTACAGTAATAAAGTAGCAATGGAAATAATTTTATAGTTGAGGTCACAACAACATGAGGAACTGTTTTAAAGAGTCGAGTTGGGAAGCATGAGAACCACTGGTCTAGATGATACCACCACAGGGAAGGGTGTGATGGTACGGTGTTGCAGTGTTGTCTGAAGAGGAGGGTACACCCCAGGTCGTGTAGCCTTGAAGGAGAGGCCATCTCCAGGCAGAGGCAAAGTCTCATGTACAGCCTATGATTCTCAGAGCATCTCCAATCTTAAGATGGACCAAAGTTCAGCTCCCAATGTCCACATCAGGCTACTTATATCTGCCTTTTAATTCCAGAGGACCCAAGAGTTCCTCTTCTCCAATAACATGGGTCCAGGACATGACTTCTTTCTTTTCCTTATGTACTCCTGCTTTTAAGAAGCCTTGCAGAACCTCAGGAGCACAGCCTTACTAAACACGTAGTCTATCTGCACCCACATGTGCATTTGGGAGTCTCAACTGTTACCCAATGTCAGAGACAGTCTATGGCCATATTTCTTCTGTGCCCTTTAGATGTTGGTCTCTCATATACCAGAATGTGAGAAGGGAAACAGCCATCTTTTCCTCCAAAATTGCTATAAAGATTATCACTTCTGCTCACGTGAGGCAAATCTGGTGGCAGTGCCCAACTTTAAAAGACCAGTGAAGGGGTTACCATTTTCCCAGAAGGAAATGCCTGTGTTATGTTAATGTCCTCCTATTCCATGGAGTGATTTTTCTTTCCAGAGTTATTGAGCTTCCTACCATGATAGTGCAAAAATGGAGTTGAAAACTTGTCTGTCTGCTCAATTTCTCATCTCTGAAAATACTGCCCAAACACGAAGTGAAAAGATTCACACGTGGGACTGTTTTCACTCTTATCATATTGAATAGCTGGTTCAGAGGGAGTTACCCTTGGATAATTCGATAGACCACTTTAACTGAGTGGGTTCCCCACATCCCCTTCATAGACTATTAGTTACACCCATTGATTTTTTTCTATGTACTCTTTAGTTTATGAATTTTTAATAGGTTATATGTTAGGTTTTGTTCTAAGTATAGCATGGAAGGCAGAAGGAGTATAAATATAACTCCCTAAATAGCACGTGTCGTCCTTGGCATATTACATAATGAGCATCAGTAAATCGCTGCAGCTAATGCTAAGTGAAGGAAAATAATTCCAAAGGCCATTTAGTGCAATGGCAAACAGAGCTGTGTATGTCAACAGACCTTGAATTAAGTCAGGAGACAATTTCAGATTTGTTGTGGTCATGTTGAGCCAGAATGAGGAAATTATGTTATGATGTATATGCTACATCTCCACAAAATTTAGAAATGTCTTCAAAAAGCACAGGGAGACTGAGTGTATGGGCATGCAGGTAACTCCAACATTCAGAGGTAGAAGGATGGGGATTACTTCAAGTTCCGGGACTATACAGCAAGACCAGGTCTGCAAACAAGGAAGAAGAAAAGAGGGAGAAAGAAGTGAGGAGTATCTCGGGGAACCTTATCAGCACTTCCAAATTTGGAGAAATAAAGTTTAGGGGTGACAGAGAGCTAAGGGATGGATGGGACCCGTTACCTTAGCACCTCTTTCCTGTTGCAGATCAGCCTTATTGTTCAGAAACTTTTCACACATGGTATAGCAACTTCCGATGAATTGAAACTTTCTAGACCAGAGAGAGAGAGAGAGAGAGAGAGAGAGAGAGAGAGAGAGAGAGAGAGAGAGAGAGAGAAAGAGAAAGAGAGATTCCTTAAAACTCAAGACAACTGCTAGCTGGTGCCCGAACCTTACTGATCCCGGCCCACAACTCCCTGCTCCCAAACCCTGTGGGAGAAAAAGCTGATTGCCCAAAAGTGTGGGCAATCTTGAGACTGCAGGGCAGGAGAGACCGCCACATCTGCCCACCTTTGCCCACATCCCTGGCCCAAGAGGAAATTGTAGAGTGCCTCTGGGCATGGGAAGATAGGAGCAGTAAAGCTGCAGGAGCCCTGTGGTCCAGACTGTGCCCGGATCTGAACAGACCTGGTCAAACAGCTCCCTGCACCCAAATCCCATGGGAGGGAGAGTTAGACCTTCAGAGGGGCAGATACGCCTGGGAAACCAGAGGAGATTACTCTCTGCCAACATTTCTGACTTTAGAGGAAAACACCTAACGTCATCTGGGCCCCCTGCACAGAGGGACCTAGGAGAAATAGGGGCAGGCCCTTCTAGTTCCCGCCCACAGGGACAGCTGAAAGCCAGTGGACAGGAATGACTACATGCCTGAGAGCAGAACACTCTGTTCCCATAACTGACTGGAAGAAAAGAGGAAAACAGGTCTACAGCATTCCTGACACACAGGCCTATAAGGACGGTCAAGCCACTGTCAGAAATAGCAAAACAAGGTAACACAAGAGACAACCTGATGGCGAGAGGCAAGCGCAGGAACACAAGACTTCATGGCATCATCGGAGCCCAATTCTCCCACCAAAACAAACACTGAATATCCAAACACACCAGAAAAACAAGATCTAGATTTAAAATCACATTTTTATCATGATGATGGAGGACTTTAAGGACTTAAGGAAATACAGGACAACAAAAGTAAACAACTAGAAGCCCTTAAAGAGGAAACACAAATATTCTGTAAAGAACTACTGGAAAAAAACAACGAAACAGGAGAAGGAAATGAACAAAACCATCCAGGAGTTAAAAATGGAAATAGACACAATAAAGCACAAAGGCAGATAACCCTGGAGATAGAAAACCTAGGGAAGAGATCAGGAGTCACAGATGTGAGCATCACCAACAGAATACAAGAGATAGAAGAGAGAATCTCAGGAGCAGAAGATTCCATAGAAATCATCGACACAACTGTCAAAGATAATGGAAAATGGAAAAAGCTACTGGTCCAAAACATACAGGAAATCCAGGACTCAATGAGAAGATTAAACCTAAGGATAATAGGTATAGAAGAGAGTGAAGACTCCCAACTCGAAGGACCAGTAAATACCTTCATAGAAAAAAAAATCATAGAAGAAAACTTCCCTAACCTAAAGAAAGAGATGCCCATAAACATACAAGAAACCTACAGAACTCCAAATAGATTGGAGCAGAAAAGGAATTCCTCCTGTCACATAATAGTCAAAACACCAAATGCACAAAACAAAGGAAGAATATTAAAAACAGTAAGGGAAAAAGGTCAAGTGACATATAAAGGCAGACTTATCAGAATTACACCAGAATTCTCAACAGAGGCTATGAAAGCCAGAAGATCCTGGACAGAAGTCATACAGACCCTAAGAGAACACAAATGCCAGCCCAGGTTACTGTATCCTGCAAAATTCCCAATTAACATAGATGGAGAAACCAAGATATTCCATAACAAAACCAAATTTACACAATATCTTTCTACAAATCCAGCGCTACAAAGCATAATAAATGGTAGAACCCAACACAAGGAGGCAAGCTACACCCTAGAAAAAGCAAGAAAATAATCTTTTTTGCAACAAAACAAAGAGAAGAGAAGCACACAAACATAATCTCACATCCAAATACGAAGATAACAGGAAGCAACAATCACTATTCCTTAATATCTCTCAACATCAATGAACTCAATTCCCCAATAAAAAAAACACAGATTAACAAACTAGATATGCAATGAGGACCCAGCATTTTGCTGCCTACAGGAAATACACCTCAGAGACAAAGACAGACACCACCTCAGAGTAAAAGGCTGGAAAACAACTTTCCAAGCAAATGATCGGAAGAAGCAAGCTGGAGTAGCCATTCTAATATCGAATAAAATCGATTTTCAACCAAAAGTCATCAAAAAAGATAAGAAAGGACACTTCACATTCATCAAAGGAAAAATCCACCAAGATGAACTCTCAATCCTAAATATTTATGCTCCAAATAAAAGGGCACCTACATACATAAAAGAAACCTTACTAAAGCTCAAAGCACACATTGTACCTCATACAATAATAGTAGGAGATTTCAACACCCCACTCTCATCAATGGACAGCTCATGGAAACAGAAATTAAACAGAGACCTAGACAGACTAACAGAAGTTAGGAACCAAATGGACTTAACAGATATTTATAGAACATTCTATCCTAAAACAAAAGGATATACCTTCTTCTCACCACTTCATGGTACTTTCTCCAAACTTGACCATATAATCGGGGACAAAACAGGCTTCAACAGGTACAGAAAGATAGAAATAATCCCATGCGTCCTATCAGACCACCATGGGGTAAAGCTGGTCTTCAATAAAAATAAGGAAAGAACGCCCACATATACATGGAAGTTGAACAATGCTCTTCTCAACGAAAACCTGGTCAAGGACAAAATAAAGAAAGAAATTAAAGACTTCTTAGAATTTAATGAAAATGAAGGTACAACATACCCAAACTTATGGGACACAATGAAAGCTGTGCTAAGAGGAAAACTCATAGCTCTGAGTGCCTGCAGAAAGAAACAGGAGAGAGCATATGTCAGCAGTTTGACAGCACACCAAAAAGCTCTAGAACAAAAAGAAGCAAATACACCCAGGAGGAGGAGAAGGCAGGAAATAATCAAACTCAGAGCTGAAATCAACCAAGTAGAAACAAAAAGGACTATACAAAGAATCAACAGAACCAAAAGCTGGTTCTTTGAGAAAATCAACAAGATAGATAAGCCCTTAGCCAGACTAACCAGAGGGCACAGAGAGTGTGTCCAAAATAACAAAATCAGAAATGAAAAGGGAGACATAACAACAGAATCAGAGTTAATTAAAAAAAATCATCAAATTCTACTACAAAAGCCTATATTCAACAAAACTTGAAAGTCTGGAGGAAATGGACAATTTCCTAGACAAATACCAGGTACCAAAGTTAAATCAGGAACAGATAAACCATTTAAACAACCCCATAACTCCTAAAGAAATAGAAGCAGTCATTAAAAGTCTCCCAACCAAAAAGAGCCCAGGTCCAGACGGGTTCAGTGCAGAATTCTATCAGACCTTCATAGAAAACCTCATACCAATATTATTCAAACTATTCCACAAGATTGAAACAGACGGAGCACTACCGAATACCTTCTATGAAGCCACAATTACTCTTATACCTAAACCACACAACGACCCAACAAAGAAAGAGAATTTCAGACCAATTTCCCTTATGAATATTGACGCAAAAAATACTCAATAAAATTCTTGCAAACCAAATCCAAACACATCAAAACAATCATCCACCATGATCAAGTAGGCTTCATCCCGGGAATGCAGGGATGGTTTAATATATGGAAAACCATCAACGTAACCCACTATAAAAACAGACTGAAAGATAAAAACATGATCATTTCATTACATTCTGAGAAAGTCTTTGATAAAATTCAACACCCCTTCCTGACAAAACTCCTGGAAAGAACAGGAATTCAAGGCCCATACCTAAACATAGTAAAAGCCATATACAGCCAACCAGTAACTAACATTAAACTAAATGGAGAGAAACTTGAAGCAATCCCACTAAAATCAGGGACTGGACACAGCTGCCTACTCTCTCCCTACTTATTCAATATAGTTCTTGAAATTCTAGCCAGAGCAATCAGACAACAAAAGGAGATCAAAGGGATACAGATTGGAAAGGAAGAAATCAAAATATCACTGTTTGCAGATGATATGATAGTATATTTAAGTGACCCCAAAAGTTCCACCAGAGAACTACTAAACCTGATAAACACCTTCAGCAAAGTGGCTAGGTATAAAATTAACTCAAATAAATCAGTAGCCTTCCTCTACACAAAAGAGAAACAAGCTGGGAAAGAAATTAGGGAAACGACACCCTTCATAATAGTCCCAAATAATATAAAATACCTCGGTGTGACTTTAACCAAGCAAGTGAAAGATCTGTATGATAGGAACTTCAAGTCTCTGAAGAAAGAAATTGAAGAAGATCTCAGAAGATGGAAAGATCTCCCATGCTCATGGATTGGCAGGATTAATATAGTAAAAATGACCATTTTACCAAAAAAGATCTACAGATTCAATGCAATCTCCATCAAAATTCCAATCCAATTCTTCATAGAATTAGACAGAACAATTTGCAAATTCATCTGGAATAACAAAAACCCCAGGATAGCTAAAACTATCCTCAACAATAAAAGGACTTCCAGGGGAATCACTATCCCTGAACTCAAGCAGTATTACAGAGCAATAGTGATAAAAAACTGTATGGTATTTGTACAGAGACAGGCAGATAGACCAGTGGAATAGAATTGAAGACCCAGAAATGAACCCACACACCTATGGTCACTTGATTTTTGACAAAGGATCCAAAACCATCCAATGGAAAAAAGATAGCATTTTCAGCAAATGGTGCTGGTTCAACTGGAGGTCAACATGTAGAAGAATGCAGATCGATCCATGCTTATCACCCTGTACAAAGCTTAAGTCCAAGTGGATCAAGGACCTCCACATCAAACCAGATACACTCAAACTAATAGAAGAAAAAGTGGGGAAGCATCTGGAACACATGGGCACTGGAGAAAATTTCCTGAACAAAACACCAATGGCTTATGCTCTAAGATCAAGAATCGACAAATGGGATCTCATAAAACTGCAAAGCTTCTGTAAGGCAAAGACACTCTTGTTAGGCCAAAACAGCAACCAACAGATTGGGAAAAGATCTTTACCAATTGTACAACTGATAGAGGGCTTATATCCAAAATATTCAAAGAATTCACGAAGTTAGACGGCAAGGAGACAAATAACCCTATTAAAAATGGAGTTCAGAGCTAAACAAAGAATTCACAGCAGAGGAATGCCGAATGGCTGAGAAGTACCTAAAGAAATGTTCAACATCTTTAGTCATAAGGGAAATGCAAATCAAAACAACCCTGAGATTCCACCTCACATCAGTCAGAATGGCTAAAATCAACAACTCTGGCAACAGCCGATGCTAGGGAGGATGTGGAGAAAGAGGAACACTCCTCCTTTGTTGGTAGGATTGCAGACTGGTACAACCATTCTGGAAATCAGTCTGGAGACTGCTCAGAAAATTGGACATTGCACTACCTGAGGACCCAGCTATACCTCTCTTGGGCATAGACCCAAAAGATGCTCCAACATACAACAAGGACACGTGCTCCACTATGTTCATTGCAGCCTTATTTATAATAGCCAGAGGCTAGAAAGAACCCAGATGCCCTTCAACAGAGGAATGGATACAGAAAATGTGGTACATCTACACAATGGAATATTACTCAGCTATCAAAAACAATGGCTTTATGAAATTCATAGGCAAATGGATGGAACTGGAAAATATCATCCTGAGTGAGGTAACCCAATCACAGAAAAACACACATGGTATGCACTCATTGATAAGTGGCTATTAGCCCAAATGCTTGAATTACCCTAGATGCCTAGAACAAATGAAACTCAAGACGGATGACCAAAATGCGAATGCTTTGCTCCTTCTTTAAAAGGGGAACAAGAATACCCTTAGGAGGGGATAGGGAGGCAAAATTTAGAACAGAGACTGAAGGAACACCCATTCAGAGCCTGCCCCACATGTGACCCATACATATACAGTCACCAAACTAGATAAGATGGATGAAGCAAAGAAGTACAGGTTGACAGGAACCAGATGTAGATCGCTCCTGAGAGACACAGCCAGAATACAGCAAATACAGAGGCGAATACCAGCAGCAAACCACTGAACTGAGAATGGGACCCCTTTTGAGGAATCAGAGAAAGGACTGAAAGAGCTGAAGGGCCTTGAGACCCCATAAGAACAACAATGCCAACCAACCAGAGCTTCCAGGGACTAAGCCACTACCCAAAGACTACACATGGACTGACCCTGGGCTCCAAATTCATAGGTAGCAATGAATAGCTTAGTAAGAGCACCAGTGGAAGGGGAAGCCCTTGGTCCTGCCAAGGCTGGACCCCTAGTGAACAGGATTGTTGGGAGCAGGCAGTAATGGTGGGAGATAGGGAGGTGGAAGGGTTAGGGGGATGTTGGTCTGGAAACCGGGAGAGGGAATAACATTTGAAATATAAATAAGAAATACCCAATTTAATAAAGATGGAAAAAAAAACCTCAAGACAACTCCCAATTCTCAGGAAGTGCCTAAATTTACAAGCTTTGCAAGCCCCACCCCCTTCTCAATCCAGATTAAGTACAACTGGGAAAAGGAAACTCCCCAACCTTGATGAGGTTCCTTCCTAGACCTGGGAGGACCTCCAGGGTCACAGCTTTTGAGTTTGTCATCTATGCTGGGGTGAGCATCTCAGTGACACAACTGCCTTTGAGTATCCATGTTGTTACCAACGCCTCATACATATGCTTGTCAGTGACTGCAAGAAACTCATGAGCTACTTAAGGCAGACATGGACAGATGAGTTTCTTTGATCTGTCACTGGTGCCCTATCTGAATTGTACAAATATTGTTTATGTTTCCCTACTCAAGTCAGGTTCTGGATCAGACAGAGCCAAGAGAAGCCTGTGAGAGTAGGCTCCCCATGCCGTGGGGTCTCCTGGGTGTTTGGGCAGCTGGTACTCAGAACTGGACTTCTCATGTAACACCTCTGCCATGAATGTAGCAGGAGTGTCTTCAGTCATTCTTCCCGGGCTGTTGTATCATGACGCGAGTACATCATATTTGTCAATAAGGTCAGAGAGGTTTCCAAGAGCAGCCAAGACCTCAGATTGAACACAGTTCAAGCCAAACTCTTGATAGCTTCTAAGAGACTTGTTTCTGGGAAGTTCCCGTGTCCTGAGCCACATTCTATTTCTCCCTAGACATAATTTTTGAGTCTAATTCACTTTTTCTCTCTCAACCACTTTTGTTCTCTTTCAACTGGTCACTGGTTACTGGAGCAGCCTGGAAGAGAACGCCATACCCACAATGAGTGTTCTGCTTGGGAACAGAGTCTCGGAGGTCCACTGGGTCTTGGAGGCTCACTTTTCTACACACTCCACCCCCAACTCACACTCCTGCTGCTTGAGATCTAGGGCCAGTCAAGTTCCCTGATGCCCAAGTTCCAAACTTTTGAATTCTGTTATGTTTCATTTCTGCCTTTGAGACAGGCAGTTCCTGCCTGAGCCCTTCCTGAAACCTTGCCCATTGCAGCCCCATCCACATGCATACAGTACAAACCTCTTTCACTCGATTCTCCCCCAAGAACCATGAGCACAGCTAGCATCCTCTCTGCCATGAGATGGTCCCTGACAACGTTCTCATTTTGTCCCTGCAAACATTGGGTCTAAATCCCTTGCTCTTCGGACTCCTGGCTGCCCAGCTCCCAGTGGTCAGGACCATAGTGTGCTGTCTTGTTCTTTTGTTATCTCAGGACCCGCTTTCCCTGACTTTTCTCGTGCCGGTTCACATTAGCTGCTGAGGCATGACCGCTGAGTAGCGGCTGGTAGTGGCAAGCAACATTGCCCAAGCCTCTCATCTAATGCGATCAGTAGCTGAAAGGCTCTGCCTCTCACAGCAAAGCAGGGATTTCAGATTGATGAAAGTTCTGCCTTCACCTGGGATGTGCCTTGGCCATTGGCACCCGATCCAGAGAGAGCAAAGGGGAAAGTGTCGACATGACAACCTTCACTCTCACCCCATCTTGTTAGCTAGAACTCAGGACGGAGCCCACCTGATTTCAAAGGAAGGGAATCATGCAGCCACATCTACCAAAACAGGAAATCACACAGCCACACCCAGAAACAGCACAGGACACAGGAAGAAAACCGGCAGGCTTGAAGATGGCTTGTGATGACTGAATTGGGGTCCACTAATCGCAGAGAGCTGGACGCAGGTCCAAGTATAAATATTCATAAAGCCTTACACTTGCACTTGCCTAACATGTACACGGCTCTAGATTCTCTCCCTGCCACCAACCAAGGCAGACATGTGTGTGTGGAATATTTGTATGATTCAGAACAGTTAAAAATATAAGGGTGACTAATGACAAAAAAAATACACAAGAAGAAAGCAGGAGGCTGTATTAACATCAGCTACATGCTGTCGAGGTGACTGATTGACATTAAATAGAAAATTAACACTTTAAAAAATGAGTCATATCAAACTATATTAAGAAAACACTGGAAGCATAAGAAAGAATGATCAGAGAGAATTTCTCAAGGCCACTTTTTAATTCCCAATAGACTAGGAAGTAAAAAAAGACATTTAAATAATATACTTGATATGTTATTAACACTGAGAATGCATGTTTCTTTTGGCATATGAAGAAGTCCCAGATATTTATAGCCACAGAACCCCTTAGATTCCAAAAATTGCAACTAGGGTAGGTCACACCTTCTAGTCACATTGCAATGAAATTAGAAATAAGAAACCTAAATAAAAACATTTCCATATACACATAAAAATCACCTATAAATCTAAAACCAAAGAATCTATCACTTTAAGTAACCGAGTCTAAACACTCAAAATAATTGTGCTATTTTGATTCTTCAGGCCCCAAGAAGTGAAGAGTCACTACCGTGGGTAGATGAATTGCATAAAATTGTAAGATGCACAGATTTTTTTTCACTTTTACATGACTTTATAATTGTTAAAAGTTAGAAGCACACCATATGTGCCCATGTGAATGAAGAAATGTTATGGCTATTTGTGTAATACAAAGTGATTTTTAACAAAAAGTTTGAACTCCAATTTATATTTTTTCTTGTTTTCTTTTTTTTGTTTATTTTTGCACTCCAGATTTTTTCCCCTCCCAGTCCACCCCTCCAAGGGTTTCACATCCCATACCTCCCCCCCAGCCCCGAACTCCCCTTCCTCCACCCAGACTTCACAAGAATGTACCCACCCCACCAGACCTCTAACTTCCTGGGGCCTCCTTAGCTTCCTCCAGTTTTTCCCTAATTCAATCAGAGGGGTCAGCAGCTTCTGTCTATTGGTTGGGTGCACATATCTGTATCTGATTCTTTCAACTGCTTGTTGGGTATTTTGGAGGGCAGTCATGATAGGACTCTTTTTGTGAACACCCCATAGCTTCAGTAATGGTGTCAGGTCTTGGGACCTCCCCTTGAGCTGGAACTTATTTTGGGCCTGTTGCTGAAACTCCTTTTCCTCAGGCTCCTCTCCTTTCCATCCCTGCATTTCTTTCAGACAGGAAGAATTATGGGTCAGAGCTTTGGCTGTGGGATAGCAACCCCATCCTCTCTTGATGCCCTGTCTTTCTGCTGGAGGTGTATTCAATAAGTTTCCTCTCCCCACGGTAGGGCTTTTCATCTAGGGTCACCCTCTTTGAGTCCTGAGAGTCTCTCACTTCCCAGGTCTCTGGTACATTCTAGAGGATCCTCCCAACCTCCTTCTTCCCAAGACCACCTGTTTCCATTCTTTCTGCTGGCCCTCAGGACTTTAGTCCTTTCCCCCCACCCAATACCAGATCATGTTCTCCTCTCTCCCCATCCCCATTCTTTTTCCCTCCCCTATCCCTCCCCTCTTGTAGTTGCTTTTTACTCCCTCCCAAGTAGGACTGAGGCATCCTCACTTGGGCCCTTCAGCTTGTTGACCTTTTTGAGTTCTGTGGACTGTATCTTGGGTATTCTGTACCTTTTTTTTTTGGCTAATATCCACCTATTAGTGAGAACACACGATATGTGTCCTTTTGGGTCTGAATTACTTCACTCAGTATGACATTGTCTAGCTCCATCGATTTGCCTGCAAAACTCAAGATGTCCTCATTCTTAATAGTTGAGTAGTACTCCATTGTGTAAATGAACCATATTTTCTGTATCCATTCCTCTGTTGTAGGACATATGGGTTGATTCCAGCTTCCGGCTGTCACAAATAAGACTGCTATGAACATAGCGGAACATGTGCCCCTGTGGCATGGTGGGGCATCTTTTGGGTATATTCCCAAGAGTGGTATTTCTGGGTCTTTAGGTAGGTCTATTTCTAATTTTCTGAGGAATCTCCAGACTGATTTCCAGAGTGGTTGTACTAGTTTGCAATCCCACCAGCAGTGGAGAAGTGTTCTTCTTTCTCCACATCCTCGCCAGCATGAGCTGTCACCTGAGTTTTTGATCTCAGCCATTCTGACTGGGGTAAGGTGGAATCTCAGGGTCATTTTGATTTGCACTTCTCTGATCACTAAAGACTTTGAACATTTATTTAGGTGCTTCTCAGCCATTTGAGATTCCTCTATTGTGAATTCTTGGTTTAGTTCTATACCCCATTTTTTGATTGGGTTGTTTGGTTTTTTGGTGGTAAGCTTCTTGAGTTCTTTATGTATTTTGGATATTGGCCCTCTATCAGATGTGGGATTAATGAAGATTTTTTTCCCCCAATCTGTAGGTTGCAGATTTGTCTTATTGACTATGTCCTTTGCCTTACAGAAGCCTCCCAGTTTTATGAGGTCCCATTTATCAGTTCTTGATCTTAGAGCATGAGCCATTGGAGTTCTGTTTAGGAAATTTCCCTCTGTGCCAATGAGTTCAAGGCTCTTTCTCATGTTTTCTTCTATTAGATTCAGTGTATCTGGTTTTAAGTTGAGATCCTTGATCCACTTGGACTTGAGCTCTGCGCATGGTGACAAATATGGGTCTATTTTCCATTTTTCCACATACAGACATCCAGTTATGCAGCACCATTTATTGAAGATGCTTTCTTTTTTTCCATTGTATATTTTTGGCTTCTTTGTCAAAGATCAAATGTGCGTAAGTGTGTGGCTTTATTTCTGGGTCTTCAATTCTATTCCATTGATCAACCTGTCTGTTTTTATACCAATACCATGCAGATTTTGTCACTATTGCTCTGTAGTAGAGCTTGAGGTCAGGGATGGTGAATTCCCTAGCCGTTCTTTTATTGTTAAGAATTGTTTTCACTATTCTCGGGTTTTTTTGTTTTGTTTTGTTTTGCCTTTCCAGATGAATTTGAGAATTGCTCTTTCCATGTCTCTGAAGAATTGTGTTTGGATTTTGATGGGGATTGCATTGAATCTGTAGATCGGCTTTGGTAGGATGGTCATTTTTACTATGCTAATTCTGCCAATCCATGAGCATGGGAGATGTCTCCATTTTCTGAGATCTTCTTCAATTTCTTTCTTGAGAGACTTGAAGTTATTATCACAAAGGTCTCTCACTTGCTTGGTTAGAGTTATTTTATATTATCTGTGGCTATTGTGAAAGGAATTGTTTCCCAAATTTCTTTTCGGCCTGTTTATCATTTGTATAAAGGAAGGCTACTGATTTATTTGAGTTAATTTTATATCCAGCCACTTTGTTGAAGTTGTTTATCAGCTAGAGAAGTTCTCTGGTAGAATGTTTTGGGGGTCACTTGTGTATACTATCATATCATCTAAAAATAGTGATATTTTGACTTCTTCCTTTCCAATCCCTTTGACCTCCTTTTGTTGTCAATTGTTCTAGCTAGCACTTTAAGTACTATATTAAATAGATATTGGGATAGTGGGCATCCCTGTCTTGTTTCAGATTTTAGTAGGATTGCTTCAAGTCTCTCTCCATTTAATTGGATATTGGCTGTTGGTTTGCAGTAAATTGCTTTTATTATATCAAGGTATAGGCCTTGAATTCCTGGTCTCTCCAATACTGTTAATATGAAGGAGTATTGTATTTTTTGTCAAATACTTTTTCTGCATCTAAGGAAATGATCATGTGATTTTTTTCTTTGAGTTTGTGTATATTGTGGAGTACATTAATGAATTTTCATATATTGGACCAACCTTTGCTTCCCTCGGGTGAAGCCTACTTGATGGTGGTGAATTATGGTTTTGATGTGTTTTTGGATTCGGTTTGCAAGAATTTTATGGAGTATTTTTGCCTCGATACTCATAAGCCAGATTGGTCTGAAGTTCTCTTCTTTTGTTGCGTCCTTTTGAGGTTTAGGTATCAGAGTAATTGTGGCTTCAAAGAATGAATTAGGTAGTGTTCCTTCTGTTTCTATTTTATGGAATAGTTTGAGGAATATTGGTATCAGGTCTTCTTTGGAGGTCTGGTAGAATTCTGAACTAAGTCCACCTGGCTCTGGGCATTTTTTGGTTGGGAGGTTTTTAATGACTTCTATTTCCTTGTGGGATATGGGGCTGTTTAGAAAGTTTACCTGCTCTTGGTTTAATTTGGTATGTGGTATCTTTCTAGAAAACCATCCATTTCATCTAGATTTTCCAGTTTTGTTGAGTATAGGCTTTTGTAGTAGCATCTGATGATTTTTTGAATTTCCTCCATCTCTGTTGTTATGGTTCCCTTTTTATTTCTGATTTTGTTAATTTGGATACTGCCTCTGGGCCCTTTAGTTAGTGTGGCTAGGGGTTTATCTATCTTGTTGATTCTCTCAAAGTACCAGCTTTTGGATTTGCTGATTCTTTGTACTGTTCTCTTTGTTTCTATTTGGTTGATTTGACTATTTCCTGCCTTCTTCTCCTCTTGGATGAGTCTGCTTCTTCTTTTTTTTTTTTCCTCTTCTTTTTTCCGGAGCTGGGGACCGAACCCAGGGCCTTGCTGTTGCTAGGCAAGCGCTCTACCACTGAGCTACATCCCCAGCCCCGAATCTGCTTCTTCTTGTTCTAGAGCTCTCAGTGGATGCACAGATTATTCCACAGGAGGTGAAATCTGTAACAAATGCAATGGCAGAAGTGGACCACTCCCCATCCAAGGGGGAGGTGGCTGGGGGGAGGGGCAAGCGGCCGGAGTGTGGATCGGCCTGCTCTAGTGCAGCCTAACTTAGCTGCTTCCTACCAAGTGCTCCTTCTGGAATCCCTTCCACCATAGCCCTCTCTCCCTGCCTTGTCCTCGTACACACGCTGCTACTTCAGTGAGCGTGCTGTAGACGTGGTCCTCTGTAGTCTCTGTGGTCTTGCACCATCAAAGGACTTTTCAATTCTGCCCCTGTTACCGTCTTCTCTGAGTCTTTCTGAATTCAGTCAAGACAGAGCAGTCACAGGCGAGACAGGATAGATAAATATTTGTTGAAAGAAAAAACCGCTGAGCAACTGGTACTTGGTGCTGTGTGAGATGCTAGACCTAACAAACCAGGGCGCTACTTTCTAGAATACACATTTCCCAAGGCAGAAGCACAGTTAACTGTGGTGGAAGCTCACAGACAATGTGGGCAAAGCAGACCTCTTGCTTTTGAAAGATGTATGTTAGAAAAACAACTCTGTACACAACCATAAATTATAGATCTGCATGGTCTTTAATTTCTTCTTCAACCTTTTGAACGCGTCTTTCTACGTTCAACATTGAGCACATGCAAATTTGACTTTTCAAAACAGGATAATAAAATTATTTTTATGTAGGATAGATAGTTTAAAATATGCAAATCTTTTAAGCTAATAAAACCAATTCAAAGACTACCTTCTATCAGAATAACTGGAGTTATGCTCAAGCATATTTCTAAATTTAAAAAAAGTTTTTTTTTAAATTTTTAACCTGTGTAGAAGAACTCATTTAATCTTTTTAAGGATCCAAGATTTCTCTATAAGAGGCTAAAAGATGAAACATACATACATATATCTCTATCTCTATCTATCTATCTATCTATCTATCTATCTATCTATCTATCTATCTATCTATCTGTCTATCTATCTACCGAATAGTCTCCAGAAGAGTCAGGGGAAATACAACATAACCCTGGTTGAGAAAACTAACCAAGGCGGGAAGATAAAGACTCAGGAAGCGTCTCCAACTGCAGCACTCAGGAAAGCTGTTTGTTCGCCAATTTTCTTCCCCATGCCCTGGATTCCTAAATTTTTGGTGTCCAGAAAAGTTTCTGAAATAAATGTGCACAAAAGCATGTGGGATAGACAACAATTTGGCAAAGCACTTTTCCCCACTAGGATGCTTAATAAATATTCTCCCTCGCTCACCCTGAGATTTGAAGGTAGGAAGTTAGAGATAAGGACCTGAGGTTGGCATTTACTAAATGCAGCTGAATTTCCCGGTTATCTCGAGATAATGCTGGTAGGCATGCTGTCCTAGACCAGGGAGAGACTCTTGCTAAAGATAAATAATTTCTGTGAGTGAATAAATGCACAGAACCTGAGTAATGGTACCTGAGATTGTTGTCTTCTTCTTGCCTGCCTACACACATGAACATGAATGCATGTGCGTGCACACACACACACACACTCTGATGGCTAATCATGATTGTTCACTTGACACATGAGGGAGATGGAACCTCTGCTCAAGAATTTTTTCTTCTGTTCGAGAATTTGTCTTGCATGGCATTCTCTTAATTGCTAATTAACTAATTAACATAGGAGAGCCTAGCCCACTTCAGGTAAGCCAGAGCTGTGTAAGAAAGGGGCTTTATCCCGCAGGAGACATAGACCCTTCTCCAGTCTACCACAGCCCTAGGCTGCTTTGGTTATGGTGTCTATCAAGGCAACAAGAATGGAAACCAGACACACAGAGAAATCTCTAAAGAAAGAGAAGGAGACAGAGACAGAAATGCACGCAACACACACACACACACACATACACACACACACACACACGGGGTTGGGGGGGGAGCTAAAAGTTTTGCACGTCTAGTGAAAGATAACAATTTGAAGAGACCAGAGCAACCTGGGGTATCCTATTTGTAAAGAATTTTAAACACCCAAAAATTAAAAGAAGAAGCAGAAGTAGCTACGATTTTTCTCTATAAATTTATGCTTAAAGATTTTCTAAGTTAGATAAAACAGAAAAATTCATTGATACACACAAACTTTGAAGGCATACAGGAAGCATTTGTTATAGCTGGACAAATTAAGTGGGTAAGTACACCTCCTGTTCTAACAGGCAATTCACTTAGACGTCAATAGTAAAGTTATACTTAGACGGTACCTGCATGCTTGGAGTTAAAACATTCACCTCCAAATTACTTGTGGTTCAATAAATTCAAGCAAAAATTAGAAAATATTTTAAACTCAACTTCTACAAATACAGAAAGCAGCCACATTTGTATTATAAAAGAAAAAAGGACAAATTCCTTTTAAAACATACATAGCTGACTGGGCAGTGGTGGTGCACACCTTTAATTCCAGCACGCAGGAGGATCTCTGTGAGTTAGAAGCCAGCCTGGTTTACAGAGTGAGTAGAGAAACTCTGTCTCAAAACCCAAACAAAAACTAAACACCTCCCAAACAAACAAAAACAAACAAACAAATGCATAACCCAAATAGGCTCAAAAAGAAATAGAAGACTTGAAAATCCTTTTTAAAAATTTAGCCCCTTCACAAATAAAAGTCTAAGTCTAGCTGGGATCCTAGCAATTCTACCAAACACTGAGCGAGAATTCTAACGCTGCAACTATTCTTAACATAAAAAGGGCGAATATTTTCTAGTTCATTTGTCAGGCTAGCATCGCCTGATAGTAAAACAGTAAGAGGAAAGAAACCAGTGTGTCCGTATTAGTTATGAACATAGATACATAATCCGAATACAATGAGCAACTCAAATGTAATAAAGCCAGTACCATAATCTCAACTCGGTTTATCTCAACTAGGAATAGTAAGTTGATTTAAAACAAAAATGCGGTTCTGTTTTTCACTTCTTCCCTTTAGATGTCTTGGTGCTCTCGGAGCCAAATTCTGAGGTCCACACCTTCCCTTGCACACTGGCTCTCCTAGACAGTTGGAACAGTCTACGCTCGGACCTTTATTGGTGTGAACTTTGGAGCATGGGAAGGGGCTCTTCTTAGAGTGAAGTCTCATTGACTGAGATGTAAAGGAATTGGGGATACCTCATTTCCCTGCTAAGAAAGTGAGTCCTCCATTTTGCATGGAGCTCAGGAAAGCTGAGTGGACCTGATAGACTATGAACTTAGTAGGGAGGCGCAAGACTAAAATACTGGCTGATACAATGTAGCAAGTTACTTTGTACACTTATTTTGCCATCAGAAGTCTAAAGAGTTTAAGCAAGTGTAGAAAGAAGGGGGGATATCAGGTTAGCTGAAGGTAATGTTACTATGTATGGAGAAATTTCCCTAAACTCTCAGCTACGTAATTCAAACTGGTTAGAGAGTTTATGAAGTCTGATAAATACAAAAATGTAGATATAAATATTATTAGATACTTGTTGCTGTGACAAAGTACCTGACGAAATGAAGGGTTTATTTTGACTCATGGTTTGTGGGGATACAGGTCGTTTCGGCAGTAAAGGACTAGAGGAGTGTCTGGTCATGAGGATCCACCATCAGGAAACAGAGAAGTGAAGGCTGGAGCTCCCGGGTCCACTCAGCTCTTCCCATATATCCAAGGCAGGAATCCTGCAGTCCCTGTTTTGGGTGTGTCTTCACTTCTCAAATAAATCTTTGGAAACACCTTTAGAGACACAGCCAAAGGTGCATCTGGTGACTCTAGATCCAGTCGGGGTTACTGTTAAAAATGAATGATCACGAATATCAATAGCGTTTCTTAAAAATAAAAACTAAGAGTTAGGGCTGGGGAGATAACTCAGTTGATAAGGTACTTGCCGTGCAATTGCGAGGATCAGAGTTTGATCCCTGGGAAAACCTGGGAAAAACAAACAGCAAACCACAAAGCTGGGAATGGAGGGTTCGTGCATGTGTAACGGCAAGTGCGGACAGGCAGATCCCAGGGCTCCCTGGCCAGACGGTCTAGACGGTTAGTAAACTCCAGGCCAGTGAAAGGCCCTGTCTCTGAAGTGAAAATGGTTGCCAGAGCCTGAGGAATTACAGCTGAGGCAGTCCTCTGGCATTAACACCAGTCCATACACACTCAGAGTGCTCCAAAGTAAGGTTTTTAAATAGTAATTAAAAAGAAAACTACCAAAATTAAAAGCAATATGCCTAAGGAAAATGTAGAGGGCCCTTATAGGGAAAATTATAATACATTACAAAGGACAAACTAATGAATGTACAACTAAGTTTTGCTATGAATTAGTTAACTCAAAATTGTAAAGATGTAATGTCTCCTAGACTCTATAAATACAACACAATGCAAACTGAAATTGAAAGGAGTCCCACCCCTCCCCACCCACCCACCCCACTCCCCACCCACCCACCCCACCCAGTATGTACACAGTCAGACAAGCTACATTGCAATACCTGAGGAGAAAGTAAGAATACTTTCAAATAATTGAACCAGAATTCATCTAAGTGCTTGTAAAGAATTACTATATACTATGCTAACTAAAACATTGGTGTGTAATCCGAGGATGGGAAAGAACAGAGAGAGCCTACATGGATTATGGCAGAGAGGACATTTTAATGAAAGGCATAAACATTTTTAGGGGTTATTTTATTTATTTACCTTTCAAATATTATAATGGAGCTGAAGGGCCTGGAGATACAGCTCAGTGGCAGAGTATCTCTGTCTAGCACATTCAAGGCCCTAGCTTCAACACACACACACACACACACACACACACACACACACACACACACACACACACAAACACACTAAGAACAGTAAAAAAAACCAGATCAACACCACATCACACCACACATACCACAATACCACACATACCACACACACCACACACACCACACACACATACACACAGCACACATACCACAATACCACACATACCACACACACCACACACACCACACACACATACACACAGCACACATACCACAATACCACACACACCACACACACCACACATACCACACACACCACACACACCACACACACATACACACAGCACACATACCACAATACCACACACAGCACACACTACACACACACACATACACAGAGCACACATACCACACACACCACACATACCACACATATCACCCACACCACACACACCACACATACCACACATAGCATACATACCACATACATACACATACACATACACACACAGCACACATACACACACAGCACACATACCACACACACACACTGTAAAAACAGTAAAAAAAAAAGATCAAATTTGGTCTTCACGTAAGAGCTTACATAAACATTAGTTCTGGTGAATTAAACGCTGAAGGGGAAAACTAACAGTGAAATTTTAATAAATAAATAAATAAATAAATAAATAAATAAAGAAGGGATAATATCTTTATAACTGTTAGAAAATCACTTTCGAGTAAGAAGTAAAAGCCAAAACCACAAAGAAAGTATAGTAAACACCAGCTCCATTAAAATGTAGTGCTTCTTGGACTGGAACAATTGATGGCCTAGCAGTTAAGAGAACTTACTCTTACAGAGACCTGGGTTCAGTTCCCAGCGCTCACATGGTGGCTCACAACTGTCTGTGACTCCAGTTCCAGGGTATTCAATGCCCCCTGCAGGTCTGCACAGGTACTGCATGCACATGGTCTACATACATGCAGACTCAACACCTAAAGAGTCTCAAAAGAAGAAGATGCACCCAATCCTACTGCAACGTAGTATGCCACGGCAGGTGGATATCCATGGGAGGTCTCTTTTCTGAGGAGGGAGTGAGGGGGCCAAGGGGAGGGGAGGAAAGGGAATGACTGGGAGGAGAGGGAAGGGAAGCAAACATCAACTGTGAAGTAAATAAAGAAATTAATTAATAATAAAAGAATAAATCATTCTAAAAATTAAGTACCTGTGAACCAAGTGGGCACAGTCAGAATCCTAGGACTCAGACAGGTAAGGCAGGAAGATGTCACGACTGTGGCTAAATAGCAAGGCCCTGCCTCAAAGGGGAAAAGGAATAAGTGCTAAAAATGAATCCAGCACACTAAAGGAGGAGTAGATTGTGATTGACACTGAAATCAGGGCAGCAGTGTTCTCTGAGAAGGAAGACCCTGGGACCTGATACATATGAAAAATAACTCCCTCAACCAGGCCTCTGAGCCTTCGTTTCCCTTCCATGTGTTTTATTTATTATGTTACTTTGACTTTGAAAATGTTTTCACTTATCATGAACTCCCCCCCACCCCAAACTCCCAAATGAATTTCTTCTGTGTACACATTCAGGAGAGACATGGGAAAGGCTCCAGAGTCTTTCCTGTCCTCTCTCCATGGGTAGGAAGAAAGGTTGCCTGGCCAGCGCTTTTATGACCGCCACCTGCTCTTCTGTAAGGTTTGGACATTTTTAGAAAACAAAAGTATGATGTCAGTACACCCTGCTGACATTAAGAGCTACCCCTTTCAAATCATAACATCCCATTTCCCCCCAGTGTTTTAAGTGAGCAGGACTTAACCACACAGACATTTGCCAAGATTTTAGAAGATGCCCTCCAAAGTCATACTGTACCATCTTGGCTGAGTTTACCCACCCAGACCTCACTTTATGGCCTAGGAACTTTCTTAGTGACTCTGACTCCTTCATTTTGTCCCAGTCTGGTGTCTTGGTCCAGCTGTCCAGATGTGTGGCCTGAGAGAAGCATTTTCTGCACTCTCTCCAATGCCTTTCTCCCCATAGCCACATCAAGTCCCCAACAGGTGCCAAATGGCATAAACCAGCTCCTTGGCACACCCTCCTCACCCCAAATGTGTGGGAAGAAGGCGGAGGGACCCAGTCACATGGCTACACCGTGGTTCACATTACTTTAAGCTCCATGGCCGAGTGTGCCTCATTGACACCCTGTCAACCTTAGCACATTGGACTCCCACCCTGGGAAGTTCCAAATGATGGAAAAAACTCTTTGGAGAATTGATGACTGTTTTGCTCTTGGCTGGAACTTGGGGTAGAATGGGCATTCCAGAGAGCTGGTCCAAGACACCACCTGATCCGAGCCTTTCCCTCCCAGAGTTCAGAATGTTCCTCACTGAGGGACCTCACATTTCACACACTGAAGCTCGAGGATCTTGTTGCTACAACACAACCTCACAAACCATGGCAACTGTACAGGTCAAACCCAAAGTTGGACTACGAACACGGCATAAGAGTCAAGCTGCCTTAATCTTGCATTTTTGGCTCATTTTTCCTAGCCACATCCTAAAACCAAATGGATTGAATTACTGGATGAAAAATAAATTCTGTCCGTGGGAACCGTTGCTATTGTTGAAGAAAACAAAAAGGGAGGTGTTTTCCAACCATGCCTAAAAGGGAGTAAAATCACTGTTTATGGGGGGGGCACTTAAATTCTTACCACATGCAGGAAAATGGAGCTGGTTGTTTAATTAGATTGCCTAGTCAAAGCCCTCTTGTTACTTTAAATTGTGTTTGAAAATATCAACTTCAGGGAAATCTTTCTGAAGAGCAATTTGAAAATGTGTATGAAGGTGTTTTAAAATGTATATAATTTTAGCTTGTCATTCCAAGTCTGGGAATAATTATGACGGTGCCCAGTGGGTATTTACCTGCATGGGTATTGAATACTACGTTACGTTAACACTGACATAGAGGTGGGGGGCTCAGATGTCCAACGTGGGAAATTGGTATAAATTGTTACCGTATAGGAAGCTCTTTAGAGCTTAGGTAGCCCCCTGGATGTGTCAACGGCCTTCTGATTAACTGACTCTGCATCTTTATAAGCACTTGTCTAACAGCACCGTGAAGGGTACTCAGCGTCCAGGTTCTCGGTGTGAACCACACACTCCCACGAGCTAAGCTTCACGCTCACCAAGAATTGGCTGTGTTTGTTCCCAAACCTGATTGTACTGTGCAGTTTTTACTGTAATTACAGAATTTAGTAAAGCAACGTGTACACCAATGAAATAACATGGAGATTTTAATTCCCCTATAAATAGATTGCAAGTTTTAGGAAGACCAGATAAGTTGAAATGGAAAGAAAAATTAAAATACAACTTGCTAAAGTATATGATCAATAGTGGGTACCAGTAAAATATCATACACCTCAGTACTACTAAAGCGATTATTAATAACTGGGAAACTTCATTCTCCCAAGCCATTTTCCAAAACAGTCAAGGGAGAGGCTTGAGGTATGAGAGCCTATTTGAGGCTTAAAAAGGCCAGACAGGAGGTCCCAGGCCTTCTGAGATCATGCCTGAGGCCTTGTCAAGGTTGGGTAAGAGGACTGACCAATGCTATGAGTTCTTATATCCTAGTGATAGTCTCTTCCCCTTTCAAAGAAAAGACACATCATCCTGTAACCATGTCTGGGGCCACAGTAGTGACCTGAATTGAACTTAACTGAGTCAACACTCAGACCTCACTGAGGACACAATAGGACATGACAACTGAACTTAGCATTTTTCTTGCAAGTTGCCTTTGGGGAATCTCTCGGAATGACCTCTTACAATGCTGACCCTTGAACCTCCATCCAAGGCTCCTGGGTTAACTGTGGAATAGCGGTTCAGGACTCTGAGGCACCTCAGGGGGTACTGGCCTACACGAATGTCTGAAACCCACTCTTCAGCCATTAGTAAGTGCTTTCCCTTCTCTGGTTAATAGCCCGGGTTAAACCTCACCGAGCTAAGCTATGATTTTATAGACTTTAGTAGACTTTGTAACAGTAAGCATGTGATCTGGCCACTCTGGACTTCTGTCCTTTGTTGGTACCCTAAAGAAATGATACTCTCTCAAATTCTTTCCAGCACCAAATGTTTCCAGGTCTATCTTATGAGAGATGCTTTTTCATTATAACTGTGCCTAAGGTCCTACCAGTCTTAGTGTGGTTTTTAAATAACTGTGAGATGTTTGCGAAGAGGCACGCAGTTGTGTATGTTGTACGTGGCGAGGGTGGGGGTGGGGCTAAAGACCATTAACTTTATAAGGACACAATCCATTTCTATTCTAAGTATCTGAATAGCCAGCCTCTTCTAACCATCACAACACCATAAATTGTTAGGGCAGGGAGAGACTTCCTACCAGATGGTATGAGGGGAGGCTACCTCAGCCCTTTCCTGAACCACTATTATTTGATACCTCTCTTATAATTTATTCTTCAAGCAACTGGGATTCTACCCCAACCTTGACATTATAAAGAATGAAATGCTAACTGGAGGAACAAGTGGTTGGCTTGGGATTGCCCTTTTAGGAGGGGCTAGAACAGCAGCAGCAGAACTCTGTCTTTCCTACTGAGAGTCCTTCACAACAGCCCATCAAAGTGGCTCCATTTCTAAGATTGCCAGACTCAGGACCCCGTGGTACCACAGGTTCCCTGTTTTGTTCTCTGTGGTTAAAAAAAAGATATATCCAAAGTGGCAGACTGTTGCCTTTGTTCCTCCCGGGGATGTGGAGAGGAATTCTGAGTCCACCTTCCTGGGTTATATGCCATCCCTCTTGAGTTAAATATAGAGGGCAGCCACCCCTGACCTGGCCAGCTTACTCCCTCCATTCTGCTTTGTTCAGAATGAGGGGCTACTGCAACTTTCCCCCATGAAATACTAATCAAGCTAATGAAGCTGTACGAGGCCAGCACATGTAAACTCTCCCGGGGCCTGCAGAGAAGTGTGTGACTGATGTGCTCTGGATGGGATTCTTTTTTTTTTTTAAATATTTTATTTATTTATTTATTATATCTGAGTACACTGTAGCTGTGTTCAAACACAGCAGAAGAAGGCGTCAGATCTCATTACAGATGGTTGTGAGCCACCATGTGGTTGGTGGGATTTGAACTCAGGACCTCAGGAAGAGCATTCGGTGCTCTTAACCACTGAGCCATCTCTCCAGCCCCCTGGATGGGATTCTTTACCCACGTTTGTGTGTTCTCTCTCCAGAGCTCTGTATTTACCCCAAACGGCAGTCTCCCACCCACCTGTACAAAACAACCATCTTTTCTTCCTCAGACTTGCTCCGTCTCATTTCTTGATTCTGTTAAACACAGTCTCTTGAGACCCGACAGCAAGCCCCGAGCCTCTCTTCTCCCTCTAACCAACAGCGACAGCTCAGTTCTCTGGCCGTAGCTGAGCCCCTGTCGGGCACGTGTGAGGCTCAGGTCTGTCATGTACCTCCATTACCTCCCAAGAGGCTCACCGAATACGGGCCATCCCCGCCTTGTTCTTAACCCAGAGACGGTAAATTGTCATTCAAGGACACACATGAAAATGGCGAGCCAGATTATAGAACCAAGGTCTTTCTCAAAAGCTACTAGTTCGAGGCTGTGGGGTCCTCTTCCTGGTCCTTCCTTTGCCTGTCCTACCACCCATCCTACTTCCCCCAGTCCTGCTGTTTCTTCCCAGGTCTTTGCAATTCCCCATGAATGGAGCAGCCAGATGTTGCTTACTTAAGTAGCAGCTCTGGGGACGGACGACCTTGGGCCTCCCTCACACAGTGTCCGTCATCCCCTCAGCCGGCAGCTGCTTCCCCCTGAGGAACTTTCCTTGCCTTTCACTTGAATCCATGTCTTGTTTCCCGTCACTTGAACCCTCGAGGGTTTCGTTCATACGTCTCATTTCTTTATTAGTCTGTGGCATCGCCAGGCCACAGAGCTTTCCCCGGGCCTTGCTCAGCACCTACGGGTTTGCCTGTACTGTACTGTGTGTGGCGCTGTCACCTATCAGCTGTGTGGCCACAGGCAGGTCGCACAACCTCTCTGTGCCTGTCACTTCACCTTCAAAACAAAATGGTAATTACAAAACGCCTTGCAGATTCTATAGGAGATTGACTTGCTAACTGAATGGAGTGATTTAATAAACGCAAAAGCTTTAGAAGCTTGCCAAGCCCACGGCAGGCATTCGTTGACTGTTAGTTGCTACTAGCAGTATTTGTATAGGCACACACAGAGACATATGCTTTATACATCTCGCACGAGCCAACTTCTGTAAACACTTAAACTCTACTCGCTACCTAACACAGAAAAGAAATAAAAAACAGCAACTGCTCACTTCTACCTTTATTCGAAAATGTCACACTTTTGTACTTTCCTGTTACGCGTGCCAGCAAGCTTGGGAGGGAGCTTAAGTGTTGCTGGGCTGAAAAACGCTGAGATCTGTTCAAGTTACAAATGGTCTGCAATGGAGCAGTGGGGGCTAACTAAATGAACCGATGTTTGGTGAGCAGTTCCCCATGAAAGAACAGATTCGTTTCACGTTTCCATTCCCCTGCATTTTGCCTGATTAATGCTGATGCGTCTCACTTCTACTGAAGCGAGCTCAGTAATCCCAACACTTTCGACAATAGCCAGAGTAAAGTTTATTCATCCAATCTTACTAAACATTGGAATAAAAGTGGTAAATAAACCATTCTCTTAGATAGGGCCTCTGGAAGCAGCCCCCTTTGTGTCAGTAACTTGGCTGAATTCGAAGCACAGAGGATCCCGGATGAGGATTTTGTGATATATATAGTAAGTTCAACTCACTCTTTGGGACCAATTAGAGGAAGGGCAGTATGTGACAGCCTAGCTCAGACAGGGCTCGTACTCAAAAATAATACTGTTACATTTTGTAACCTACTCTGTAATGATCAGATATTTTTCCAAATCAGACCAGAATCTTGAATTCCATCCAGTCCGGGGAGGTTTTACAGGCATTATGTGTCCCTAGGAAGATGTAGCCCATGCAGACCACAGCAAACATCGATTTAATATTTATTATGTACTAGCGGCAGCTGAGCATTTCTGAACCAAAAACAAACCAAACCAAAACAAACAAAAAAACCCAAGTCCACACTGTTCCAAAATTCAAAACTGTGAGCTTTGTTTTCACGCCACAAGCGAAGACATCCACACCTGACCTTATGTGACAGGTCTTGTCAAAATACACATGCACTAAAAAGAATTGTATACCTCCATTAAGACCGTGTGCATAAAGGATGTATAAAATCAAAGTAAACTTTGTAATTTGATTGGAGTCCCATCCTCAAGGTAGTTCATGATTTATATGACAGTATTCCAAATTCTAGGGGTAGAAATATGAACTCTGAAATAGTTTCAGACCCAAGCATTTCAGACACGGGATGTTCAGCCTATGTTTTCAGTCACTTAAAGAGATGATGACTGACTAGCTCCTTGAAGCCTTTCCGTGAAGTAGCCTGGCACAGAAGCATGAGAAATATAACCCACACAGCACCAGAGGAAGAGCACTGGGAATACTGAGAAAGGGCCCAGGTTCTATACATGAAGGAAGGGCAAGAATTCCAGAAGCAGGGATGAGGTTGGGGCCAGGTTGGCAGCAGACAGCACATGAGCACTCTAGAGTCAGAGGACAAGGGCTTGGCCCTTCAGTGGAGAGAAGCTCCCTGTAGGTCTAGGGTGTGCCTTCTAACATGTGGACAAATGAGTGTGTGGGAAACAGAAATGAAGATTGGGCCACAGCCCAATCTAAGTCATGGAGGGACTCAGAAGCTGGTCTGAGAGTTTGGACTCTACTCCGTGATGGGAGATTTTCTGAGACAAGGGGTGAGCACATGTAGTTCCTGGATGCTCTGGCTGCAGCTGGGGGACGGAGGATAAGGGGTGGGTGAGGGGATGGAGGTTGGGGGGATTCTGACCCAGGAAAACCCAGAGACCAGTGAGTAAGTTATGTATTCACTAATCTGGTCAATAGTCCGATCACAGTCTTCCTTCTTCCGTGGTGTTGGCACATGAGAAGACATTTGTCTGAAACTATAAAGGTAACAGATTGGGGTTATCAGTGCGATTTTGTTCCAAAAGACTAGTTATTAGAGTTTCTTCAGATTCTTTCACAAAAATACCTCTAGTGATACTTAAGTGTGCACTTAAATGTGAATATATAGTTTGTTGCCCGTCTTAATCAAGTTTGGGTATTAATGCTTATTAATTTGGAGGTGATTGGGGAATGTTCATAATTACTGCATACCCATCATTCTCATGCGTAACCATCAGGGGACAGGAGCATCCCACCACCCAGAGCATGACTGAAGAAAACCAGGTCTTCCTGTTGAAGAGTATGTTTATGTTCTGGGGTCTTAAACAACAATGGACACCAGCCTACCCCAGTAGTGTGCATAGGGAACAGATTAAACAGCCTTTGTTTCAGGAAGGACCCGATAACGTAAACACACAGCAACTTCTCCATGACTAAACCAAGGGACTGGATTAAGGCTTTCAGTGAATGGCTTTTGAGATGTGTGCCTAGATGCTTTTAAAGCCAAGGAAGAATTTCTACCTTTAGAATTTTTCTAGTTTGTCCAAATTGAAACACACATGACCTTTGTCTTAATGACATTTCCCTTTTTATTTTAGGAGGGGAAAAATACTGAATCCTCTTGAGTATAAACTCTCCATGACTTCTCCATACTCACTTTTTAAGACTCCTTTTATACACTTATAGAATGAATTTAGTAATTTTTGCCCCTGCCTCTCCATCTTGCCCTCCCTTTCCTAGACACTCTTCTTCTTGGCAAGTCCCTCTCCTAATTTCACATCTTCTTTTTGTGTGTGACCCAGAGAGTTTAATTTGAGTTTCTTGCCAGGACTATGGAAACTCATCAGTGGCTACACCACTGGAGAAAACACTGTCCCTCAACAATCATTGACTGCCAATAATCCCTCAGAGGACCATTACTAACAAACCAGGTACAAAACACAATGTACTGAGGGAGGTTGCATGAGCTCACCCTCTTGATCTTGACCTGTCTTTCCTACTGTGGTGCCCATGAAGAGGGGCTGCAGTTGTACCCCACAGCTTGCAACTCTCTGAGCCAAATGGGCACCCAGGTCCTCTATTTGGGATGTCTTTCCCCCTGCAGATTCACCTTCCTGATTTATGAATGAGGAGCTTTGTCTATGGTTGAGATTATGCCCCCTTGGGTAGGCTGCCTGCATGTGTGCTTGAGACTCTTCTGGTACAAAAGGTACCATCTTTGACACCCTTCTAGCTCATTCATCACTGTCTGGGTCCTGGGCCCCAATCCATTCCTGTGACATTTCACAGTAACTGAAGGAGGGTCACAGCACAGGCAAGGGTCCCACCTCCTTTCCTGATATACCACCATCCTGAGCTTTCACTACAGAACACGTAACAGATCCTCTTGTATGAGCAGCAGAACAGCGGGTTAGCACACAAGAAAAGTGGTTCAGGCTAAGTGATTAGTAAGGCTCCTGTGACTTGCCAAGTCACATATCCATGTCCAAGTTGTCACACTGAATGATTCACTTGGCCTCCAGACTCCCTCAGCACAGGCTGTCATGACTCACCTCAGTTTTACTGTCCAGAAGGCTGGTCCTTCTACCTGGAAAGTCACTTTGCTGAGCAGGATGCTAATTTGCAAGTCAAGCGATACTGTGGCTTGTGTGCAGGCCTGGGAAGTGGGTGCCAGCGAACCAATCCCTCATAGATGGCTCCAAGTCATTAACCCAGGCAGCTGTGTTTAGTGACCATGGAAACACAGATACAAGCCTACAGGTGACAAGTATGTAAGATCTCTCATGGGTCAGAGGCCACTGAGCACATGTCTAACTTCATGATACACAGGGAGGAGTAGAATTTACTGGCAAATAAAACAAGAGATATTTGCCAAATATCTCATTTCCTTCGTGAAACCAGATGGTTGTGAATCATGTAAAAAAAATTGTTCTCAGTTCCGTTAATAAATATTTCAGGTTAGTTACAAACTAGTAATGTATTTGTTATTGCATACATGCATGAGAAAGTTCTAGATTGCAACATTTACAGCCCAAGTATGTGAAAAACATGCAGCATTTAAATATTTATCCTCCCAACATGTTCTGAATCAGTAGGGTATTAAATTCATAACCCAGCAAAGGTTCTGGTGTCTCCAGAGTGCTGCACAGAAAAAGAGTGTCATGTAAGATAGGACATAGACTTCACTGTGATCTCATTTTGTTATGGCTCTGAAAAGAGAAAGCGATCTCTCTCTCTCTCTCTCTCTCTCTCTCTCTCTGGAAGGAAGGAAGGAAGGAAGGAAGGAAGGAAGGAAGGAAGAGAAAAAGGAAGGTAGGGAGAGGAGGAGGACTGGATAGATTCTTGGCTAGGTATGGGGCCTAAGGCCTATGAAGGAAACAGTAGGATCCTCGGGCCAGTGTCGTTCTCTGCCTCTCTGTACAATATGTGCCTTGCTTGGAGCAGGAAGCAGGCCTTAGTCTCCCAAGCCACAGAAGGAAATGTCACTCTTCAGCACAACCTAGCACACAAGGTTCTGGCACCATCCTCTGGCCTCCTGACAAGAATGCTTACTGACAGATCCCAAGATATCCTAAGTCCATCTGGTGTGTTCTGAAGACCAAAAACAAATGTGTGGAGCCTCCCCTTCTTGGACCCACCCTCTCGCTCAAGCTCTTACCTACTTTTGGGAGCACTTAAGCTCTCTAGGTAAAGCGTAGACTTGCTCCACGGAGGGCTTTCTTGAAGAGAAACTTGTGTGGTACATGGCACCCCAGGCTTCCACACCTCACTGACCCAAGAGACAAGACCAGACACCTAGCAGTCCCTCACGCAGGAGAGAGGCAGCCATGCCAGGAGATCAGCTGTACAATGTCAGGATTGCTTTCCTACAAGACTCACAGCCATTGCTAGATGGAAACTTAGGCCTGATTTTACAGAAGGAAGAATGTTAAGGTTCAGCCACATCAAGCAGCTTGCATGAGTCTTGCCAATCTAGCAGAACGGCTGGGGTTAGATACCAGAGTGGGGAAGGAATACCTTCATTTTTAATGTTTTGCCACCCTAGATTTTGTTGTAAACAAGAACTGATAAAGTTAACCCAGCTGTTCTTCAAGAGAAATTATAGCCAGGGCTTTGTGGGAGATAAGCTATGATGGTGAGGGACAGGGAAATGCAAGGCAACACTTACATCTGTCCCTAAGCAGACACCTGTCTGACACAGGAACACCAAAGAAAACACACTATCTGCACCAACTTGTTTCACCTGAACAGCAGGTTCAAATGCCAAGGTAGATAGGGAAGGGGACAGAGCCAGAAGGATCAGGGGGGAGGGTTCCTACTCTTCCTCAGGATGGGAGTTTGGCTTCCACTCGGTTTTGAACAATGGAGCCACTGTGTAAAGTGCCACATTACCCAGGAGAGGAGAAATCCAAGTGGCTTTGTAACTGGCAGGCTTTTTCCTCCTTTCTCCATGGACTCCTCATACTGTGGGTTCCAGGTGGTGAGCACTTAACGCCCACTCATGGACTGTCCCTAGATCCTGGCCTGGATTTTACTTCATTCCAGGAAACAGCGAGAGTGCAACTGGAGGCTCTCTGGCTCTGGGTGACAAAAGAGGATTTATAAACAGAACTTAAGGGCCTTCCTGAGAGCGAAGAATTGGCCACTCTTCAGTCGGGAGCCAGGGAGTTATTTGCACACCAAGCAAATAGCTCTCAAGCTCACAGTAAATGGCCCTGAAGCCCTATCATTTGCTGACCCTGGGAATTCACCCGTGACACCTCTGGAATTTGAAAATAGCTGTTAGGCATATTATACTGGGAGGTTTACAGATTCTTCTAGAAGGGATGGTCCTTAGAAATGTGCAGCATCAGTGAGGTTCCTGTGAGCAGGCACTGCCTGTCGGATTTGTCTCTCTTCATAATCAAAGTGCCTTAGAATTGCCTTCCAGAACAAACATGGAGCTGAGAGTTAGGGTGAGCCAGTGTCCTGGAAAGTGAGGCTAAAATCCACACTCAACCAGTGCTCTTCCCACATCCAATCAACAGCATCTACCTCAGCACCTCAGTGTGTGACACACCACTGCAGAGAAAGACATGCAGAAGGGTAGGAGAGGGGCCGTAGGAGGACCTGTATGCAAGGACACTGCAATCTCAGACATCCAACCTCCAGAATCAGGTGAAAATAAAGCGCCATTGACACCTAGCTTCCGGTTCTTAGACTAATATGGAGTATTTATGTTTGACCTTAAACTATTGTTACTAGATTAAAATGAAAACCTTGTACCTTCCATTCTGCTGAGGAATGGAGACCACAGGGAAGCGAGGCCATTGTGCGGATGCTGGGCATTGTGTAAAAGTGAGGGATAATGAAGCAGACCCAGCCATAGGACTTCAGCTGTTTAGCCTCTCCACTGAGGTGCAATATCTACTTCAGTGGAGTCTCCTGCAGTATACTGGTTATAATTATATTGACTTCATAAAGCTGCTGAGATTGAATAAGGCCCATGGTGAGTACACAGTGTCCCATTCATGGTGGTAGGACAGTGGTGAGGGTTTATGGGAAGGGGACTGTACGGATGTGGGTTCGTGGAAGGTAGAGAGGAGGCTGATACGGTCACATGGGGTCAAGAGCATAGGTATCTATTCTAGGCCTAAACTAATTTCATAACTAAGATATGGCTTTGCCACTTTGTTCCCCCATTTCCTCATGCACAACAGTGATAAGCTTGACTACATAAAAGGGAAGAAGCGGGAGGGAGGGCAGAGCTGAAAACCACTGTTTTCCTCACAAGTTGAGGAAAGTTTTCATTTTCCCTTTCCGTAGATGGCAATCTCAGGTCAACCTTGGAGTCATAGAAGCACACACACCCCCTCCCTCTTCTGTCTTGTTTGTGAAATAAAACCTCCCTCTGTAGCTCAAATCTGCCCTGGAACGCACAACCTTCCCATGTTCTCTCAAGTGCTGGCATTCTTCATGTACCTCACCAAAGCCCGTCCCGGATAGTGATAGGGAAGAGGGGCATTTCCAAGGCCAGCTTTGGAACCCTGGAGTGGCCCTTTGCCGTTGGGTGATCTCCACAGGTCTTCCTCCAAGGTTGTCTATGCCCAGGGATTCTAGCTCCCCATGCTAGAGCAGCATTCCAACAGATAAATACATGGGGAGGCTGGACCTTATATCACTGTAACGGAATCTCCAGAGATATACTCTGGAAGTGCATTTTCTAGCAATGTGAGAAGGCTTCATCACAAAAGTGATTACATGTATTAGCTGATAATTGACAAGTGTTAACAGAGCACACATCCATTCAGACAATCAGCTCTGTCTACTTGCTGCCAAGACACTGGGCAGTGCATTGGAGAAGAGGGAAGAGTAAAATACAGTTCGTCCTTGAGGAGACGTTCCTGAGTGGTAAAACAAACCTCATAATCACGCAATGCTCTTCGAACCCAATGAGCGTATTACAGAGCCAGGGAGATGGGTACAGTGCTTGCCTCACAGCATGAAAGTCAAAGTTCAATCCCTAAGACCCATTGGAAAAATGCTGGCCATGCTAGCATGATCGTTTGATCAATGTAAGAAAGGCAGAGATGGGGTAATCCCTGGGGCTCCTTGACCAGCTAGTCTAGCGTGATTGGTGGTCTCCAAGTCAATGAAACCCTTTGTCTTAGAGGAGGCATTTCTAAGAATGACATCAGAGGTTATCCTACACACACACACACACACACACACACACACACACACACGCACGCACGCACCAGTATATTGCTGCTGAGTCCTGGAATAATTTCTCATGGAAACAAGTAAACTTGCTCAGCATTAATAAACCATTGCTTACCCGATAACTAACATCATTTAGTGCTTTCCCAGATTCTAGGGCTCAAGTTCATTGATAAGATGAGGATACCTTTCAATTCCCGGGAGCAGGAAAGACTAGAGCCCCTTGTCAATGGCAAGGAATCATCTAGGTAGACTTGTAAAGAGACAAGACAGTCAGCCCATTCTTATTTTGTATCTTGGGTCAAAACAAATATTTGAAATACGGTGTCTTAGCTAGGGTTTTACTGCTGTGAACAGACACCATGACCACGGCAACTCTTAGAAGGGTAACATTTCATTGGGGCTGGCTTACAGGTTCAGAGGTTCAGTCCACTATCATCAAGGCAGGAGCATGGCAGCATCCAGGCAGGCATGGTGCAGGAGGAGCTGAGAGTTCTACATCTTCATCTGAAGGCTGCCAGCAGAATACTGACTTCCAGGAAGTTACGGTGAGGGTCTTAAGTCCATGCCCACAGTAACACACCTACTCCAACAAGGCCACACTTCCCAATAGTGCCACTCCCTGGGCCAAGCATATACAAACCATATCATATGTATATTCTACTATTATCTGTCACTCAAATTGAATGAATTGTGGTAAAAAGGATAGGACTCATCAAGGTCAGGGAGCTAACAGGAAGACCTTCACACAGAGTTGGCGAAAGTAGCTATGAATTGGACAGTGTTTTTCTAATGAGAATCCACAGATATTGTGTATAAAGCAGAGGTGAAGTTCTATAGATTTCTTCACACCCAGCTTTTAGACCTCAGGATGACTCCAGGTTCTGGGACAAATCTATGGTGTCGTTAGCACATGAGAGAGAGTGATAGCCGTGGTTTACTAAGAAGAGAATAAGACACAGTGACCATGGCTCACTTCTTCTAAAGCTTTTACATGTTTAAAAGCAGATGGCTGTATCTCAATCAGGTAACCCAGTCTTGTTTGCCATGAACTTGTGTATCCCTTTAAGAATACTCAAGAAGACCAGCATTACTAGTTGTGCCTTTAAGATCATTACTTGTGGGGGCGGGAGAGATGGTTCAGTGGTTAAGAGCACTGACTGCTCTTCCAGAGACCCTGAGTTCAGTTTCCAGCAGCCACATGGTAGCTCATAACCATCTCTAATGTGATCTGATGCCCTCTATTGGTGTGTCTGAAGACAGGGACAGTGTACTCATATACATAAAATAAATAAATATTTTTTAAAAGGAGATCATTACTCATCTGTGTTATGCAGATCAGAATCATACCTGCTTCGTGTGCTACCTGCCTCATGTGCTAGCTGTGAGACAAGTGGAAGGATGTGTTAATGTTCACTCTGTGTCTGCTATCAACAAATGCACTCTGTGGTCTTCTAGGGGGAAAGCATTGTAAAACCCAGGAGCTGAAGATAAGCATTTTCCAGTGAGGCCAATGAGAACAGGCGTCCCAAACACTTCTTTGTTTTGCCTTTTGTTCTTAAAATTTTTAATTGTAGTATAGTGTGTCCCATCTATCTATCATCTTAACCCAGTGGTTCTCAACCTTCCCAACGATGTGAATACAGTTCCTCATGTTGTGGTGACCCCCAATATAAAATTATTTTTGTTGTTACTTCATAGCTGTAATTTTGCTACTGTTATGAATCACAATATAAATATCTGTGTTTTCTGATGTTCTTAGGTAACCTCTGTGAAAGGGTTGGTCAACACCCAAAGAGGTTTTAACCCACAGGTAGAACCACAGTCTTAACCATTGCTTAATGTACATCTCTGTGATGTTTAATGATATTTTTATGTGACCATATCTAGGAATTTTTCATCTTCTCAAACTAAAATTCTACATATGCTAAACAATAACTTACCATCCCCACCAGGCCCTGTCGACTCCCGTTTTCTTATGTTTATGTTTATATTCGGTTGACTACACTAGATACTCAGAGAAGTAGACACAAGACTTGACTGTTGCATTTGGCTTGTTTCACTGAGTAGAATGTGTTTGGAATCCATACCCAGTATGGCATGTGTTGGAACCGCATCGCCTTTTAGAGCTAAATAATATTTCACCATCGTTTCTTCATGGATACTTGGATTGCTTCCTCCTCTTGCCTCTTATGAATAATGCTGCCCAGGGCATAAGTTTACAATCATCTCTCTGAGATTCTACTTTTGATTCTTGTGAGAATTCCACCCAGAAGTGGAATTGCTGGTCCACTGAGTAATTTTGTTTTCAATTGTAATGCTGTTTCCATAGCAGCTGCTCAGTTTGCATTCTTACCACAGTGCACAAAGCTTCCACCTTCTACACATTCTCACCCATGGTGGCTATTGTTTATATTTAGGGCATTACCAAGCAAAATAGGTATGAGGCTTCTAAACATAGTTTTACAGCAAGCTGCAACTTCAATTACCGAAAGTTGAGATGAACGCATTCAGAAGATGCTGGCTCCCCAGGCTTCGCAATATGGAGAGGAGGGCATGAGTTCCCACCACATGGGGTGGACTTTAAAGATGGCACAGGCAGCTCTCGGTGTTGATTGCTCTATGACCACAGAAGAAACTCCAACAGCACGACTCCATCCAGAGGGACATAGTGAATATTTCAATGAGATGAAGGGAGAGAGAGAAGCAGGCAGGAGAGAAGGGAGGGAGGCAGAGATGGAGGGAGGAAAGGGGGAGGGAATGGAAAGAAAAAAGCTTTCACACAGCAAACACAATCGAATAGGAAGAACAGCACACTGAGTGGACAATGGTGTGTGCACACCATACATCTGATAGAAATTAATATCCAATGCATACAAACCTCTCAAGAACTAGAACAAAATCAACACATTCCCGTGAGAGACCACACCCATGTCACCATGTTTCCCTGAATACCTTTCTTTCTCTTAACCCTAGTGCATAAAATCTACATTAAAGGCCTCTTAATAAACTCCAATTCTGCCTCAAGAAGAGGAGGAAGAGGTGGTGGAGGAAGAGGATGAAAAGGAGGAGGAGAAAGAGGAGACCAACAAAATAACCTTTTTAAAAATGAGCAAAAACTTGAACTTTTCTCCAAGGAAGACATATAAAAGACACATGAATGCTCAGCGGGTACACAAAAAGATGCTCAACATCACTCACCGTTAGGAAAATGCAAATTAAAATCACAATGAACTGGGCTGTAATTCTAGCACCCAAGAGGCTGAGGCAAGAAGATCACACGTTTTAGACCAGCTGGGACTACATGGTAAGAATGTATCACTTTCCATCTATTAGGATGATCATAAAAGTAATCATTAAATAGATTAAATAATACATAGATACATAACCAATTTGGGGAAGGATGTAGAGACATCGGAGTCCTTTGACATTGTTGACCCAAATGTAAAATGGTGAAGGTGCTGTGGGGAGATGAATGGAGGTCTCTCAAAAACAAACACAGAACTCCCCTATGATATGACAGCACAAGTTCTGGGTATTATTTTTTTAAATGTTGATTTGAGAGGATAATGTGAAAGAAATAGTTGTGTTTCCACAATCACTGTAGTATTGCTCACTGCTCATAATCAAGATGACAAAACAGCCTCAATGTCCGTCAATGGAGAAATGTTGTGATGGTTAACCTTCACTGTCAGTGTGGCTGGATTTGGAGCCACCTGGGAGACACATCGCTGTGAGAAAGCCAGTGAAGCTGCAGCCTTCAGGTCTTTGTTTTCCTCCTCACTGCTGAGCCAACATAGCTCACATTACCATCACCTTGCCACAAAGGACTGTATCCCTTCAAACTGTGAGCTCAATGAAGTAAACCCTTCCTTGGATTGCTTTTGTCTGGTATTTGTCATAACAATGAGGAAGTGTAACTATGTAGGTGGATAAAGAGAAAGTAGTACACATATCATAGACATAAGCTATCATTCAGTCTTAGAAAAGGAAATCCATGCCAAAGGATGGCTGAACTGTTGCTGTAAAATTAAATAAATGCTGTCTTTTATTCTGCTGTAGGTCTGGCACCATAGTGCCCTAAGATATCTGGTAGATATCTTCATTTCAGTCAGCAAAGCATCTCACCCGCTTATCACATTGCCAATGGATACTCTCTAAGCCTAGCCACAATCTCTCTACCCTACTAGTTCCCAAGGCGGGTTGCCACCATGCCAGACATACACATCCCAATTTTGTGGTGGGCTAGCGTGTCTAGCCACCATACACTCTCTTGAACTTAAATTGCCACATGAAAGAACACACAACATAATAGCCTCTAATCCAGTTGATAATATATAATTTGCTCATCTATACATACAAAGCCCTGTACACATCCATCCCTTAAGAATATTTATAACAACCTGTAAATGTGCAGAGAGGAACCTTAACATCCTCCTCTATGTTCCCTCAGCTGCTTCTCCCTCTCGTCTCCTCTCTTGCTCCCATCTCCTCCCCTTCTCTAAAACTTTTCTCCTGCCCATCCTTCCTTCTCGTCCAATGACAGGCGTCATTCTATCCTCTACCTGCCTTCCCCTGTATAATGACATCATCCTACACTGAACCATGAGGGCATTTTGCGAAGTGAAATAAGTCAGCCACAGAATGAGAGATATTAGAGAAATCTTCTTATCTAAGGCATATTTGACTAAGCTAGACAAAGTCATAGAAATAGAGATGTTGCTGATTGTCAGCGCTTGGGGGAAGGAGGAATGTGGAGATGCTGTTCAATGAATCAGTGTCCTGTCTAGTTAGGCTTGTGAGCTCTGCAGTGCCTGGCTGTGCCCACGCTTCACAGAGCTGTGTTGTGCAGGTCAACCTTTGTTAGATGGCCATATTTTCTGTCAAAAGTTTATACTGCCATTTTTCAAAAGGAAAATCAAGAAAAGCATAGCATTTGCCTAGCGGTGCAGTCACTCTGACTCATGTGTGCCAGCATGAACGTGGCCGGCTTCACTGCAAAGATGCTAACGCAGGACTCTGAGAGTCAAAGCAGAGGCCAGAGGTCTGAGTGCTCCCCAGTGAACGGCCTTTCTCAGAAAGGATCCATGATCAAAACCTTTCCACGGGCAGAGATCATTCAAAGCCGTCTCACAGGCTTTACCAACATAGCGTAATGAGTTGTGAGGGATATGCGTTATTTTAAAGTCTGAAGCATGCAGATCACTTAAATGCTTACAAATGGGAAGACTCATGAGATATGGTTTTATAGCATATTTTTAGATCAAATGTAGGTTTTCTGAAGCTTGAGGCTTTTAACTTTGCAGCAAGGTCTCCTATGAGAAAGTCAAAATAGGGTGTGGTTACATAAGTCTGTCTGTAAAATAGCTAAAATGATCCTTTGTAGTGTTAAGGATACTTCAGTCAAGAGTTTATCAAGGTTTTTGAGGAAAGAAAAGAAAATACTAGCAGTTAACATATATGAATATTTACTAAACGCATTGGCTCTTGCACCAAATTAATGAATTATTACTTTTTTCCCATCACACACACACACACACACACACACATACACACAAACACACACATATACACTCACATACACACACCCATGCACATAATTTAAGGTTTCTTTCTTTTTAAAGACTTATTTATTATATTTATGTGATTATACTGTAGCTGTCTTCAGACACACCAGAAGAGGACATCAGATCCCCATTACAGATGGTTGTGAGCCACCATGTGGTTGCTGGGAATTGAACTCAGGATCTCTGGAAGAGCAGTCAGTGCTCTTAACCACTGAGTCATCTCTCCAGCCCTTAAAATTTCTTTTAATTTAAAAATTAGAAAAAGACATATTAGCTTTTAGGTGTCTGATGGCATGTCCATCAAAGTCTCGTTAGCGCAGATCTTCTACACCAGTTGTTATCCACTTGCTATGAGCTTTGGCTCATGGCTGCCTGCTATCACGAGACAGAGCCCTACTGCATAGAACTAGTCTAGGAAAAGATCCTGGTCAAAGCTTTGTAGTATAATTGTTACTCTAAGCATAGTTCTTACACCATCATAATGTTGGAAAATCGTTCGTTAGTCAGAGTGTGTATACATGGTGTGTACCAAACCCCTGCCACCCTTTTGTGGTGGTGGTTGTTGTTGTTGCTGCTGTTGTTGTTTCTAGGAGTTTCAACTCTTGTCCTTTGTTAGCTGCTCGACCTAAGATGAGCAGACACCTGCAGTCCATTTAATTTCCCCTGCAGCTGGAAGACAAGACTGCCTTGCCCCTCGCACACCAGGGAGCACGCGGCAGGAGTCATCGCACACGGGGCCAGTGCTGATGATCCGGAACCTGCAGGGAAGAGGTGCCAAAGCGCTCTGCAGGCAGAGTGAAGTCTCGAGATCTACTGAGAGGCGAACCAGCCACTAAAAAGGTGAAACTGTAATGCTTTCTACCCTCACATAATGCCTGTGCGGGATCGGCCTGTCAAATATGAGTGTACCACGCTCAGCTCATAATGTCTTCTGTTATCAGTGTCAGCCATTCTCACTGAATGGGCTGACGTCTCTGCCATTTCTCCAGAACGGCCACCAGTCATTTTCAACAATTTAGTATTGTGTAGGGCATAAGAAAGTAAATCGGGCCTTAGTCCATCAAAGCGTATGATAAAGAATCGAGACGGTAGAAGGATGGACTTATCTCCAACAGAGCTTGGCCTTCCTCTTGCTGATATGTGCTAAGATAGAAGGAGGAGAAAGAGGAGCATGAAACAGCTGTATTCACTAGAGAAAAGCAATTGATTCTCCTCGGAATGTAAAACATACAAGACAATTTCCCCGTCATCTCTGTCAACCACTTTTGCTGAAGAGGAACTAGTGTCCTCAGGCCCCTTCTTCCTTTCAACATCTGGTTATGGCTTAGGTCGGAGAGATTTACATTCGCCAAATGCTGACACAACAATGAATCGATATGTGGCCGTTTAGGAATGAGGCTGTGCATGTGCGAGTGTGTGTGTGTGTGTGTGTGTGTGTGTGTGTGTGTGTGTGTGTGTTTCCATTATCTTCTATAGCATACAAACTCTCTCCAAACTCACTGACTTAAGACAACAGCAATGATTCGATTGCTCATAATTGCGCAGTCTGGTCAGGGTTCAGCAGTGGGCCATTGCCTCTGTGCTGCATACAGTGTTAGTGAGCGTGAGTCACCTGGGGCTGGAGGGTTATTTCAAGATGGCTCATTTGAGAGACTGAGCTTGCCAAACTCATAGCCATGGCAGTGGACTGTGTGAGGGCATAAACCCTAGGAACTCCAGCTCACTGGGGCCACCATAGTAACAATGTATCAGAGTGCACCAATTCTTGTCACCATTGGGAACTGCTGTTATTCTCCCACTTCTACATTTTGTATTAGGCCAGAAATATAATACTAATATTTCCTAAGTGTTCTCTTGGCTTCAGAAAAACCACAGGGAAATGAAAAGGTCTGAGAGAGAGAGAAATACTTTCAATAAAAAAAATCGGGAAAAATAGTTCTTATTTAAACAACTGTCTTGGAACCCCAAAGGAGTAAGAGGCCCATGTGTGACTGAAAGTGTCTACGATATAGACAAAAGTCTGTAATGGTGGCTGACAAGGGAAAAAAATCCCTAGATGTGCACATAGACATGTCCAACAGAGTAGAAGGGCTCCAGGTTAGTTAACATCAATGCCTTTTCAGGTCAGAAAAGCTCAGTACAGCTCACCTCTTTTTTTAAAAAAAATATTTATGTGGAGACACAGGAAGACAATTTTTTTTATGTATGTGAGTACACTGTAGTTGTCTTCAGACACACCAGAAGGGGGCATCAGATCCCATTACAGATGGTTGTGAGCCACCACATGGTTGCTGGGAGTTGAACTCAGGATCTCTGGAAGAACCATCAGTGCTCTTAACCACTGAGCCATCTCTCCTCAACTCCTCTCCCCTGCACCAGTTTGCCTCTTGTAAGCAGATGTTCAACTGGAATTTCAGGATCCCCCTTTCAATTTGAATGATATTTTATGAGTTTGCCAGTGACAAGATTGTTAAAACGCTGATGTGACTGATACTTCAAAGAACTGAATTAGAATCCCAAGTGATGACTAGACAGACAGAAGGGCTGGCAAGACCACAAAGTCCCTGCCCAAGTTTTCAGAGCCATTGCAGTGTTCCAAGTTCACGTTGAGGTCTGAGGTCTGCATAAAGAGTTAAATCACTTTCTCAAGGTCACACCTTAACAGTGCAGGAGACAGATTTACAGCCAGATCTTTTAAAATCAATTTGTTGAATAAGAAATGTCTATAAATTAAAGCATTCATCTTCTCATTGGTTTTTTTTTTTTTTTTTTTTTTTTGGAAACTAAGAAATACAGTCCCAAACATGGAGAAAGTGGACCGAAGATGCAACAAAGACATCACAGGCAAGGACTTTGAAAATTTTTGTGAGCCTTGAGCTGAATTAAAAATGGCGTTGACTCTTGAAATAACAAAATCAAATACCAGATCTTTAGAAACTGCATCTGAGCACGATCCCTTCTGGCTGGATGTCTGCTCGAGGAAAGTTTAAAGCAACAGCATCCTTGTTCATTTCAAGTGATTCCTTTTCAGCCCCGAGAGAAGCAGAGATCAAATCTCATTAGTTTCAAAATCTTCAAACAAATTGTGCTATAGTCTTTACTGATTAGCTTGCTTTCAACAAGAGCTTCCCCAATTGTGTATTGATTAAGGAATCGAAGCCAGGAATATTAATAAGGTGTCTTTTCACCTATCCGTTTAGCATTTGTCTCAAAGCCTTGCTACTAGTTCAGAAGTACTCCTTTGTGTGTGTGTGTGTGTGTGTGTGTGTGTGTGTGTGTGTGTGTGTGTGCGCGCGCCTCTCCGGCCATGCACAGACCATCCATTACAGCAGCTGGAGCAGTATCTCTGTTAGGCTCTGGCATAGCCCCATTTGCTGTTCGTTTTCAGCATTGGCTTTTCTCGCTGGTGAGGGAAATGACTCAATACTTGTGTTGTGGGCATCAGCAGGGAGCACCCGTGGGATGCAGACGTGGAGGTGAGAATATAGGACTATTGGGCACCCTCCAGTCACAGGCTTTCTTGGAGCTCTCTTGAGTTGAAATGTCGTCCAATTTTGGACTCAAGTAACTTTGGCAAGTGGTGGAAAGTTTGAAAAATGGCCAGAAAAGAGTTATGAAATTTATCAAAAGACCAAGGAAAATGGGCCTTCTGGGAAATCTAAAGGAACGAAGGCTGTTTATTTCATAAAAGAGAAATATGGGGTGAGATTTAAGTTCTGTCTTCATGTCTACTATTACAGGAATAGGGCACCCTCTAGGAACGTGATTGAGTCTCAAATCTAGGGTGTCCATAAAAGCCCTCCATTCTGGAGCAGATTGCCAAGGAGAGGTGTTAATTTAAAAAATAGGGCAGAAGTGTCTTTATGTAGTATCGCCCAAAGGCAAATTACACTCAACAATCATGGCCCCATTTTGGAGCCATTATTCACAGAGTCAGATGAGATTCGGAGACTCAGCTAGAAGGATAAACTTCCCCATCTCCGAGGCCCCGTTGCCTTGTGTTCAGGGGCTTCCTCCTGTGCAATGTGAGGACCTGCAAATCTGTAGCCTACCCAGGAGCCTGGGGGGAAACTGAAGTTCAGGACTCAAACACAGCAAGGGTGACGCTTCACTTCTGCCGCTTTATCTGTTGCCAAATGCTGACTTCTTTGTTCTCCGGGGCTTTGTTGTCTCAATCGTTCCTCTCGGATGGCAATGCTGAGTTACAAATGTGTGCATCTCAAACGAGACAGTTTCAAAAGGCATCGGGTCCTCCATAAACCCTGGTTCTTCTCCCTTTAGGGCATTCAGCAGGGCGGCTGGAAGGAGAAACGTGGAAAGGGTACCTAGTTAGCTCACAAAAAGAGGCTCGAACATTTGATAACAAAATGTTGCCTTTTGAAAGCGCCATTAAAATAACTACCATCAAGTCGGCCAAGCCAGTCTAACTCCAGGAGGCTCGGTTGATTGGGTTGAGCAAACGCTTCCTCTCTGCCAGGGTTGCTAGGCACACATCGTTGTCCCTGTCTGGGCTGTGAGGAAATCTGGGCTCTGAAAGTTCACATACCTGCTATTCAGATCATTTGCTGCTTACCTGTGACCCTTGTACTGCAGTCCAGCTTCCTTCCGGTTCCAGCACCTCAGAGAGCAAAAGAGAAGAGCGATGTAACAGGACTCAGGCGTATGAGCAGAGTCATTCAAGGACAAAGCCTCAGGTAATTAAAGCTACCACACCCAGAGCATCCAGAGAACCACATCCCCGGACTATGGTACAGAAGACTGCGTTGCCACTTGTAAGCACCATTACAAAGACGTACCAGTTACCTGCTGGAACATCACTGCAGGAGGTGTGGGAGGCTAATTTTCTCCCTCCCACTCCCAGAGCTACGTTTTTTATATCTTAAGTAGATTTCTGAGGGCGCAATGCTAGTTCCCTCTGCCTCTGACACAGCAGCAAGTCTGGAGTGTCACTTGATTTATGCTGTCCCCAGCTTGTGTCAGCATGCCTCCACACACAAACAACTTTCCACCGGCTTAAGGCGCACAGGCAAGAACAGGGGAACTCTGAGTCACCATCCAGCAGTCCCAACCTGGGGCTACTCGCCTTTCTTTCCCCAGTCACTCAGTTAATAGTGTGTGCTAACAGAGATATTTATAGACGACAAATTACACCCCAAAGCAGCGGCTGAGCCCATCCCATTTTTAAAAGGGCCTATTCATCACAGTCCTCAGGGGCAGCCCCTGAAGCCTCTCCATGTCCCGCTCCCAAAGTGCTTGCCTGAGAACATGACATCAAAACTTCACCTAAGTTTTGGGTTTGTTTTTTTCTTTTCAGTTGCATGGGTTAAGAGAAGAGTCACTGAAGAGTGGACAAGGTGGTGTTGCTGACCATGTCCTGGTTACAGCATGTCACACACACTGAATAGAATACAGGACCCTTCATCATCTAGTGTCATTTTCCTACACACAGACCTTAGCCCATGACTAACTCTTTTCCTGTTCCTCATATGCCTCCAGCTACCGAAGCTCCCTGCTGCTTCCAAAACACATGTGGGTGAGCATCTCAGGTTTTGTACCTGATTTCTGGATTTCTTATATTTTTGGTTGTGAGCCTAACTTCTAATGGCTGAGCCATCTCTCCAGCCCTATTTCTGGATTTCTAGAACTCTCCTTGCATAGCCCCATATGCTTGCTCAGATGTTCTACAGCCAAAGAGGCCTTTCCTGGTGCCTCCACCTGAATGGCACCTCGGTCACTGCATCCCTCTAGCTTGCTTTCCTTCTCTACATTGTGGAACCCCGCCCACAGGTCTAAGCTGATTGACGCATAGGTAGCATCCTCCATCAGTTTCCTCCTGCTTGGGGTTTGCGTGTTTGACATTATGCTGGGCATATGTCGATTTACTTGGTCTATTTAGATGATGTGCAGGTCTATGGATGTGCAGGGACACACATGTACATGCAAAGTGCACGCAAGTGTCAAGGCCACAACTCCCACACCAAAACACAGTTAGGCTCATAGCAAGGCCAGGATAGAGTGTAGTTGGATAAAGGACTATTTTGAAATGAGACTAATGCTTTAAGCGTGGTGAGAACAGTTATAAAATTGTTACTTGTCATTGTGCGCTGGCCCCACCGTAGGCTAGAAATAAAATTCAAAAATTTAATTGTTAGTATATCAGAAAAAAAAAAAACAGGCCCTGAAAACAGTGCTCTGTTGTATGATGTAGAAGAAGAAATCATAATGTAAAAAACAGAAATTAGGAAGATGAAATACGTAGCTAGTAAACAGGGTGAAGTTATGATTGCTTATATTCAGCCACCTGCAAGAGGGTGGTGACAGGCCCGCTGTTTGTGACAAATATTTGGATCTTAAACTTATACAGAAGCACACTCCAAAGAGGGCAAAATCCTGAGAACGTTCCTTAAACCAAAACGAGTGCCACGAAAACCAGGACGGTGCTCTGGAGACCTTCCGAGGTGGCTACAGAAGCTGACCAGACAGCTCACATCACCCTGAAGGGACATATTTTATGTCTGTGTGGCTAATTTGCTCTTGGCTAATGTTCTCTCTGTACACAGCTTCAGTTGACTTTCCCCTTGGGCTTTGATATTAACCAATTATCATCTTGTTTGTCCCAAACAGCCCTTTTGTCCCTATCCCACAGGAAATCTCTTGTCTTCAAACTCAAGCCAGCATTTCCCAAGCTCATCCAAGGTGCTCACAGATATTCGCCAAATTTAAAACCTATATTTATGTATCTATCAATAAGAATAATCCATTTGAATGGCCTCTGTCCATCTGATAAGCAGTGCACTAAAGACCCTGAGAAGCAAAACTGAATCTGTTTTTAGCTCAGTGCTTTTGGAACCTCGCTGAGCAGAAGGAAGTACACATTTCCTCTAAAAATTCTCCTAAAATTATTTACGATGCTTCTTGTTATGCACACACAGAGAAGCTAGAATCTATTATTTGAACACAGACCTCAATGGCTAACAAGTTTACATGTCCCTTGCAGAGTTTTCAAATGCTGTCTAGTAGTTTTAGAGCCCGTGAGTTTTTGCAAAGCTACATCTATAGTTGGTTGACACAAAGAAAACTGTGGTAGCGGGAATAGCAGACAAACTACAGCACTTTTTACCCATATCTGCATTCTAAGAACTGCTTCTTCCCAGTCTCTTAGCACCAAAATAAATCTCACAGGAAATGTGACATCTCCAACCACGGAGTCTCTACCCTCCCATCTGAGGTGACTGACGCATAGGAAGTGTCCTGCATTAAGCAGAGGCAATTAGTTTTCTCCCCCAAATTTTGTATCCATCTCTAAAATACCTTAAGTGAATGTTGCATTTAGAGAAGGTAGAGAGAGAGAGCTGGGAGAAAGGTTGTACTTGTTCTCTTCCCATGGTTCAGCTTGGAGACTACAGAGTTCCGCATCACCCACCACTAAGTCTCCCCTTTCTATGATGTTTTGACTAGGATCTTCTGATCCTTTTAAATCCACCAACGTCTCAGAGCAAGAGAGACAATGGGTCAAAGAGAGCAGACAGCAAATGCTAGAACATGTAACCCACTCATTGCTCATTTCCTAAGCTGGAGATTTTTTATCTGTGTTTGTAACTAAAAGAAAGCACAGTTTCCAAGGAAAGAAAAGATCCCCCATATTCTGAAATATATGTACACATATACCTGCACATATGCAAACACAGCCCTATTACATATGAATGGATACACACATATGCTGGGGGTGTTGTTTGGTTTTGATGTTGTTTTCCTGAGGTATTTTCTTGAAGTATTTCAGGTGGCTTATTCTATTTGTAAACAGTATTTGTTCCTCTTGAAGTTTAAATGCATCAAAGCATGATTTGCATCTCAAAAGCACACTTCTAGTCTGGTCTGCGCTTTGATGAGAGTGCCAGAGGCTCAGAACTCAACAGCTACTCTAATTTTATTGTAAGCATTCATCTCAGATTGACTTTCAAGGAAAGGATCACTTTCTGAGAAAACACACACACACACACATACACACACACACACACACACACACACAGAGAGAGAGAGAGAGAGAGAGAGAGAGAGAGCGTTGAACAAGGAACTATCATTAGCGGGGATAAATCAGGTAGGTGATAAAACTTAGAAACTTAGAAGGTGACTTTTTCTATGAGCACAGTCACATACCTCTGTATGCATGTGTGTGTGTGTGTGTGTGTGTGTGTGTGTGTGTGTGTGTGTGTGTGTCTTTTTACTGAACAATCTGGCAACAATTGACTCCCCATAACCACAGGTTCTCTAAGCAACCATGGGTCGAAAATGTCCTCAAGTGCTCAGTGGGTGAAGGTGCTTGTTTTGTGCCTGGCAACCTGATTTTGATCTTGGAACCCATGTAATGGTGGACAGAGAGAACTAACCCCATGAAGTTGTCTTCTGTCTCCGGACATGTGCCTTAGGTTTTTACTCCTGTGAGGGGACACCATGACCAAGGCAAGTCTTTAAAGGACAACATTTAATTAGGCTGACTTGCAGGTTCAGAGGTTCAGAGGTTCAGTCCGTCATCATCAAGGTGGGAGCAGGGCAGCATCCAGGCAGGCATGATGGGAGTCCTACATCTTCATCTGAAGTCTACTCTAGTGGAAGACTGACTTCCAAGCAGCTAGGGTGAGGATCTGAAGCCCACACCCACAGTGACACACCTACTCCAACAAGGCCACACCTTCTAATAAGGTCACTCCCAGGGCCAAGCATTTACAAACCATTACACCTACGTACACACATTACACACACAATACTAGAGTAAAACCAAAACTATTTTTTGAAAACAATAAAAATATTTACATTTAAGACAGTATAGTATAACAACTATTTGCATAGCCTCTTTGTGTTAGGTGCCCTGTGCATAAACTAGAGGAGGTATAAAGCACAGGAGAGATTGTGATTGGCTGCGTGTGTGCAGTGCCCCATTTTATACAGGGAACCTAAGTGTCCCATCATTTTGGTGTCCACAGGAATCTTAGAACCAGTATAGCCATGGATACCGTGAAATAGCTGCTCAAACAAAATGCTGTGAAAATGTCTGTGCCCTTCACTTTTCACCTCAACTTGTAAGAATGCCAAAGATACCTTCTATGTTAAAAATTACATCCTTAAAACGTTTAAATATCATTTGGGCATTGGTGGTACACCTGTTTAATCCAAGCACTTGGGAAGCAGAGGCAGGTGGAGCTCTAAATTCAAGGCCCTCCTGGTCAAAAGAGTGAGGTCCAGGACACCCAAGGTGACACAGAGAAACTTTGCTTCAAAAAAAACAATAAATAAGTAAGTAAGTAAGTAAATAAATAAATAAATAAATGTATCCATTTAGAAATTACAATGTATCAACTTGATGAATTGTTACATAATAATCAAAGCCATGGTATGGGGGAAGACATAGGCAATTACATGACTTTATGTGAATGCGCTGGTCTGATATTGCATATACAGAATGATTAGAACCATGTAGAAACAGATGAAAACAGCCAAAAGAAACAAAGCTGGCTACAGTTACTTATTAAATGGGAGTATTGTTTTCTCTGAGTGTCTCTTTTTCAAGACAAGTTCTTGCTGTATCATCCATGCTGGTCTTGAACTCATAATCCTTCTGCCTCAGTCTCCCAAAGGGCTGAAATCACAGGAATGACCTATGACATCCATCTCGTGCTTTTGTTTTTTTAAATGTGTTTGCATTATGCTTCTAAGTTTACATTTTCTAACCAAAACCAGTCCAGTAAACTCTGGCAATAATTATTTATACTCAGAGACACCAGACTTTGAATTGCAGCAAGATAGCATCCACTAGGATTTAAGGACCTAGGAGGATCCTTTCGATAGCTTCCAGGAGGACCTGTGAGATTCCTCCTAGAAGCTGCATACAATCATGTTCCATACATTAAGATGGCCTATATTTGCATCTTCCCATACCTTCTACTCTTTAGATTGCCTGAAAAATTAATGCATGGTACATGTAAGTGCTACGTTAAATTGTTATACTTTACTGTTTAGGGAAACAAGTTGGTACGTGTTTAGTGTAGGCAATTTTTTCCTAAGATTTGATCTATGTTGAATCTGTCACCATGAAACGCATAGATATGGCTGACAGTGTTGACTGTCTGATCCTCAACATGTCAGGAAGTTCTTATTGGATTTTGTTCATGTGCATGACAAAGACTAAAAACAATTCCCACATATAACACACTGCCTCAGAAGGCCACTCTGGAAGAAAGAATGTGTTATTTTCTGCTGTTATTGCAATAACTGTTACCCTGACATAATCAATAAGATTCAGTACTTCAAATACAAATTTTGACTTCCCCTGAATATTTCTTCCAGAATGTCATTATCCTCCTTTTCCAATGTGATAGCTTTCGGTTCCTCCTGACTGGGAAGATGTCATAGTATCTGACATCACTGACCAGGTCCTTGAAATTTCCTGTTGTCTGGCCTCGTCGCACCACGAGCTCCATCTCCTCCAAGCTTTTGAAATGTTACGGCCTATTTCAGGCAGGAGCTCGCTTAGTCCTTGTGAGCAGATCTTTAGTTCCATTTTTAAAGTGGGGGAATTGGGGTTAAACACAGGTGAAACTGCCCAAGATAACCCAGCTAGTTAAGTCACAGAGGCTGAATTAGAAACCAGTCAGTCCTGTGAAAGTGTGCATTCTTCCTCACCATGCTGAACCTTAGCATCTCTTAGCTGTGTGGGACACAGAGTGGTCCTGCTGCCTCACTCTGTAAGACGCCCTCTGCGCCTTTGTCACAACCGCCTCTCAGTTGTCCAACTGAAAACTAAACCTAAGACCTTATACCCAGAGGCTTCACTTGGACTTAAAGGTAATTTTCACCATAATGAGAACTCAGCCTGCTCTGAGAGAGAACAGACATCCTTGCATTTCATAAAGGCTGCTGTTGTTTTATTGTGTGAGGAGAGAGAGCTCTTTGCACCTCCAGGGTGCATTGTGTACATATTTTTTTCTTCCCACTCCTGAGCTTTTGAAATTGGGGAAAACCTCTTTTAAAAGTTCTCCCTTGTCCTCAGAAAGTATGAGTTAAAAGATGAACGGTCATTATATTTGGGTCTCGACACCACAAATGACAAATGACAAAAGTGAGGAAGTCAGCTATTTAGCAAATTCTTCCCTAGCTTTTGATTGATTTAAGAATTTATTCATAAGGATAATCTTTAAACATTTTTAAAAAAATTATACCCTACCTTTTTTTCAAAAGTAAAACTTATTAGCCAGGCATGATGGTGCATGACTTTAATCCCAGGATTTAAAGAAGAAATGGTCAGATCACTGTGATTTTGAGGCCAGCCTGGTCATCTCTATATCAGGATCTAAACCAACCAAAGTTACCAGAACGGTGCTGTCTGAAAATAAATAGGTAAATACAAAGTAAAGTAAAAAGTATTTTCTGGTTATATCAAGCACAAAAACCACGCCCCTGGAGCGCCCTCTGACAGATCATCACAATCACAGGTACGTACTTCAGAGTTCGCTAACTTCATCCTCTACTTGGTTCTAAACGGTTGCTGTTGCTTATGAAGAACGATTTCAGGCTTCCATTAAGTCTAATTTAATGCTTGCCTTAAAAGGTCTCCATCACCCAGCTGATGGCTGACATTTATGTGGAAGTGCTCTATTCTTTTATTACAAAAGCATCGAAGAGAGAATACTGCATATGTCATTTGTACCTTGATGTGAAAAGGTCACTCTTTGGGGTGGATAAGCTCTTGACTCTGATGAGATGGATTTCTATAGTAAGAGTGCCTTGGGCCTTCGGTGGAGAAGTGATAGTCTTGGCAAAGTGAAGCGTTTGAAATAGAGCAGGTTGATTGTGATGGTTTGTATATGCTTGGCCTAGGGAGTGGCACTATTAGGAGTGTGGCCTTGTTGGAGTAGTGTGTCACTGTGGGTGTGGACTTCAAGATCCTGATCCTAGCTGCCTAGAAGCCAGTATTCTACTGTTTGCCTTCAGAACAAGATGTAGAATTCTCAGTTCTTCCTGCACTATGACTGCCTGGACACTGCCCTGCCCTTGCCTTGATGATCCTGTACTGAACCTGTAAGCCAGCCCCAATTAAATGTTGTCCTCATAAGAGTTGTCTTAGTCATGGCATTCATTTATAGCAGTAAAACCCTAACTAAGACATTAACCAAAAATAAAGTTTGTTCACCTCAATGTTTCCTTTTCTAGATCATAGTAAGCTATACAAAGAAGTGGTGACAGAAGCAGACTTGTTAGAAATAACTGCCGAGGAGCTTTCCCATGAGCATGGCAGTTGGACAGGTTAGTAAGGGTGGAGATAGGCAGGCGGGCCCTAGTAAGTCTCTTCACTTGGCTGCCAGCAGCAGGCAAGCACCATGTACCTGGCCTGAAAAATGCATCTAACCTAGTCCCCAGCACATGCCACCAAGACTTGCTGCTCAGTCACCTCAGGCTCAGAAGAGCCACATGGCCTGGTTACAGTTCCACTTAGAAGTTAGAGTCTATCTAGCAGCTAAGCCATTTCTCGAATTCCTTTAGGGAAAAAAAGGCATGATAAAAATTAGATCTAGGAAGCCAATGGAATGTTAATGCTAAGGAAGCCTTCAGTTTTTGCACTGATTGACTTGAGAGAAGATCTACTAGGATGTTTTTCTAAGAGGAGGGGCCAAAGAGGCCAGAAACCTAGACCCACAAGGTTTTATCCTGCTCTTAAATCCACTCCAGATTCCAGCACTGGGTCAGCCACACAGACACCAAAACCTGCAAAGATGCTTGTTTGTTTAGAACATCCCTGGACAGGAAGAGGGGAAATTTAGCTATTGAGGTAGTTTGAATAGGTATGGCCTTCATAAACTCATGTGTTTTAATGCTTGGCCATAGGGAGTGGCACTATTAGAAGGTGCTTCACTTTGTTGGAGTAGGTGTGGCCTTTTTTGGAGGAATTGTGTCACTGTGGGGATGATCTTTCAGGTCTCCTATGCTCAAGCTACACTCAACGTGGCACATGGTCTCATTCGGCTGCCTCGGGATTAAGATGTAGAACTCTCAGCTCCTTCTCCATCACTAAGTCTACCTGCATGGTGCTGTGTTTCCTGCCACGATGATGATGGACTGAACTTCTGGAACTGTAAGCCAGCCCCAATTAGATACTTTTCTTTGTAAGAGTTGCTGTGGTCATGGTGTCTCTTCACAGCAATAAAACCCGATCTAAGAAAATTACCTTCTCTTAAGTCAAAGCAGCTGATTAGTCTCTAGCACAGTCTTTATTTACAGCCTTAATACAGCATGGAAAGGATTTATCTGTGTCCTTTAAATCCCACTTCTGTTTCGGGAAGAAGTTTACAAATTTTCTTAGTCTCACCTCTTCCTTGACTTCCATGATGCTCATTTTAAAGTCCAATGAGAAGTTTAGATAATGTATTTTGACCATATTCCCACTCACCCACTCCTTCCCTACATAACCTCACACACACACACACACACACACACACACACACACACACACACACACCTCTCTTTTGAACCAATTTGTGCTCCTCAAATACTCTTAGATATGTGGTCTTCTACTCAAGTGTGATCAACCGACAAGGGGCTATATCCATAAAGAAAACCAACTCTCCCACTCCCAATATGTACCTAAGCTCCTCAGCTAGTGCTGGGTTTCACGTCTACCCTTCTCCACACTGTGCTGGGATCTTTCTGGCTTGAGCTTGCACTCTAGTGCATACTACCACAATTTAGGGCTGAGAATTCTGCAGTCACTTCTCCTCTGCATCTTGATGAGTTGCTGAACTACTACAAAAAGATTATCTGATGAGAGTCGAGAGGTGCACCAATCTATGAGTATAACAGTAAACCATTAGTAGTTAGTTTAATACTAAGTCTATTTAGCAAAGTTACAGTAAGAGGTTCTCTCTGAGGGCTTGTACCTGTCTAGTCACAGGTTCCTGAACCAAATAATGGTACCAGGTATGTTTTTCATTTTGTAGAGCATGTCTTAAATCCAATTAGGAAGTGATTGGATACTCTCTGCCTTAGTTAGGGTTTTACTGCTGTGAACAGACACCATGACCAAAGCAATTCTCATAAGGGCAACATTTAATTGGGGCTGGCCTATAGGTTCAAAGCTTCAGTCTATGTTACAAGGCAGGAACATGGCAGCATCCAAGCAGGCTTTGTTCAAAAGGAGCTGAAAGTTCTACATATTCATCTGAAGGCTGCTAGCAGAATACTGGCTTCTAGGCAGCTAGGGCTAGGGTAGTAAAACCCATACCCACAATGATATACCTATTCCAACAAGGCTATAGCTCCTAATGGTGCCACTCCCTGGGCTAAACATATAGAAACCATCACACTTCCATAACATTCATGTTAGGACCCCACCAGTAGGCACATCTTGCCAGAATTGTCATTGATATAGTTTGTAGCGTTCACAGCTGGGAAAGAATAATGGTTTCTTTTCTCCTCTGGTAACATGGGTAAGACCTCCCACTCTGTGAAAGCTAACCAGAAAGGATGGAGTTTCCAAGTGAGTACCAGCTTGATTTCTCCATGTTTTTATAACTCAAGTATGTGTTGTCTTCAGCAATAGGGTATGGCCATCAAGTTCTGGAGAGTAGTCAAGAGCATCCGTTATCATCTGTAATGTTTGAGGGATCAATGGGACCTCACTGGCCAACAACTCCAAATGAAGAAACCTTATAACAAATACATGTGGGAAGAGTGAAGCATTATTCACTGCTGGTAGGAATGTAAACTGGTGAGGCTACTGTGGAAATCAATGTGGAGTTTCCTCAAAAGGCTACAGATAGATACACCACATGATCCAGCTATGCCACTCTTGGGCATAGTACCCAAAGGACCTATATCTACTATAGAGAACCCTGTTTATCCATTTTCATTGGTGCTCTAAGCTTTTCTCAGTGGCAGTATCGTAGCCAATGAGGTTTATCCGAGGCACGATTATTGCTAATTCATTGGTGCTCTATTCACAGTAGCTAGGAAATGATCATCAACCACCTAAATGATCATCAACTGATGAATGGACACTAAAAATGTACTACATATGCAAAATAGAAAGGGGGTTCAGCTATTAAGAAAAGCCAAATTACAAATTACAGTGTGTTTGGCATTGTGTAACAGTTTCCTCTGGGGCTGTAACATTTCATGATGCAGGGAAGCTCCTTAAACAAGAAAGTAAACAATTCAAAATAGGTTCAGGAAGTCCTTGAAACTGATCAGATTCACTAGGCTCCTCCCTACCATAGTAAGTAATAAAAGCTGTAAAGAGATTTAGAAAAGTCAAGCTGCGAAGAAGACACTGAGATCATACCAGCTACCTGGAAGAGGTTTAGACCAGAATCACTTGGAAAGGATTCTTGCCAACCTGTTGAGCCACCTGCAGGCTGTGTAGTATGCTCAAGGTGTATAGCTTTTGTGAGCTGTCACCCATGTTGGGGTGGGCTTTGGTGATACAAATGTCTTTGAGACATTTCTACTCCTGTAAGTAACCCCTCACCCATATTACTATTAAGTAAGCTCAATAAAACTCATTGGTTCACCAAGTTGGACTTTGGTGGTATCAGTACTTTGGTCTGTGATGGGTTCCTTATCTGGAGTGAACAGAGGGGTATATTGAGTCTCCCCAGAAAAATTTTTGCAACAAAATATGAATGGAACTAAAACCAATCATTCTTGTGGTTGGGGATTTAGCTCAGTGGTAGAGCGCTTGCCTAGGAAGCGCAAGGCCCTGGGTTCGATCCCCAGCTCCGAAAAAAAAAAACAAAAAACAAAACCAATCATTCTTGCTGAGGTAACTCAGATACAGAAAGACAAATGTCCCATGTGCTCTGTCATCTGTGGATGTTAGCTTTGAATCTTCAGATATGTGCAGTAAAGTTGGAATACAATTTGAGGTCAGGAAATTAGTTAAGAGCCACAGAGAAGGGAATGCTTTTAAGAGAAGGGCAATAGAGTTCAGTGGCATAAAGGGTTAAAGGGGAATTATGGAACAGGAAAGGTTAAATTGTAGTAGAAGATGGGAAGGCAGGGTAGAGAACAGACACACACACACACACACACACACACACACACACACACACACACACACATTACAATATTAATGGAGTTACCCTATAAAGGGTCAACACTGGCTCTCTTACACTCCCCAGGCCACAACTCACTTTGACAGAAATGCTGAATTGTACCTGCGTATTTTCTGGACCATCTCTTCTACTTTCAGTGGGAAATCATTTTGTTTTCCAGTGATGGGGACTTTCCAATCCATTCTTCCAACTTGAAGCTACACTGGTCATCATGGTAGCCATTAACACAGGTGCTCCCTTTACAAGCTTTGAGATGCACCTCAAGAACAAAATACACACAAAATGCATAAGGGAAAATATTTTGGCAGTAGTGCATCACCTTGGTTATGTGTTCAAACAACAATATATATCAAAAGAGTAGATTAAGTAAAGCAGCATTAGTTTTCTCTTTAACTTGGATACTAGATAATGGGCCTCATTTTGTCTCCACTAGTAGTCCATCCCTTACAGTATACTAGAATTGCTTGAGAGCTTTTGAAAATGACTTTCTGTATCCAGCTTTCTTAAACCAGGGTATCTGAGGCTGGGACTCAGGATTGGTTTTATTTATTTGTTTGTTTGTTTGTTTGTTTGTTTTGAAGGCTCTCTGGCAACATTAGTGTGCAGTCAACACAGAGAAACAGTCCCCTGAGCTCTGGAATTTTCTGATTCCCTGACCTTAATGACAACTCTTGCAGGTCAGTCAGAGGCTGAGGTCTTGCATTCCAGAGTGTGTCCAGGGGATGCTGGCCCAAGAGTCACTCTGTGAGGAACAAGGCACCAGGCTTAGGGAATTGCCTGTGACTCACCTGGTGGGTGGAAACTGTGCTATCTGCCTAGTCATTGTAAGAATGCCAGCAGCACAGACACATCCTGGCAATGGACAGTCGACTTTCAGAGCAGTTGACGAGCTTTCAAGAATAGTCACATGCACACATATTTATGTATGAATTGAGGTTCTCGAGAGTAAGGCAGTCTTCTTTGCATCTCTTAGACCTAAAGGCCATCTATAAGCTTTTTACTTTCCATTCTTGGGGTCTAAGAAGAAGCCTGGGCCTTAGGGTAGGCCTGGGCCTTGGAGTAGGATTAATGGCATGTATCCCCCAAACCTCCTTGCTTCCTCCAGCAGTGTCAAGATTCACTCTCTTCTGCCCCTGAGTGTTCTCAGCACCACTCATGTTTCTCTAGGACCTATCCCGCCATCACTCCCTGTCTGTGTGGGTGACCACCCCACTTCTCCTTTCCTGTGACCCACAGGACTCTACACATCCACTCCTTTCCATCTTTCAAACATGCTTCTCCTTCTCTCAAGGCCCTACATGCTCTGTATCCAGAGATCGCTAGGCATATTTCACTCCTTCCAGCCCCAACCTGAACGGTCCTTTCACTGAGAACTCCTCCTCCAGCCTCGCTTTCCCCTGAAATTCTGTACCTTTAATCTACCAACCACTGGGGATGAGATGGCCCAGGGTGCTAGTTTACCATCCCCCTATTACTTCCATACTGTTCTCTCTCCTCCCTGGATGAACTCCTTTCTCTCCAGCTCCTTCTCCCTCTCTACCTTTCTTTTTTCACTTTTTTATTCCTTGGTGTTTCTTCCGATCCTTTCCCTGTTCCTTGTGATTTCAAAACACAGAGGCATCCAATTAACCTTTCCAAACACTCACCTCTGGCAACCACCACCAAAAAAGACACAAGCTCCTGGACTAGTAACGTCTATTTAGAAGAGAGATGATTTGTTTTCTTTCTTTTTTTTTTTTTTTTTTTTTTTTGGTTCTTTTTTCCGGAGCTGGGGACCGAACCCAGGGCCTTGCGCTTCCTAGGTAAGCGCTCTACCACTGAGCTAAATCCCCAGCCCCGAGATTTGTTTTCTTAACCAGCAAACAAGTGCTTTTGTGAACCTCACATCTTGGTTTGGGGGAACAGCTTCTACAAGGTCATGGAGGGACCCCAGCTCCCTCTCGCTTAAGGCATGAACACTCCTTGGAGCCTCATAGCCCTTGGCCAGATTCTCTGAACTCATCTGTAAATTGGAAAAGTGGAAGGGCATGAGACGGAACAAGGGGGTGATTTTTATAGGCCAGGATTAGACTGGGCAGAGCCTTCCATTCTCATTCCCTCTGCCATGTCTACTCAGTGCCTATTGTGTAGTTCAAGTTTTTGTAACTGACACAAGCTAAGGTCATCTTGGAAAAGGTAACCTCAGTTGAGAAAATGCCTGTAGGCAAGTCCTTTGGGGGAGGGGTGTTCTTGATTAATAATCTATGTGGGAGGGCCCAGACCACTGTGGGTGGTACCACTTGGGTGGTGGTCCACAGTTGTATAAAATGGCAGTCTGAGCAAGCCAGTAGGCAGTGCGTCCTGGTGGTCTCTACTTCATTTCTTGGGTCCAGGTTAGGGCCTTGAGTTCGTGTCCTGACTTCCCTTGATGATGGCATAGCCAATAAGCAGAATAAAACCCTTTCCCCCCAAGTCGCTTTTGGTTATAGTGCTTTATAGCAACAGAAAGCAAAGGAATACAGTGATCGGTATTACAGTGAAACAACAACACGGTCAATCAGAAAAGAGGAATACTCTGTTTAGTGGTGGACAACCACTAAGTAACTGATGTTGTTCTTCTGTTCTTTTGCTGGGTTCTCATGCCTACCTCCCACATCTCCAGCTCACACTGTATAAGCCCTGTGTTCACCAGGACACCTGTCCATCTGCTCACCAGGACACCTGTCCATCTGCTCACCAGGACACCTGTCCATCTCCTCACCAGGACACCTGTCCATCTGCTCACTGGGACACATATCTGTCTGTTCACCAGGACACCTATCTATCAATCCATCCATTCTTACCACCTTAGGCTGTCTTTCATCCTCACCTTTCTGAAGTCTGCTCAAATGACCAGATTGCATACTTACAATGTCTCCTGGAATCTGAACAGTGTTCCTTTGCAGCTTCTGTGGCACTGCCATTTGGCAATACCTTAAGCCTGATCAAAATCAAACAAGTTGATTTATCAGGCAGCTCCCCTTCTGTCTCCATCATCAATGCCTCATTTCACTGAGTTTTACTCATCATACACAAATGTCATCACCACCCTTACATGACTGGAGATGGCAAGAAATGAAGGAAGAACAGACACACAGACACACAGACACACAGACACACAGACAGAAAAGCTGAGGTGAGCTGAGCTAGTCAGATGGCTACTCTGATGGAGCTGCACCAATCATAGAACAAGCAAGAGCATCAGTGAGTTCCAGGTTTGATTGAAAGACCCAACCCAAAGAGTAAGGTAGAAGAGTCATGGAGGAAGACTTGGGATCTCACCCTCAGGTCTTTACAGATATTTGGACTCAAACATGCACACACATGCATACACACATGCATGCATGAGCATATGCATGAAAGAAAAAAAACTGGCAGAAAACTTGCACTCAGTTTTTTAATCTAAGGCTAATTGAATCCACAGATATGAATCACAGACAGAGAACCAGATGTTCCTTTATGAAAATTTTCAAATTAATTGATGAGATTCAAATAATTACAATTATTCTTCAAAACTCAAAATTTCTCTTCGGTCAGTGGGCGTCTCTTCAAGTCAACTTCTGAGTGTTTCTGATGTGATCTTGTGGGTCCTAAAAGCATCCCCAACTAGCTACCACAACAAAATAAAAACATCTTGTATGGTTCCCATCCCAGGCCAAGAAATGTCCATTTTTCTAGCATCCTTTAGGGAGAACTGGCACCTTAGGACCACGTCTTCATGCTAGGGATGCCATGACCCCTGGATAGGCCATTGCTTTTGAGCCTTGTCCAGAAAATCCAAGCATGTACACCACACACAACCAACATGCACACACTAGATGCCTTTTGCATGCATGCTACATCCCCAGAATGATATGTTTGTCCTCACTGCTAGTCTAAGTGAGCACAGCCCACTATCTGACATGCAGCAGCCTGCCTTAACGTTTAAAGGGCTTAGGGAGAAAGGGAAATAATTCTTCAATTCTATCAGAAAATCAATCTATGACTCCCTTCAGTGTTTGCTCTCTCTCTCCCGTCCCTCTCTCCCCTCCCTCTCTCCTTTTCTACCTCCCATTTTAGTTACGAAATGTCTGCTATGAAGATACCATATTTGATAGTCCATCTTGATTTTCAAAAAAAAAACCACCAAATAGTGTGTGTGTGTGTGTGTGTGTGTGTGTGTGTGTGTGTGTGTGTTGTGGGAAGTTCTGCTGCTGGAGATTCAGGCTGCTTCTCAGAAGAAAAGCCAGCCCATCCACATTTTGCCCTTACCCTGAAAGCTGGCTGCTTGCATGAACAGACTGAAGAATGCTCTGTACGGATCAATAACAATGCACCTCTTCATTAAGGGAACTAGCAAGCATGACCATGAATCCTAATGTTGGCTGAAATAACAGGCTATAAAAGAAGTGGAAGCGGTTTGGAAAGCACTAGATTAAGGAAGGATAAGAACCAGAAACATAGGATGGTTTCTGTGAGACAGGTCAATTCTCTGTCACGTTAACGGTAGCTGAAGAAAGACCGCTTTAAGACAATGTACTCAGAAAAGCCGGCCCAGCATCTAGGCACCGCACGGCAAATTCATGCAAAAGTTTTACATGCTTCAATGCACTATGCAAACAAACCAACTATATGATTATTAGATATTATTTAATTAAATTCAAAACTTCTTTTATAATTATCTTAGTCAAACCTATGTGCCCTTGCATGTCCTTTTCAAATAAAGGCACAGGAACTTGAGAGCACCCAGGCTGGCTGCCTCGGCGTGCTTACAGGGGCAGCAGGGGGATGACTGTGGCCATCCTCTTCACAAAAGAAAGAACTGGAGGTTGAAATGGGGCCAGCCTCCTGGACTTCCCACCAAGAGAAAGCACAGGGCACAGTCTTCATAGGCACACAAGTGCACACATGCCCTTCGTTGTTTACTGGAATTCAGGCTACAGGGAGTTTAAACAGAAAGGCAGCAGGTCTCCAGAAAGTTCTAGAGCGTGTATGCTGTAGTGGGGTACTAAGACCTTGAGGAGCCAAGTTGGGGGAGGGGCAGGAAAAATACGCGTGATGTGTCAGGGAAACTGAAAACAAATGAGAGAATTTTTTTTACAGACATAAACCAAAGAGAGGAATGTGGACGGACCTCCTGTGAGCCTCTAATTGTGCAGGTTTATAGTGGAAATCACAGCCACACTGAGCTATCCTAAGGAAGAGACTTCTTGGGTGGGATGGTGACGGTGATGAAGGACTTGTAAGGTATGTGGGGATGCTGTGGTTGTGGATGGGCTAATCTGGAGTCTTTCAGAACATCACTTTCTCCAGACTGGAATCTGACTTGTTTGGAACAGACCATTCTCAGGATGCCATGAGAGCGTCCCTCCCACCTCAATCAGCAGCAGCCACTGTCTGCTCTCACAGGGAGAGGTTCTCCATAGAATTTCCCTACAGTTATTGAGAGAGAATTGGTGAGTGTGGGACCCAGGACTCTGAAACAGAATCAGTTTACACAATTTACTCAAATTTCCTCTGTTGTGAGAGGAAAAGCAAAGTTAATGTTGGAAATCCTTGGCTTAGAAAACAGATTGCCTGTGCTTTTCCAATGCAATGCTAACATGAGAGACAATCAAGGCGAAGGGATGTGATCAAACCATGTTATATGAAATAATTAAATAAAAATAAATAAATAAAATTAAAAACATCCATGCCCATGCACACACAAAAACATACACACTTGCACATGCACGCAAAGATTACGATCGGGCAAAAGACTGCCTAAATTTTAAAATATGAACATCAGAAGTAAGTTTGCCTGGCCTCAGCAGCAGCTGCTCTACTTTGGTCCCGTCTCGCCCATTGTCTCTCTCCCTGTCTCCCTCTCACCTCTTCCTCTCCCTTCCTATTTTTCTCTCGCAGTTCAATTCAGTGTTTCAGAACCTTCTTTTCTTTCTTTCTTCCTTCCTTCCTTCCTTCCTTCCTTCCTTCCTTCCTTCCTTCCTTCCTTTCTCTCCCTCTTTCTTTCTTTCTTTCTTTCTTTCTTTCTTTCTTTCTTTCTTTCTTTCTTTCTTTCTTTCTGTCACAAAGAACATAAGTATGCTACCCACACTTATACTGTCAACATGAAGGTTCCTGTGCCCAGGGCAGTAGCCTCAGGAATGCAGTCTTCCTGTCACTACAGAAGAGCCCCAGAGATGTGGGCCGCGTGATACTGCACCTTACCTACTTGGGTTTGTGCCCTCAGCTACCTCTTAGTTCTACACTTCTGCAATCCACCCCCACCACCAGCTATTTCTCAGTTTTCTTGCCAGTGGCCATGAGGAGTTGCTGCCTAAGTTTCTGACTCCACAGTCCTGTTCTTGTGTCCTGTCTCCTGACTGGAGGCCTCATCTACCCACAGTCAGCAGAACTCAGTCCTCACAGGTCTAATAGTAATCAACAAACTGGGTTGTGACTACCATCCTTCGGGGTGGGGGAGAGTCTAAAGTCACCTCGTGTTGTGTCCTGGGCTCCGAGTATGTCAGGAATGTAGGGAAATAAACACAAACGGAGGAATTGTGATGTCAGAGCAATTAGAAGAATGCTCCAGAGAAAGGGCTCCTGTAGTTTCAGGAAGATTTCTTCAGTGTGTTTATAGCTAGAGAAAGCTGTCCTTTCACAGTAAAGGAAAACAAAACAACCACAAGGAAAAACAGAGCCAGTGAGAACCTGCAACTCTATTCACTGAAGTGATGAGCAAACAAAAGCTGTGCGTGAACGGGGGAGCAGCATTGGACTTTGGTTGAACACGCAAGATATTTAAAGCAAATCAAAATAATGTTATGCATAGATGCAGGGAGAGGAGTGGGTGTACCTCTTTGTGTGGCTGGAGAAGCCCTGGGTACGTAGGGCTTTCATTCTCAAGACTGTTTACAATGAGAGGAAGCTCAGAAGGTGAGCTGGGATAAAGCTGTCTCCCAAGCAGATCAAGTCCACCAGGACAGTTGGTGAAGCACAGTGATCCAGAAAAATGAACCACAGGTTGGAGGGGGAGGAAAAAAGGGATTGTGGCAAATCAGTCACTAAAACGGGTGCTACCAAGACCTCAGAAAAGAGAATAAACCATAGAAGATCAAGAGTGAATATCCCTGCTGTCCAGTGGGACGAACCATGAGCTCTGCTCCAGAGGACAATGTGCTGGAAAGAGGGTTTAAGGCAGTGGCTCTTAACCTGTGGGTCCTGACCCCCTACAGGGGTCGCATATCAGATATCCTGCAAATCCAAAATTTAGATTATGACTCATAACAGGAGCAGCACTGCAGTTATGAAATAGCAACAATATTACTTTACCATTATGGGGATCAGTACAGCATGAAGAACTGTACTAAAGGGTTGCAGCATTAGGAAGGTTGAGAACCACTGCCTTAGGGTATCTCAGTGCTCCGTATGCATGTGTATTGAAGAAGCTCTCTGTAAATTCCCAAGTCCAGCAGAAGAGCACAAAATGCCTCCCAACTGTTAAATCTGAGCAACCTATGGGGTTATTTGCTATTTATACTACCGATAGTTATGAGTTTCCTCATCTATAAAAAAGGGATAGACATAGCGATACCTCAGTTAAGGTTGGTGTGGGTTTTATAGGGCTTAGTGCCTGGAAAAGCAATGCCTGCAACCTTAATAAGCATTCTGTAAACAAGTGCCTAATAATTACAACCATCAATAACATCAACACTGGGGTCATCTAACTTGTAATATCTAATTTATGTGGGTGACTGTAGGCTAGGGTTGATGGGCTTTCTTTTTAGTTTAGGGTTCAGAGGAAGTGTCATCAAAGTCCACAAAATTTGCATAAACTGGGGCTGTAATAGAAAAGGCCATCCTTGTGGCTTAAATATGACAAGTGTGGGAAAATATCGCTTCTGTCTTAAACCTCTAATCCAGTACTCATGTGGGGGTATCAACACTCAAGTATGTTGTTTCTGATTTTTTCATATTTTACATTTTATTTATTCATTTTGCGTGTGAGGAGGGTAGAGGTTGAAAATGTGAAGTTCAGGGGACAACCCACAGAGGTTCATTCTCTCTTTCCACCATGGGGAGTCTGATTCACTGAGCGCTAGGCTGAAAAGAGAATCCATCAGGGATTGAACTGAGGTCATCAGATTTGGTGGCAGGCACCTTTGCCCTCTGCTATCTCTCTAGCCCTTCCTCATAGTTGATTGTGTATACTAATTATCATTTAATTAAAAAGCAGTGAGTTCTATTGTGATGTTTTATATTTACATATAACTTACATTGGTCATATTTCCCCATGTCACTCTCTTGTGCTCTTTTCCCTCCTACTGGCCTTTTCCTCTTCGTAAAGAGTCTTCCGTCTACTTTCATGCACAAGAGAGAAAACACACAGTATTTGCCTTTCTGAGTGTGGCTCCTTTCACTTAACATTATAATCTTCAGTTCCATTCAGTTTCCTGCTAACAACATGGCTTCATTCTTCCTCATGGCAGAATAACTCTTCATCGCATAAGTATATACCACATTTTGTCATGTGTAAATGAGTACGTAGGCTGACTTTTGTAACATAGCTATTGTGAATAGCGCCATAATCAACCCAAGAGTGAAGGTGTCTGTATCGCATGGTGGCTTTGATTCCTTTGGCTATATATCTAGATTTATCATGTGGTAGATCTACTTCCAGTTCAATCCCTGATGGGTTCTCTTTTTTAGCTTAGGGTTCAATGGAAAGCATGATCAAAGTCCCCTCTGGTGGAAGGGGAGAGCAGATTCCCATGGTTTATTTATATCATTTGTGTGTGTGCTTACATTCAAATGCCCATGTGCATATGAGGGTTTTCACCAAGGCCAGAAGAGGGCATTGGATCCCTAGGAGCTGAAGTAGCAGGAGCTTGTAGTGTGCTTGGCTTCTTACGTGGGGGCTAGGACCCGAACTCTCGTTTTCATGGTTGTCCAGCAAAGCCCTCTTAGCCACTGAACCCTCTCTCTAGCTCCCTGAGTTTAGTTTTTTAATTCGCTTGTTTTGACACAGACCTGTACTCTTTTCTGTGGTGGCTGCATTAATTAATATGCTCTTACTCTATATCTTAACAAATAAGTAATTTCCTGATACAGGCGTATCTGGGAGGTGCTGAGATATTCAATTTCTTTTACAGAGTAGAAGCCACTCCGTGGGAGGGAAGGCATGGTTTGATTTAGCATGGAAAATAGTAACACATTTGAGGGTAGAGCCTTTTGCTCTCCTTGTAAGCAATGAATGTTTCCCGTGCTGAACCTGTGGTCCGTTAAGCTCTAAGATGAGTTCATGTAGAAACTGTGTGGTCTGGTCTTCTCACAGCCCAGGTCGGAGCTTCCTTATGAAGATAGAAACTTCTCTCATCTTCACAGTAAGTGTTCAGCGAATACCTGGCCATACATTCTTGAGAGGCTGGAATGTATTCCCCTCCATTCTATGCAGAATAAACAGAGCAGTGCATGCTGATAAGGACTTGCTCTGGGCCCTAGCAGCAGGAATGCAGAGAGGGTGATGTGGTGAATCAGTATGGCAAGTCCACGGACGCTAAGCTCAGGGGGGAGGGAGGAGAGTGAGCTTCCACTCTGGCTACCCACCAGCTTTTGGTCCTTGCCCCTGCCTAGCAGTGTCTGCCTGTGTGAATAGCGAATGGTAAGACACTGATATGACAGCTGAAGCTGGCTCTCCGACAGTACATGGAAAGGACAAACTCCTAAAGGAGACTTCGGTCACCAGTCACAGCTCTGTGTTCCTTATATAATTAGCCGGCATTGGTTCTGACTGGTGGGTTATTTTAATGGTGGTATGTATCTCACACCTGTTGACACTGAAGTGCTTCATACTTATCATATTTGCCCCACGAACCAGATAACATCTTAGAGAACACCTCAAGGGCCCACTATTCACAGAACATGCTCAGGAATACTAAGGTATTTAGAATCTGAATGACTGCAACATGAAGGGGTTGGGGGTTGTTTGAGGAGGTGTGAGTCACAGATTAACTTAAGAAGCACACGGTTAAACAAACCTCATTGGGCCTCTGCTGCAGGACTTCTCAAAGCCTTTGTTGTGCATGTATGGGATTCCACGTGCATGTTTTGTGTTTATACTTTGGATTTCGTATCTGTTATATGTCTGCCCTGTGAGTGTGGGTCTGCTACGTGAGTGCTGGTTATGTGTGATGCCTTCTGCTTTACGGAGTATAAATGGGAAACCTCATCTACTCCTCAGATGTTCTTCTTAAACTGTATTTTCATTTGCTGCATTAAAAACAAATCAATGTACTTTTAGACCCGATGGAACAATTGCTTGCATCTATCTTTGGTCCTAAGGAATTTGTCTGGGTTTACATAGAAGACACATCTATAAGGTGCATGTAATTCTCTGTCAAACCCGTAGCCAACTTGAAAAGCATTCATCTGGAAACCGAGTGAGTAGGCCTTGACGTAAATAATGCATGGTCAGAATGCTAGTTCCTTAGACAGTGTTCCGAGAGAAACATGGCCCTAGTGCCAGGCATCGCTCACAGAATGCAGGCATTAGCTCTTACCACAAAGCAAATTACAGACAAGAACATTTTAGAAACTCCCATTTGGAAGTGGTCTCTGTTTTCATCTGTGTTTTAATTCTTTCTCTTAACTGTAATGTGGACATTGCACAATAGTTCCTAAAACCCCAAGACTCCCCACGTTCATTTCCAGTTCTCCAATCCCCTTAACAACAAGCCCAGTACCTTGACTTCCTCTCCTGGCTCATCTCACGGCACAGGCGCTTGCAGTTTTCTTTCCAGCCTTTCTAATCTCCCAGCAACACCCGAGGAAGCAATGAGGAACAGAGGCAACCCTGACCACTGCCAAGTCCCTCCACCCTGTGTCTATCTCCCCATTAAACTAACTGTGTGATTCTAAATCTGGCCCAGGAACCCATTGCTAACATTTTTTATAAGCTAATGGAAATTTCATTAACTCTGACTCCAAACAGCTTTGCTTTTAACCCAAACACATTCATTATAACTATTTTTTTAAGACCATCTCAAACCGATCAGAAACTTGACGCAGCTGATGAACTAGAAATGGACGAGAGAATGAATTCCACTTGGAAAAAAAAAATCCAGTTAATGTGCGAGCCAGAAGTCTTCAGAACACGGAGTATGTAGAGAAAAATAACAATTAAAATGTTTACGATGGTGAGACCAACATGTTGTCTAAGAGCAATAGAAACTGTTCCTCACCGTGGTGTAACTTCCTCTTAAGTTAGACTGCATTATCCAATCCTCCTGATGCTGAATTATATACTGTTCCTTATTCCTGTGTTATAGCTTAAAGGCCCGGAAATGTTAAGTGACTTGTCATGGCCAAATGGATGGGGTATGAGGTACATTCTACCCTGACAGGGAGGCTGTATTAAATTTCTGTCATTGCGTAACAAACTAGTCAGCAGGTTAGTGTCTTTAAACTAATACACTCATCATCCCATCATCCCGTCATCCCATCATCCCATCATCCCGTCAACCCATCATCCCATCATCCCATCATCCCATCATCCCATCATCCCGTCATCTCATCATCCCGTCATCCCGTAGCTTCTGTGGTCTAGAGTCAATAGTCACTGCTCAGAGTCATACAAGGGGCAGATCACGCACCGGCTGTTTCTAGAGTACATTTTATCTGGTCCCCTGGTCTTAGCTAAAGTTTATTCAGACTCTGTCAGATTGCCACAGTCCTCTATCATGTGGTACCAACTATTTCAAAACCAGAAAGAGACCTTTTTAGCTGGCTACAAGGGAGTCTAACAATTCAATCGGGGGTAGCTAGCCCGTTGTCTGTCCCGTATTCTGCTTGCTAAAAGCAGCTCAGGGTTCTGTGAACTCTCAGAAGGAAGGAGTTTCTACAACAGTGACTCACTAGGGTTCGCCTTTTCACTGTGCCTCTCTGTATACTAACATCCTGCTTCTGTTTTCTTTCTTTAGTTGATGACGATTATCTGCCTCACAGGAGCGTCAAAGCATCAAGCTGAAGTTAACTTGTATGCCTTTCCACTGAATTAAACTAGACAATATGGACCCATAATCCTGAGGTTTTCGTGTTTACAGACGATTGTGATTTCACTGTTGAGTAATTTGAGGTCAATATTAAATGAATTGCCAGTAAATGAGGAGTTTAGCTTAGCACTTGACTCTAAAGATCCATTTTCCTGTGGCCAATTTATGTATTAGTGAAGCTATTTTTAAATAGGTAGGGACATTTAAGAGTTGGGTTATTCCAGCTAGTAGGCCGCCAACAGACGGTGAATTTACAGTAGTACCAGGCAGAAGCGAGCCCCTTTATAAAGGTTGTTGTGACAGCCTCCAGAATGGATATTTATATTCTTCCAACTGCTCAGAGGCGGAACCATGGATGAGATCACTAAGGTTCAGCTCTTCTCAACGCAGAATTACAATGGCTCTGCCAAGCAAGTCCTTCTGGGTTACAAAAGGGAACATATACAAATTATTAGCAAAATATAAACCTTCATTACAAAGAAGCGTGGGATGACTCAGCAGTAGGAGGTAAGATCTGGCCTCAGCACAAGTCTTCGATGCACCCAGGCTCAGAAACAGCCAGTGTTGCTCCATTACTGTCGCTTCAGTCAAAACCACAGCAATTCATGGAGTGGCTGACCTCTGACCTTCTCTGTGGTCGTCTTATATGTTCTCTTCAACATAGGCTCTGGCTGAGTCAGTTAGCACAGCCTGGAACATAATTTCCCAATTTCTCCCGAAGACGATTGGTTTCCTCACTCACACTCTGCACAGGGTGGGAGTCAACTTCTGAGCCTGGTCTTCAGGTGACAGTGAGCTAACAGGAGCCTCTGCTGCTCCAGAGCGCCTCAGCACAGCTAACTAGTGATTGCAGTACAATGGCGGAAACCATGAGGGCCATTCAATTAAAAGGCGACGTGTAAGTAAGGGCCTTTACAGATGTCCCAGGCTGGGGAGAGGGCTCAGAGGATAAAGATGCTGGCTACCCAAGCATGACAAGCTGGCTTTGGATCTCCAGAACCCAGGTAAAAGCAGGGCACAAGTGTCTGTAACCTTGAACGGCTCTCTGGAGATCTCCCTTAGGGAAGTAGGGACAAGAGAATCTCCAGATGCAAGTGGAAAAGTGAAGACCAACACCCAGAAGCCGCTCTTAGATCTCCATGCATGCACCGCCCCCATACACATCATATGCTCACCCGTCTCTCCCTCCTCCTATTCCCATTCTCTCCCCCTCCCCTCCCCCTCCCCTCCTCTCTCCCTCCCTCTCTACCATGAAAGTATGTGTCCAGAAGCCGGCTGACTAGCTGCATGCCACAGAGAGCTCCTTCACCAGAAACTGAACATCCTGAATGAGTCCTTGACCCTGGATGTCCACTCTCTGAACCTATGAGGACATAGCTGACAAAGCCATCCATTCCTTGTTATCTTGTTCTGACTGCCTGTGTTAAATAACACAGTTCAAAAAGGGAGTGTTCTTCATAGAAAGAGAGAGGATCACTAAGGCCTAAAACTGAAACACAAGCTAGTGATTAAAAATGAGAGATGGAGAGAAGGAGAGTGAACGGTGGCAAGTCCCAGGAAGGTGAGAAGGACTAACCAGATCCAAAGATGCTGAGTAGGTGAAGGCAGAGGGAAAGCATTTTAAAAGACAAGAGTTAGCAACACTCGCAGTAGCAGTGAACAGAGGGATGGTTGCCGGGGTGAGGGTGGACAGGGAGGGATGCATGCTGGTCAGAGGGTGCAGGCTCTAGTTAGATGGGATGGATAAGTTCTCCCATCGACTGGAAACATAATCCGAGGGTAGATCTTATATATAACTATAAAAATGTGAGTATGAGAGATAAGAGGAACGTTCGCTTGCATGATCTAGTCATTTTACAGAGTAGCCGAATCAAAACAGTTTAAAAATCTCAGTCATCGCAGCAAGGAGGAGGTGTTCCGTTTGTTGTTGCGGTTGTTGTTTTCTAACCTTGGCCAAGCTAAAGGTTGCCATCCACCTTGTACCTGACAGAGTTAGCGGCATGAGGAGCTAGGATAAACAACTCTCAGGCAAGCTGCCTGGGAAAGGAAGAAAGAACTCGCTGCTGCCCGGCTGCTGTGCAGAGAGAAAAACACGGAAGGGTGAAGGGCTGGAGCGGACAGAGACCCAAGTGGCCAGGCACCACACGGGAAAAGCCAAACACTTTAAAAACGACAACGCAGCACATCTCAGCACCCTAACCATCAGGGAATCGGGTTCGCTATGGCCTGCATCCGCTCTAGTGAGAAAGACCTTCTAAAAATGCCTTCAGTTGAAATCAAATTCCATTACTGCCCTTCCCCTCCCTCTCTCCCTTCTCCCTCCATCACTCACTTCCCCCTCCCTCCCTCCCTTTCTTTTTCCCTCCCTCCCTCCCTTCCTTCCTTCCTTCCTTCCTTCCTTCCTTCCTTCCTTCCTGTTTTCTCCATCTACCACCCAAGTTAAGGGATGGCAGCTAGATGATCTGTGGGGACAAGGATGTGGTTGGTTTAGAATGTACTTAGGAATTATGCTGGGCTAGCAACGTGGTGGTGTTAGAAAGACTTTTTAGCAAAATGAATAATACACTGTCGAGCACGTAGAGAGATGGGGACACTCATACACTGTGGACAAAAGTAAATCGCCTTTTTTTTTTCAGAAAAATAAAAGATTCAGGACTCTCATATTATCCAACAATCCCTCTAGTACAGTGGCTCTCAACCTGTGGGTCCCTTTTAGCAGTCAAAGATCCTTTCACAGTGGTCACATATCAGATATCCTGCCTATCAGATATCTATGTTGCAATTTATAACAGTAGCAAAATAGCAGTTATGAAATAGCAACAAAATACTTTTTATGGTCAATAGGCCACAACCTGAACTGTATTAAAGGGTCATATAGCATTAGGATGGTTGGGAACCACTATACTAATATATTTAAAAGAAAAAAATTCAGTCTGCCAAGTAGACATGCATTCATGTTTGTTTAATTGTTCGTCATGAGCCACGCTGTACAGCCAACTAGGTGTTCCTCCAAGGGCGAGTGGGTGAAACTGTGATAGAAATATTCATGGGATAGTATTCGGCTACCAAAAGAATAAAATGATATGATTGGCACTAAGACGGGTTGAACAGAGGACATTTTACTGAATGGAAGTAAGTCAGCAAGGAAAGGCAACACTGTATGTTCTCACTCACATGAGGAGGCCAAACAGTCTCTCAGAGACGAAGAGAACCGAATGGTGGTTACCAGGAGGGCTTGGGAAGGTGATGGAGGGAGGCTGATTAACAAACAGAGAAAGTGGGTAGAGGGTAACTTCAGACTTTCTAAGGTGTACGAGGGTACGGATATTTGAAAACAATTATACATTCCAACACAGTAGAGATTGCGAATGCTCCTAACCCGAGGAAATGATAAATATCTGTGGTGGTTTGAGTATGCTTGGCCCTGGGAGTGGCACTGTTTGGAGAAATGGCCTTGTTGGAGTAGGTGTGTCACTGTGGGCCTGGGCTTTAAGACCCTCATCCTAGCTGCCTGGAAGCCAGTCTTCTCCTAGCTGCCTTAGATGAAGATGTAGAGCTCTCAGCTCCTCCTGCACCATGCCTGCTTAGATGCTGCCATGCTCCTGTCTTGATTGTGGAAGTTGAGCAGAGATCAGGAAGATCCATCATCATGGGAGACATTTGCTTGTATTTAGACACTTCTGAGAAGATGCAGCATTTCAATGGATATGGATGTCCAAAAGTAAGCCATGATTGGAGTAGTGAGTTTTTTGTTTTTTTTTTTTTTTTCCGGAGCTGGGGACCGAACCCAGGGCCTTGCGCTTCCTAGGTAAGCGCTCTACCACTGAGCTAAATCCCCAGTCCCGGAGTAGTGAGTTTTTTAAGAAGGAAGCCGGTGACCTGGCTGCAGATGGAAAGGACAGGGGAGAAACAAACGCCTTCTGCTTCTGAGAGCAGAGACCCGTGAGGAAGGGGACATGGGCCAGCTCTCGGGAAGTTAGGGGAGTGTCTACTTCTTTTTCCTCTCTGAGTATGGAGTGATGGGAATGTTATCTTTGGTCCATCCTTCTTCAACACTCAAACATCCTGGGCGCCATAAGTGAAGAGTGGATGGCACTGTCGAAATACCACGAAATCATTTCTTCGTTACATGACAGAAGAATGTGCTTGGGACTTAACATTATAGAAACAGAAAGTGCAATCAAAAACCTTAGGCCTCTAAACTGCACAGTAAAAACATCTTATTTTTGTTTAAAGAAACATATTTATGAATATATTCATAGAAAAAGAAAGAAGCTGAAGAAGTATGGAAATATTAAAAGTTAGTCAATTGTCACTCAAAATGGCACAGGATATGCATAGGGACACTCACCTGTGCTATACATAGAAAGCAGAGAACAAGGTTGAGCATTTTCCTCTCTTGCTTTTCTCCTTGTCTTTTGAGATGGTCTGTTTCAGCTGGCCCAGAGGGACATCGAGCTGCCCAGCCAGCTCTGAGGTTACAAGCACCACGCCTGGCCTGGCCTTTTTGTGGGTGCTTGGGGATATGAATTCAGATCACTGTGCTTACGTGGCAGGCACTGCAGCCCCGAGTCATCGCCCCAGCCCTTTATACAAACTTGTAAGTTTTGAATAACAGGTGGATCTTTTTCCATAAATGTGTTCGTAAAAAAATTTAGGAATTACAATAGCAAAGATTTAGGGTGTTAGTGTTTTGAAAGTGCCAACATGTAACACCCGTGGATTCTTTATGACAGTGGGAACCGTCGAAATACCACGAAATCAAGTGGTTTGCGTTGGCACCGTGTTGCTCTCTTCCTCTCCCAAAAGGGAAGCAGGGAAGTATTAATTTGTTTGCACTTGCGTTATAATGATCTAGCCCCAGAAAGGAGCTCTGTAATTAAGACACTGCTCCGATTGCTTTTATTCATTTGAATGTGTTTCTATAGCAATGTGGAAGCTGTGTTTCCAGTTTTAAATGCTAGTGATTCAGTGTAACCTTGGGTGGGCCCCCTCCTGTCCTGGTTTTCTCCTGTGTTGACTGAGATTGATGGTCCAGCTCATGCTGTGCTGCGAAGATGATCTGACTAAATTAAATTAGATCTAGTGCAGCTGGGCAGCTGAAGGAGGCTGTGAGGGGGTGACTTCCCCAGGATCCTCTGCACTCTGGCTTTACTGCCAGCAGCCCACGCTAGCAGCAAAAGCTGGCTTCAACCACTGGCTTGTTCTCAACGCCCGCAAATGGCCGCACCACTTCTGCAGATGGCCCGTGAGGGCACGGCTCCTGCTTGGCAGTGATGGCTGGTGGTTTCCAGCCAGGCCCCAGAAGTTCAGGCTTAGTTTCTGAGAGCTGGTGGTGAGATGCGGCCACGGTGTCCTGTGATTATCCCTGTGGAGCCAGCAGCCACACTGAGATCAGCCCACCCCAGGCCCTGCCTGGACATGTTCTGGATGCCTCTTTAAACAAACTCGAATAATAAGATTTTACGTCTCTGAATACCAAAAGCACTTGAAGGTGATCTGGACTCAGCAGGCTGCCTATTTTTCCAAACAAATGGTTTATCACGGATTCTCTTAGCTAAAAAAGAAAGAGAGAAAGAAAGAAAGAAAGAAAGAAAGAAAGAAAGAAAGAAAGAAGAAAGAAAGAAAGAAAGAAAGAAAGAAAGAAAGAAAGAAAGGAAGGAAGGAAGGAAGGAAGAAAAAATAAAATATAAAATAAAGAGGGTTGGGAGAGGAGAAGTTGGAGAATAGAAGCAGAGAAGTCAGACATTTTTGTTGGGAACCTCGATAAGACACGCACATACCTCAGAGCAGAGCAGGATGCCCTGCTAGTCCGTGAGTTAGGAATTAGAGAGAAAGGCAGAACCAGGTCTCATGCACTAGGCACTGATGGTCTCTATCGGGGCGCATGGTAACAAACACAGGGAGAAAACCCTATTCCTATTGTATTGAGACAGAGTCTAATGTGTATCTCAGGATGGACTGAAACCCACTCTGTATCTGAGGATGACCTCTATGCCTGATCCTCCTGCCTCTACCTCCTGAGTGCTGTGGTATGGGCATGAGCCTCCCTCTCCAGTTTATGAGGTACTTCGTATAGAATCCATTGCTTAGTGCAATGGTTCTCAGCCTGTGAGTCGTGACCTCTTTGGGGTGCAAACAACTCTTTCACAGGAGTCACCTAAGACCATCGGGAAACACAGATATTTATAGTATGATTCATATAGGTAGCAAAATTGCAGTAATAAAGTAGCAACAAAAATTATTTTATGACTGGGGGTTACCACAGCATGAGGAAGGTTGATGGTAGCAAGCACTCTATTCACTGAGCTACACCTTCATATTCCAAAGATCAGAACTCATCATCAAAGGCTTGTCCTCACTTGGGTTTGACTTCTTTTTGTCGTTGTCATTGTTGCTGTTGTTGTAGTTTTCCAGGACTCACAGTTGAACTCAGGACCTTAGCAATGTCAGGTACTAAGGTATTATACCCTATTCTTCTTCTTAAGTGTCAAGGTCCCAGAAACATCAGCAGGGAAAACAGAGTGGGATTTGAATCCTATATGCGATCAGTCACTTTGCAAACCAGGGGAGTTAGTTAACCATTCAGGGACCCAAGTCACTTCCGGCTTCTATAAAGAGCACAGCAATCGTTGGTGACACCTGGACACACAGCCACTTACCTGGATTGTGTCCCTACTTTGTGCCTGAGGAGCCAGGCTTAGGGCTTCGTCGCTGACCGTTTGCTTCTCAAGACCCATGTGACCACTCCCGAGCATTGCTCAACAGAGACAAGACCAGGTTCCTCCCTCCATCCCATCCCTGGGGTCCACCCTTCCTCCACTGAGCAGATTGTAACCCTCGACCTCAATTCTGCGTCTTTACTCTGACAAGAGAAGAGACGATGATCTACTGCTGCTTCTTCATACTGGGCTTCCCCCCAAATCCTGCCTCCTTCATCCTCCTTCTCCTTCTCTTTCTCCTCATCTTCTCCCAACCAGCTCTCACCATCACCCTAGTTAATTACATTTTCCAGCACTTGGGGATTCTGAACTAATTTGCCATTCCTCTTCCTAGAATCCATCCCTAAGAGAGTCATATTCTACATGTGAAACAAATTTAGCCATTGTGCAAATGAGTTTTACGGCCAAATTCCTATTGCAAAACCTAACAGAGGCCAAGGGTGGGACTGGGAAAGTGAGGTCAGTGTGTCTGTGGCGCTCTGTGGTGCAGCAGAGAAGGAAGAAGCTATGATTCAATGAAGTCTGCTGGCCTGGGCATCCCGTGTGCTCAGCTCCAGCCTTAGAGTGCTTCCTGAGTTCTGTGGCCATGAGGAGCACGCTTTCTATGAGGTCAGGAGGCTGAGGCCAAGTTAGACATGCTAAACAATGGGGCTGAGGCCACTGTTCACTCAGCCTTCACAAATCTCACAGCCCACTTCACTAATTCATCAGTTCATCCTTTCTTGTAGAACCCAAGTTAGACTTAGCACTGTGGACAAACAACAACGCACAATCCGAGCCAACCCAGCAAACAGCTCAGATCTCTGAGCCATGGTCTCAGTATATCGCCTCATCATGTGAAGATTCTCATTAGAACATGGATTTGTCTCAGTGGTTTCTGACTGATGAACATCGCCGGAAATGAACATCATGGCTTCCTAGATGCCAACAGTACATAGCTATAGGTCTATGACATCTCTATGCAAACTGTGGAAGGACCCTGCCAGCAGATCATAGTCAGTGTCAACTCCATCCCACAGCTGACTGAAGCTTGGTGCCAGCCTCTAAGGCTTTGGGGCCTATCACTGACTTGTTGCCATTTTTCCATGGCTTATCCCACGAGTCTTGTTATTACCATGGATAATCGACTAAGTCCCCTTCATGCTACCTTCTGTGTCTGCTTCAGCCTCCTCTCCTGTTCACAGATCCTGGCCCTCTGTGAGATTCCCCATCTCATGACCTTGGCTTAACTCCCTATTTGGCTCCAGTCATATTGGGACTGACTTAGTGGCCCTTTCCCCTGCCCAGGCCCTCTCAGCCAAAGCAGCACCTCCGCTCTACTTCCCACCAGCACCCCCACCATTCTTCTCAAATGCAAGCTCTAAGCTGGGTCTCTGCAGCTGTTTCTAGGGCATGAGTGGTGCTCAGCTTTGGGTACCCATGAAACAATACCTTTCCTCCTCCTGGCGAGCCATGGGAGGACACAGTTCCCACTACAAAACAAAAGCAAAGAGCTCTCCCTTGTTTCCTAGATTTTTCTTCACAGGAGGCACTGAGCTCCAGAGTCAAAGTCCTCTGAGGCTAAACACATGTTATGCACCTTGTGTGCTTCTTACTGGTGATAATCACAAGCCAGTGGGCACAGCCAACAAGACTGAGCTTCTCTTTCATGGCAAGCCCCCTACTCATCCATGTTTCAAACCACTGCACCTCTGCGTGCCTCGAAGTTTGCTTACCTATCAGGACTGGAACAGGCCCTTCTCTTAGTAGAGAAATACAAGGCCATGCTAGTATCCCCAAAAGTATTTTTCCGTGAGGCTTCAGCAGGGGAGTTAAACATTTGATACAGAGAGTCAGGGGTCTTTTCTTGAATAGCAAATTGGCTGGCTCCTGGGTCTGGGGTGTGACCTGGCAAAAATGCTGGGCCACGGGGACCTCATTTTCCAGATATAATCTGGAAAGGGTGGGATGAAGGCAGAGAAGGGGCACCCCTCCCTCCTTCCAGGGAGGTCTATCTAGCAACAGTGGCTGAGATTTTCCTCCACCTCTTCCTTGGTTAGAGTCCAAATCTGGTTACCAAATATCTGGAACCTTCAGCCAAAAGACCATTTGGCCTTGAAGACTCATTTTTATCTTCAGGGATCTCCCTTCCCCAGGCCTCCACTTGGCCTGCCCTCATTGGAGGAACTGAACAAACACAGCGAAGCGTCTCTCCACCAGCTGCAGCCTGGGGCTTGCAGGCTATTTTGACTCCTGCTATGAATCAGAATGGAATTATGAATAATTTGTCGGAGGCTTGTTGCGTCTTGTTCCAGCCTTTCTTTAGCTCAGCTTTCCTTGTTCAGTTTTTCAAGTCCTCGAATGTCTGATTTTTTCAAAGGCTTCAGGGGTAGCAAGCATTACAGGGATCTGGCTTCTCCAGGCTAACATCTCAGCAAACCCTCCAATTTACTGTGCCACATGTGGGAAAGGAAGGGAACAGGCAGGGCAGAGGCCAGCGCGGCATCTCTCTGACAAGCGGGTTAAGTGACTGTGTGTCCTAGCGTGCTTTATACTGAGAGCCAAGGCCAAGTGGTTTTCCACACTCACCTCTGCAGCCATTTGCATGCCCATCTTGCTCACACACGCAAACTTTTTATGAAAAGCAACTATTAGCAAAGTTTGGGGGAAATGTTAAAATATATTTTCCTCAAAGAAAATATTAAACAACCAGGCTCCACAGTGCAGGATCTTGTACAAATGATCATCTATACATAATCAGACTCTACCTCAGGAAGTGTTTAAATAAAATGAGAGAAGCACACTCTCCTGAGATGCCCCTAACTGAGGGCTGAAGGCTCCCGAGAGCTTTCTGGCAGGAGAGCTATCCCAGGGAACTGCTTGAGTTTCTTCTGAGACAATCAAGTGACGTTCAAGGTGCCTTGAAGAAAAATACAATTTGCTGTTTGCTCTTCTTCCCTGAGGACCTTGCTTCCACCCCGGGGCTCACAGTAAGCCTGTGGGGGTGTGTGGGGGAGGAAACACCTTCTGCTCACTTGCAGGTGTGCTGGGAGCCTGAGCCCGGCGGAATGGAAGAACAGGAAGCTCCTCTCCAAAGACTGAGCATAAACACACCCATGGGTGAAAGAACGGGAAACGTGTCCACCCATTTTCATATCCGGGCCTCCACACTGGACCCTCACAGGCCCTAAGGGGAGGATTGTGCATCAAGCTGTTCAGCTAGTATGAAATTCTCTTTCAACTCCCCCAAGCCTTAGGAGAATCATCTTCCTGTACTCTTGGAACTTGCTAAGTCCTTTTAAAATCATGAGTCTCCCTCTGAAACGATCACTGCAAGCCTTTACCACCAAACTGCATTAAACTTGATCCCCATTCAGTGAGAGGTCAGAACAGAAGAGCACCCATAAGCATCAGCCTTGTGGGGGTCATGGACTGCTGGGCCCACTCATTCCTGGGGCGCAAGCAGCCTGGGAAAGGGGGCAGCCAAGCCTGCGGTCTGGATGAGACCAGGATGCTGAGAATCTGACTGCATCGCTTTCTAGCGTCATCGTTGCTGTCGTCGTCGTCGTCATAGTCGTTGTCATAGTCATAGTCGTCATCTGGACAGCTCTCTTCCGGCTTGGGCTTCCCTTTCCTCCATCTATGACTGAGAAAATGATAGAAAGTCCTTCGGCGGGCACTATAAGAGTCAAATAGGGCTCCATATTCTCGCCTAAGTAACTTTATATATGCAATTGCACTTTGGTCCTCACAATAAGCCTTTGAGGAAAGTGCTATTGTCACATTTTAACAATTTTAACCAGGAAACCGAGATAGAGTGTGGCTACTGGCCTGAGGCCCTCATTTAATCAACTTCAATCCCAGAATGTCTGACTCTGGGGCAAACCTGAACACCCTGACTTGCTTCCCCCAAACCCCTCTCTTTCTGGTTCATTACTGATATTCTCCTTGCTTTATTGATAGCTGCTAGAGCCAAATGGATGGCGGGTGGGGTGGTGGTGAACTCGTTTCTTCATGAAGGTTTACTGAGCACAAGTTACACTCACTCTTCTGGGGCTAGGCCGTGAAGAGGGAAGGGAAGTCATGCAGCCTGTGTCTAAGGAAGGTTTGCTATCAATAGGAAGGGAGGAGAGAGGGAGGGATGGAGGGAGGGAGGGAGGAAGGTAGAGAGGCTTGTTGGATAAAAAGAACTAGGTAGAGGGGAGAGCAGAGGAAGGCAGAGCAGGTGGAGACCGGGAAGAACTGAACTCTCTAGAAGCAATGGTGGGCTTTGAACACACTAACAGTCCTATGTGTGCTCAGCTTTTGTGATAACCTGAACAAGCTGAGGCCCAGAGAACTCCAATAGCAAGTCTAGTTCCTCAGCAGGACGTCGGGGAAGGACTTGGGTCTGCTACCTAGCCCTGAAGCCTAGGCTATCTACTCTGCACCGCCATCTGCCTGAGATGGAGGTTGTTGAAGGCTAGGTCTTCAAGAGCCTGAATGCTGCACTTAGGAGCTTGAGTTTTATTCCCCAATGAATGAAAATACCCACAATGCCCCTCTGCTCTTTTAGGGCAGGAGGTAAATCCTGCAGGTGTCTCTCTCTATGCACCCCCCATCCCCCAGCAGTGGACAGAGCACCAGTGAACTGTGTGTTTTCTTTTATGCGAGCAAAGAACCTGGATGGGCTGCACCTGCAGCCCCTGCTATGTCCCACACATGAAAGGATCAAAGCCCTGAGCTGGTCTTCAGACTATAATTTAAGATAATTAAGGTTTTTTTTAACCTAAATTACATTTTAACATTTCATAACAGAGCTGTCAAGATCCTATCTATCAAAAACTCTATCAAGCAAACAAAGGGGGATAATTATATTTTCAGACACAGGCAGCCATCGCTCTGTACAGTTTCTCATTAGAGATGTCTGTCTTCCTTCACACTCTCGTTTCCAAATGTCCTTCATCTACTCCCACCCACCCCTGGAGTCAGAGACTCAACACTCTTGGAAAGTGAGTCAAGGCAGTGTAATGCTATGGCAGGGCTACTCAAAACAGGGATTTTAGTTACAACACTATCAGTAGGAAAGCTCTCCTCCTGGGCCAGGGCATCGTGTCCTGCAAATATAACTAGGGATGCCAAAAAGGCCAGTGTGCCACACTCCTCAAATGGGGAAAATGAAGCGCCAAAAACTTCCTACTTGAGCTGAATTTGCCTTGTCTCATCTCAATGAGACAGTTTGATCTAAGATTTCCTCTGAGATATCCAGGGAATGCTAAGTACCTGAATAGTTCATTCTTTTCACCTCTCCTCTGACCATTTTGAAATCGTTATTTTGATAAAAAAATGACCTTTATCTCAAGGTCACCATGGTGGGTTGTGAATGGCTGAAGTTACTAAGTATACTCTTACCCACTTTAAGACTCTGAATAAGCCAGAAATGGGCAGGGAACGTATGCTGTAGCCAATCAGTGTACGGTATCTCTCAGCCACAGTAACTGGACACACCAGTCACACCTTAGTTGGTCCTCAGGATTGAGCCCCCAAGTTTCGTTGGCTGGAGGAGAAAGACATGCCCTCCCTTTGGCCATGTGGTAAGAGGACATGGGTGTTACACGGCAGTCCGGGCTTGCTGAAGAGTGTTTGAGTAGAAGGTTAGGGTCTCCTCCATCTCCTGGAGGCAGAGGAAGTGTGGAAGCCAAGTCCTCAAGGACCTGAATGTTGCTCTGAGGACAACTAGGATATTAGAGGAAGCTGAGAGTGGCAGAGACGCAGAGCATGAGTCCTGGCTCATGTGGACACTGACCAATGCCAGAGGCCGCCCACTGAGCTGATTTGAGAGTGGTGCTCGTAGCTTATGGTACTACAGGCCTTTCTCACACTGATAGTGCCATGATTCTTCTTTACGTAGACACATGTGCTCACATGGAATAGGGGTAGCCAGGGCATGGACCCTAAGCTGAGATTCTCTTTCATGATGGCTAGGCACTGGACAGAGGCGAGGATCCTTTCTCAGTTACTTACCAAACCCAGAAGGGTTACCTTACCTCTAAGCATCAACCTACTCCTCTGTGGAATGACAGTAGCGCCTATTCTGCAGAGATGTAAACATTGCATGAACTTGCGGATGTGGGAAAGTTAATATTTTCCTCATCAGCTATAGCACTGAACAATTAAGACTGCTCCCCAAAGGACTCCAGAGTCAAAACAGCCCTTATTATCAATGTCTGTGTACAGTGTACACACACAACGATGGACCCACGACTTACCTGGAAACCTAAGGCAGTCAATGAGGGGTGGGTGTTAAATTGGGGGATAGGCAGGCTACAACTTCCTCATCCACAAGGACCCTGGACAGTGTCCAGTAGCATTACGGGGTCCAATAAAAGGGAAGGATTTGGCCCTTTTGGAGTGGAATGGGGAAGAGTTTGTTAACTGTACAGGTTCTTAACAGCAAACTTAAAGGGGGATGAAAGAGATGTGCAGTTTCACACCTACAGACTTTCAGCAGTTTCCCACTCCTGCACAGCAGCTGTGCCTTACAGGCCAACTCCCCAACCCCCGTATCCCCATACCCCACACCCACACCCACACCCACACCCCACTCCCCACACCCACACCTTTCTTCTGAAAAGACTTGGACTCCATAGCAGTGGTCCGTCCTTGCTGCGTCCTGCTGCAACATCCAGTCCACTCCCTTCCCATCTCTAGCCCCTGCAAATCCTCCCTCACCCAAAAGGGCTCCCACCTCTCATATTCCCACAGACACACAAAGCCCTCCTCAGATGCCCTTATGGCTTATGCTTTTTAGAAATGTCACTGAGAATGAGAGACACCAGGCAGAGCCAGGAGGACATCCCGTGACGCTGCAGATTGGGCTGGCCCATCCGCTCAGTCTTGGAGTGTGGGCCGCTCTTGCTACCTGCCAACATCTTGTGTTTCTTTTTTACATCAAAATGTTCCCTTTTCCACTCCAGTTTTCTAAGTAGGCCAGTCGCAAATAAACACTTTCCTGAGAGCTAATGCAATCACTCATTGCCGTTCCAGTGTTTGTGACAGTATGTAGGAGCCAAAGCAAGTCCCAATGACATGGCACGGCAAACTGACTTTCTCTCCACTGCCAAGCGGGCTGCAAGATCGGAGAGAGACGAATTAGGCCTCACCCCACCCTATCAGCCTTGCTGAGTGACGCCCTCAGAGCTCTGGATGTGAGGATCCCAGAGGCCCAGGAGAGAGATTAAGAGCTGTTCTGACTTCCCGCATCTCAGTCGGGGTTGACTCGACCACAGAGTTCTGTTCCCAACTCCAATCAACAGAGAGCATGGAGGCAAGGGAAAGAAATGCTGACAGGGCCCACAAAGCCGCTGTGCTGTGTTGAAGTGCCGTGCCAGTCACCGTGTCTTATGGAAAGGCAAGCAGGGTTCGGGCTTAGCTGGAAGGAGCACAGCCAAGCCACACTAATGACAGTCGTAGTTCTGCTGAGGCCGAGATTGGCTTACCAAGGAAAATGTTCGTCATGGCTGAGGGAGAGAAGGGTGGACAGCTCACAGGGAGTTGCTGCATCATCTGAAGTACATTTCGAACCAAGACCTTGTACTTGCAAGGCAAGCTCTGCACAGAGAGAGCTGTCTTCTCTGCCAGTGGGCTTTGTTTTTAACGAGGGTTAATAGCCCTGCAAGCCTGGTTATTCTCACATTTTGTAAGAGGAGAGGAATTGAGAGGTACTCATGCCTCAAGCCAAAGACCACTAACTCTCTTGTCCTGCCAACCTCTCATTAATCCAGTCTTTACTGACTATTTTCTAGATTCTTGTCTCCTTATTCTAAGTCACTCTCTTGTTTCATTGGAATTTATCAGAATTTATTTGAAAGTGATTTCCCCCCCTTCTCCCCAAGACTTGACATTGCTTACACCCAATCTGCCCCCTGTGGCTAGACTCTAAGCCGTTCTCAATTTGGGATACCCTCCTTCTTCTCTGACCTTACCGCCAAGGCATCTGAGACAGGTAGGTCACCATAGCACACAGATTGCACCCACACATCTGTTTTTCTATTACCCTGGCTTTGCTTTTCTTACTGACAATTGTTCTTGTAATTTTCCACTACCCTAGATCCCTTCTGACACCGTTATCCTCCTTAAATGTCTGTCTGGCCACCTTGCATCTAAGGACAAGCTTGTCTCTTGCTGTGCTGGCATGAGGTCATTTAAGAACTCTCTGTAACTCTGCTCAAAACATCCATTTTCACCCCAGTTTCGCCCTCCTTTCAGTATGGACTTTTTAAAATGACGACGTTATACCCAGACTGGTCATCCTTCAGCTTCTCACCTTCTCCAGGGCCCTCTCCGTCCATCTTACCTGGTCTCACTTGGAATTTGCTTCTCCGTTTTCCATAGCTCTGTTCTCTCCATTGTAACTAGTTTCTTATTGCAAGGAATATTTAACTTTCCCGAACTCACAAATTGTCTCTGTGGAAGCAGCACATGAACCTCCCCCCCATTAAAAAGAAAAGAAACCCTGCTTATTGTGAACTCAAAACGAAGCATTACAGCTCACCAGAGAAGTGAGCTCATTTCTGAGAGGGAATGTCAACAGATGCCACAGGTGTTGGTATTTTCATAATGACTAAGAAGTCAGTGAGTTCTGGGTGTGGTGGCTTTGATCCCAGCACTCGGGAGGTGGAGGCAGAGGCAGGCTGATTGTGAGTTTGAGGGCAGCTTGGTCTGCAAAGCAAGTTCCAGGACAGCCAGGGCTTTGTTACACATAGAAAAACCTATCTCAAAAACAAAAGCAAACAAACAAACTGGAAAAAACCTAGAAGCCAGTGATCAGCACTCCTCCATGGCCTCTGCATCCTGACGCTCCTGACTCCACGTTCCAATGCTCAAGTTCCCACCGTGGCTTCCCCAGACAGACTGTGATCCCGGCTACCCTGACACTGGTGGTGCTGGAGGTGCCAGAGGCTGCAGAATTCCAGGGGCAGACTGGGTTTCTGCCTGCTCCCCCACAGTACCAGGGTGCTCCTGCAATGGCCAGAGGACAACTTGCAATGATATGAGTCTTTGCTCTGCATCCACTATGCAGAACCTGAGGATCAAATTCAGTTTCTGAGGCTTGATGGCAAACATTTTTATTTTTCACCTCAGAAGCTCATCTATATATATTTTGGGTCCCCGGACTGCTCTGGGGATCATATTGGAGACAAGTCCATGCCAGGCTGGGACCGACCAAGCTGAGGTGACACCACAGCATGGCAGGCAGCCCAGGGCCCTGCATGTGACCCTAACCCTGGAGCAGGACTGGAAGTTACATTCAAGATGGTTCATGCTAACATCCAAGGAATGTAAGTCAGTGGATCAGGACCACCTTCCTTCCCTGTGAGCTATAGCATTACTATAAAAACTTCATCCTCCATCATCTGAACATGGGAGCTACTCCTTCCTCTTATCTCATGTGGCACACTGACTTGACCTGCACGTGATTCTCTACCTACCGCCAATTTGCCCTCTTCCAGTGGACTCTATGAAAAGGAAAGTTCCAGTTTTTAAAAACATGACTAAAGTATTTTTAAAGGTAAGTTAACAGTACAAAAAGGCACAGATACTTTTATTTTAAAAAAAATAGACATTTATAAATTTTTAAAAAAGTGCTTAGAATAAGGAGTTCAAAAGTTTGTGGCAGATTTCACAGCATTCATAATTAACTGTTAATAACAGTTAAATCTGAAGCAATTATGCAAAATACAGCAAAGAGATTAAAATTATGTCCAATTGCCGAACAGTTTTTCCTTAGTCTTACTGGAACGTTCAGGAGTTAGAGCCGGCTGGAAAGAAGTCATAGAAAGTGCAGGAGCCGCCTCAGATGGGGCTGGGACCCCAGCCTCTGCTGGCTGCTCTCATGCCTCCTGACGACCACAAGATGCTTCTGTCTCCCACGGGCCAAAAGCGACAAAGCATACCTATGCTGTGGCCTGAAACCTCCAAGGCCATAAGCCAAAACAAAGCCTCTTTTTCAGTTGATTACCTCTGGATACTTGTTGAGAGAAGGCTGACCTGCACAGATGGGAAGATGTGAAATTGCCTGAGTTAGGAGGACAGAGGCTGAAGGTCCACAATTGATTTTCAGAAATAGTAAAATGAGGGAATAGGGTAAGTTAACTTTTGAAAAGACATTAGTTAGGATTCTCCCCCAGAACTGAATGATGTACAATTTCTCAAGATGAAAGCAAATACCCAGATGCTAACGAGGCCAAACAACAACAAACCTACGCCCGGACCCCCTGTGTAATAGTCCGGAATAGCAAAAGCGAGCCAGGCACAAATCGGAGGGCCGGAAGAGGCAGGGAGAAACGTTTAAGGCCAACTTGAGATAAATAGTGAGAACTTATGTCAAAGCAAAACAAATCTCTCAAACAGAAGAAACAAATTACAGTTTATAATGAAATAATAGTTAGATTGATAGCATTGGGATGTAGGAAGCATAAATAATCTGCCCTGGTTAGTACTTAAAATGCCAGATGAAAATTTGGACCTAGAAGTGTCTCTGTCTGCACAATCTGTGTTCTTTTTTGGTTGGTTGTTGTTTTGGGGGTTGTTTTGGTTTCTTCTGGTTTTGGTTTTAAGGCAGAGTTTCTCTGTGCAGCCCTGGCTGTCCTGGAAATCACTCTGTAGACCAAGATAGCCTTGAACTCAGAGATCCTCCTGCCTCTGCCTTTGAAAGAAGACAAAGTAAGAAAAGAGAAACCAGTGTAGGAAGGAAGGTTTCAGGACTCTATAGCAGATAACTCTCCACAAGAGTCTATAAATCCAGTTAAAGTGCAACCAATCCCAGAGTAACTGTGATTAGAACTTGACAGTAGAATGGATATGAGAAAGCAAAAGAATCAAGGCGAGTGCGTCCTAGTGCGTCCTCCCATGAAACAGGGTAGAGGCTGTGGAAGTGGGGCAGACCTGGCCCACGGTAGAGTCTTCAGGTATGCGTGGACTTACAGCTTATAGTGGAGACTGGGAGTGTGGGGTGAGCTGGATCTGAACCAGGAAAGGCAGCCATGTGTGTGGGATCCATGATAGAGGGCAAACGTTGAGAGTAGACTGAAGCTAGCAGATGCCACTCAGGCAGGTGGAGACATCCCGTTCAGAGCAAGGAACCAGCAGAGATCTATTGATCCCTAGATAATGAGTCCTATTCCAGACAGTTGTAGGCTCTCAGGGGAAGACGAGGGAAAGAGCTTGCGACACTTTTTACAGAGGAAAATAACACCTCAACCCTACCAAAGGTTAGACCACTCCTGAACGTCGAAGTGCTCCTACACAAAGAAGAAAGGTGACTTGAACAAAAGTATAAAGGAAAAGCAGAGTAAAGTTCACTTAACTCCAGATGTGCAAGTCCAAGTGCATAAAACAAAAACAAAAAAACCCAACATTAAAAAAATATCTCCTCCAAAAACCATCAGTCTCACAGATATGGTTCCCAGTGAGAACAACGTAGAACTTCTATGTGAAGATTTGAAAGAAGGATTATGAAGAACTCAAAAGGACAACAATAACAACAACAACAAAACAGTACGATGAAATAAAACAGATAACTCAAGGTGCGGAATTAGAATTTAATTAAGAGACAAAGTTGAGGAAGAAAAGCCAGACTGAAATGATGCTGGAAATGAAAACGTCAGTAAGCCGATTAAAATTCACCATCAAAGAGAGACGGTTTCAGAATGGATCACGCAGAGAAAAGAATATCACGGCTTGAAGAAAAGGCAGGGTAACTGGATCATTCAGTAAAGGAATAATTGCGTCACAGAAGAAAATGTCCTAAAGCTAAAGACAAGGTGCCAGTTCAATACAAGAGGCATACAGAACAACAAACAGACAGAAACAGGAAGAAAGCGCCTTGTGTCATATATTATGGCTAAAAAAAAATCTAACGACACAGAATACAGAAAGTTTAAGCTGTAAAGAGAGAGGCCAATTCTCATCATATAAAGGAATACCAATCATGAAGACACATGATTATCTGATCGAAACTTTGAAATCCAGATGGAGTTAGCAAGGTGTATTCCAAGTTCTGAAAGGTCCCAAGTGCCAACTCAGGCCACTATACCTAAAAATGTCTATCGTAACCTGAAGAACAATAAAAACTTTTCATGATAAAAAATAACCTCAAAAACCAAACCTACCAAAACACCCAGCCTACTGATGACTCCAGATCCAGCTTTATAGATGATATTGGGAAGGATATTTCAGATTGAAGAGAAAGATGAGCATGGTTGAGAGGCTACAGGGGAAATTGACTACCAGGAGAGCTAATCAAAAGACATATTAGGAGACACCACAAAATTAACAATAGAGCATGAGCTAATACACTTCTTTCTATAATAACTTTGGATATTGATGGTCTCAACTTTCCAATAAGAAGACAGACTAGAGGTTGGATTGGAAAACATGACCGTATTTTTTGCTGCCTCCAAGAAACATCCCTAATCATCAAAGATAGATACTACCTCGGATGGGAAAAGGTATTCCAAGCAAATGGAAGTAGGAAACAAGCCGGCATAGCTCTTCTAATGTCTGGCATAATGGACTTCAACCAAAAATTAGTCAAAAGAGAGAAAGAAGGTTGCGTCACACTCAGGGAGCAATCCATCAAGATTACAACTTTAAGTGTATGGACACCAAACACAGGTGCACCTAGATTCATAAAACAAATATTCCTAGACGTTAAGACACAGATTAACCCAAGCACAGTAATATTGGGTGATTTCCAATACCTCACTCCTAAGGACCAGACAAGTCATCTGGATAAAAAAATAAACATTGGATGACACCATAAAACAAACAGACCTAGGGGACGTCTACAGAGCACCCCTCTCAAACACCAAACAATACACACTTGTCTCAGCAGCTCGTGGAACTTTATCCAAACTAGATAATAAATCATAACAAAGCAGTCCTCAACAAATATAAGAAAATTGAAATAACGTCTCGCCGTTCATTTGACCGCAATGCAACAAAGCTTGACATCAATAGCAAGAGAAACTACACAAGCACACAAACACAAGCACATTGAATAGCACACTGTTGAATTGTGGGACTGTGAACTGAACACTGAAGAAACCAAGAAGGAAACAGTGTAAATCTGAGCACACAAGGAAAGTAAGGGCAATACATAAAAATCTATGGTATACAATGAAGTGTCTTAAGAGGAAAGTTTGTAGCTCTCAGAGCCAAGACAGAAACAAGCATAGGGAACTTAAAGGTAGGTCTGCCTGCTCTCCCACACAATGTCACCTCTGACCAAGGAGCTTCACAACTGAGGTGGCACAGGAAGAACTGGAGGTGGGAAGGCACTGCCTGGTAGCTGGCTCATAGGTTCATGCTTAGCTACTTTCCTTTTTTAAAAAGATTTATTTATTTATTACATAGGAGTACACTGTTGCTGTCTTCAGACACACCAGAAGAGGGCATCAGATCCCATGACAGATGGTTGTGAGCCACCATGTGGTTGCTGGGATTTGAACCCAGGACCTCTGGAAGAGCAGTCGGTGCTCTTAACCACTGAGCCATCTCTCCAGCACCCAGCTACTTCCCTTGTACAGTACTGGACCACTTGCCCATGGATAGTATGGCCCACGGTGGTCTCTGTTCTCCCACATTAATTAGGATGTATTTGCCTATGGGGTATCAAGAAAATACCCCATAGACAAGCCCACAGGTCAGCAGGATCTAGGGTGAAACTTACTAATCAGTGACTCTAGATTGTATCAAATTAAATAGTTAAAGTTAGCTAAGGCACATGGGTGGATAAAGCTGAACTCAAAAGCCATGGGTTATACAATGAAAGTCTCAGTGACAAGAGTGGGACACCCAGCTGTGGCTAATGAGGCCCCAGAGATCCTCCCAACTATCCAAGTTAGGGCTATTGCCCTTAGATGTCCACAAGAACTGGATGGTAAGACCCTACCATTGAAGATAAGACATACCTTTGTCATTTTAATTTTTGCAAAGCCTATTTTTAATGATTCTCTGCTAACAACATGCATATATTGGTCAGCCTTTCATTGTGTAGTTCTTAAATGCTTTAACCTCCCTTTTATCCCACCACCCACCAAACGTAGTGAGAAAGAAAGGATATGGGAGAAGTAGGTCTGTTTAGAAAGGTTCTTTGGAGTAACTCCTGTCTGTGTTGTCTGGAAATAGGCAGTTCAGTTCACAGGCCAGCCGTGGCAGTTTGATCCACTTGCAAACATTTCATGGATACACCAGCAGTCCAGTTTGGTACAGTCCGGCTAGCAACAGCGATGACAAAACTTAGCAGAAACAGCCGGGCCTCAGCCTCAGCTCAGGTCAGCAGGAGGGACCCAGAGGGACACCAGGAGGAGTCTCAGCTGTGCCTCTCTCAGGGAGTCGAAGGTCAGCAAAGATTTGAGACCCACAAGCGCCAACCTCAGTCTCTGTCACTTCATGAAGTCCTCCGAACATCATGTGCCCTCCACGTGCCTTGCCTCAGCACAGGTCTTTCCTCAGCAGTGCATCCAATCAGCCGAGTCTGAGGAAGCAGCAAGAAACTGCAGCACACCACCAGGGTTGGGTTTTGTTTTGTTTTGTTTTGGTGTGTTTGTCTCTATGGAATATGGACAAACGTAGCCCAACCACACAGTGTAAGGCTGACCAATATATGCAGGTTGTTAGCAAAGAATCTTTCACCACGTGTCCTTTCACCTGCTTGCTCTCGCAGAACATCCTCTCTCCTGTGACTGCTTCAGCAAAAGGTTTCTTCACGAGTCTGCCTTAGCCTTTCACACCTGTGTCCACTTTAACAAAATGTTCCTTCATGTGTTTGCCTCAGCAAAACACCATCCAACGCAACTGGCTCTCCAAAGAACCTTTGAGTTTCCACTTCACACTTTGGTTGCAGAATACATATAAATTGTGTTGAACTTGACCCAAAGCATTCCCCCTATTGACTGGCCTTCACGGTGCCAGAGATTGCCGTGCATGTACCTGGGAAAGTCAGCAATTGGTCTTCCCTAGTTTTAGAGTTTGCATAGTACACTAATGTGCCAGGCAGGAGGTGCTTACTGGTACAACTGTGGCATGGCTATTATGGGGTTAAGCAACTGATCTGTGATTAGATCTGAGACCCATCTCCATAGGAGGGAGTTCATGCCAGTACCATGAATCTTGTCAAAGGTTCATACTTGTGAGGACACAGGCGCTAAGAGTGAACCTACTTCGTTTGGCTCTAAAGACACATCAAACTACTTCTTAAACATTCGTTTATACCCATATCCTTGTTATGCCCATGTTATAAGAACAAATGACTGTTGGGTGCCCAGCATTAAATGGCATACTCACATTAATCCCCCCAGGGCTCATGGAATATCAAAGAAGAGGAGACCAAAAGATGCCAAGTGACAGGGAGGAGGCTGCCTTATGGGCAGGGTATGGCTATGGCAAACATGAACTCACTACAGTGAGGCACAGATGGCCTGGGGCCCACACAAGACAGCCAGTAAACGCTCAGTCATAACCAGGGGAGGAGCCATGGGGCACTGCCCCACCCAGGAGAGCCCATGGCCACAGAGGGATGCTGGAGAAGTCATTGTTTCCAGTGATGTAGCATCTAGAAAGTTACTCGTGTTTGAATAGATAGCTTCACACACATGCCCACACAAATGGCCGCTGTTAGAACCAGTCAGTGTTCCCCAAGGCGAAGTTACAAAGGGACCTAGGAAAAGATTAGGTGCTGTGGGGAGGGGGTGGGAGGAAGGGAAGAGGATGTGACAGGGTGAAGGGTTATCCCCAAAATCTGAAAACATTTTTAAAATTAAGTCCAGTGATTTCCCTATAAGAAAACGTGTTGTGACGGTATACTAATTAGGAAATGGAGTTCAGGTTGGAAGGTGTGGCACTCCTGGGACACAGGAGGCCCTGCACTGTCCAGAAGTGCTGGTAAGAAGACATCTATGGTGAGCCTGGTTTTGCTCCACCATCAGGCTGAATACTCTGCTCCCTTTCCTGGAAGAGCTCCACACAAATAGAAAACACACCCGGGGCTCTGTCTGTGAGACAAAAGAGCAAAAAGAGAAATAGAATTTGAGATTTACCCAGGAGGAGTAAGGCCAGTTTACCCACTCCAGAGAAGGCCAGTCACGGTGACCTTGAATGGCTCTTGGGAGGTACACACTTCAGAAAACCAGGATGAGCCCATTTGCCACAAAAAGAATCAGGTCTAGGGGCCAGCTGTGTTCAGTACTCTCCTTGGAAGACAGAAAAGGACTTTCCATTTTTCTGCCCCGCCCCCAACTACCGCTCCCGCCACTCCCTTCTCTCTAAATACCCGGAAGAAATTCCACTGAAATGATCCTCGCCCTGGGGCTGAAAAATAGCATTCAGCTAGCCAGATTAGGGCAAAAGCTCAGTTTATTTTGGTCATGAATATTAAATGGGATTTGAGACAGATAGAGTACTTGTTAATTCTTTCTATTAGTGGAGCAATTCATAACGGCAAAGAAAAGGCCGTCCCAGTGTGCACAGACACATCTAAGTCCTCTCTCCTGGGAAAACTAATATTCGTCATTTCTCAATCTCTTCCCTCCTTCTCCCTCCCCCTCTTCCTCTGTCCCCTCTTCCTCCAAGGAAACCATGCTGTCCTCAGCTTGTGAACACACAGCTCCCACCAATTCCAACAGGAATCGTGAGCGTGGTGGCAGGGCGCGGCCGGAGTGTGACCCGAGTCATAGTAATCGGAGCTACAGCATAGGAATGGAATTTGCAGTTAACAGAAGGAGTCCTGTGCTCCAGCCATCTGGTCAGGAATCCCCTCACAGCACCAGTTGTTTGCTAGCAAAGTCCTTAACTTGTGGCCCAGCCACCCATCTATCTGGGCTACCACACAAGAAACAAAAGCCCTTCTCCTCAGCATCCTGCACTATCTGGCTGCTTTGCTCTTTGGAGGCTCATGAGGTCAGAGGACCTCAGCAGAAGTGGAGCCGTCGAGTTAAAAAACGGGACGACGCACGAAGCTGGCCCACTGGGGCAAGCATCCCCCTCCAGTTCTCAGTTCTCACTCAGAATATGTGAAGAGCAGTACAGTGATGATGTATGGTCAACAGGAGGAGACAAGGGATGGGAGAGCATGTGGAAATTATTCAGCGGTTGCAAAGACCAAATCCATCCTTTATTCGCTAAAGGCTGTCCTCCCATCTAGGTTAATGGTTTACGTTTCCATGCTCGGCTCGGGCACAGTCTCAGAAGGGAAAGAAACGGATAATGGTAACAACAACACGGTGGCGGTGGCTGTCCTGCACTGGAGTTGGTGCTCGCTGGAGGATGTGGAGGAAATTGCCATGGGGAGGGGGAATTCTCAAAACTGGGTCTTAAAAATAAGCACGCACGACAGACAGCCTGGGACAGCCTGGTGACTGTTTGTCTAACTCATTAGTGCGTTTCCACTCATCAAAATCCCCTCAGAAAAATTTGGCATCACCACAAAAGCATGGCACTAATCTACTTTTAGAGCCTCTCATTTCAAGAAAATGAAACAAATTCCAAAAATTATGGCTGTTTGGCTGAAATTAACATGGCATCTTGTGTGTTTTTGATTGTTCAAAGCATTCTGATCATAAAAGCGGAGCATAGTTCCTAGAGACAATTTGGGGGATAGGAGAAAAAAATTAAATGGGAAAGCATGAACAGGAATCCAGTTTTCAGAGAAAACAAATTGTATTTTGGTACTCTCTGTTTGTTTGTTTTTGATTAATAGATGTCTGTTTGGGGTTGTTTTGTATAAAACTGAGTCTCACGGGCGTCATTTCAGAGCTTGCATTTTTTCACTTAACGTTTTCTTCCAGGCAGTTCCCACATTCTGTTTTGTCTTCACTGTGGCTCCCCTCCCTCTACTCCTCCAAGCTTCTCCCAGCTCCCTTTCCATCTGGAGTCAGCTGATTTCCGTCTCTGGTTAGAAAACAAACGGGCTTCTAACGGATAATGAAAAAATAAAATAAGATAGAACAAAAAGATAGAACACATTGGAACAGGACAAAACAAACAGAAGGAAGCAGTCCAAGGGAAGGCAGGGAAGACACAGGGTCCATTTGTTCACACGCCCAGGAAGCCCACAAAACACTAGACTGGAAATCACAATATCTATGTAAAGGGCCTGTAGGGAAAAGGGCATAAAACTATAAGTAAAATTCAAATTAGAATTAAAGCAGGGAGGTGGTGGTACACATCTGTAATCCCAGCACCTGGGAGGCAGAAGCAAGTGAATCTCTAAGTCCAAGGCTAGCCTGGGCTATAGAGTGAGTCCCAGGATAGCCAGGGCTACCCAGAGAAATGATGGCTCAAAAAAACAAACAAACAAACAAACAAACAGAAAAGCAAACCAATAAAATTAAAAATATAACATAAGTTTTTTTTCTTTTTTCTATTTTTCGGAGCTGGGGACCGAACCCAGGGCCTTGCGCTTGGTAGGCAAGCGCTCTACCACTGAGATAAATCCCCAACCCAAGATTTTTTTCAAAAGGCCCTGGCACAGCATTCTGAGGCAAGGAATCTCCCAAGATAGTGTTGAGTTCGTTTCCTGTTGGCTACTTCTTACTGGACACACAGCCTCCCCTTAAGAGTGGTTTCTTTCTCCTTGGAGGAAACTAACTTGTCATTTGCAAGTGGTTATCAATTAGAGATGGCTTCCAGTTAGGGACGGAACTGCCCACTTCTTTCAACCCTAAGACTCCAGACCTATGCAGGCTCAGTGCCCACTGCTTCCGGCATTATGGCTTCATTCGTGGGCTTTGTTTTCTTGGTGCCTTCCATCTCTTCTGGTCCTCCCACCTCCTCTTTTAGGGGTTCCCTGAACCTTAAGGGGAGGGTTGAGTGTTCCAGGTCTCTGGCATTCTGGACATTGTCTGGCTGCAGGTCTCTGGGTTTGTTCCCACCTCCTACAGCAGAGAGCTTCTCTGATGATGGTTGAGGAAGGCACTGATCTACGAGCACAGCAGAATGTCATAGTCATTTTATTACTGCATTCTTTTAGTAGGATAGCAGCATTTGGTTTTTACCGTAGATCCCTGGGATCACTTGGCCACTCAAGCAGTGTCAGGTATGAGTTCCTTCTCACAGAGTGGGCCTTAAGTTAAACCAGACAGTGGTTGGTCATTCCCACAGACTTTGTGCCACTATTGCCCTAGCACATATCGAAGGCAGGACACCATAGTAAATTAAAGGGTTTGTGGCTAGGTTGACGTTTCTCCATTGGTAGCATACAAAATACCTCCCGGTGCCAAAGACTCTAGTACACAGGGGTGAAGGCTCTGTGTAGGCCCCAGCTTCTCCACGTTCAGTAAGCTGTGTAGGTGCTGTCATCAGCAACGGGGCCTTGTTGTCAGTTTGTGAACACCCTACGGTCTCGTCAACATTCTGAATTGTTGGGACCTCTTGGGTCAACAACCCTGTTAGATGTAGGACAATACTGGTACTGGAAGCTCCATTTGGTAACAATAGATGTCCAGTTGGGGCTCTGTCTTCCCCATTGTTTGGCACTTCTATTTAGATCACTTATGTATATATTTTAGGAAGCTTCTACTGTAATAGGTTTCCATATGACCCATCAAACAGTCCTTAATTTTACCTGTCTCACCCCATATTCCATCCCTTGTCCCTCTCTTCAATCTCCCTCCTCACCATCCAACTATAACTATTTCCCTTTCATAGGGAGATACATCTCTTCCACCCAGCCCCTTACTCTATACCCAATGCTAACCTCAGTGGTTCAGCCAGCTGTGGCTTGGTTATCATTGACGTAACAGCTATTATCCCATCTAAGTGAATACATACCATGTTAGTCTTTCTGGATCTGGTTTACCTCACTCGGGATTTTTTTTTCTAGTTCCATTCACTTACCTGAGAATTTCATAATAGCTGACTAATACTCCATTATGTAAATGTACCACATTTTCTTTATTCATTCACCCACTGGTGGCCATCTAGGCTGTTTTCAGTTTCTGGCTATAATGAATAGAGTGACAGTGAACATGGTTGAGCAAGTGTCTCTGTGGTAGGATGAAGCACCCTTAACAGTGGTATAACTGGATCTTGAGGTAGATGGATTCCCATCTTCCTGAGGAATCACCACACTTCTTTCCATAGAAGTTGTAGAAGTTTGCAGTCCCACGAGCATTGGATGAGTGTTCCTTACTCTACATCCTCGACAGCATGAGCTGTCATGTGTTCCTTTGATCTTAACCATTCTGATGGGTGTGGGATGAAATCTCACGGTTGTTTTGATTTGCATTTCCCTGCTGACTAAGGATGTTGAACACTTCTCTAAGTGTTTCTTACCCTTTTGAGTGTCCTCTTTGGAGAATTCAATGTTTAGATCTATACCTCATTTCAGCTATTTTACTTGACAGAATTGGACAAATATGCAGCTATTTTATACAAGAAGGGAAGTTTGAGTACAAGGGGTAGGGCTGATACTGTTTCAGAAAACAAGAAGGCTTTCCCAGGAAGTGATAGCTGGCCACCTTCTTGTGACATGTGTCTGGTCCATGGTTTCTTCATTGGCTACGGGGTAAACACTTGTCAGCTTGGCATTGGGATACATTTCTCTGCTAATACTGTTTGGAGAGTCAAATGTGTAGAGTCATGAAAATGTCATTCTTTTTTGAAAAAAAAAATCGGTGCAGAAGATGAAATTTCCCACGAAGGTTCAAGGTCTAGTTAAGTCGTAATGAAGACACTGTCATGGAGGCGTTCCTTTCTATACCTGTGGATTGCGGGAACAGAGTGGGGACCAACAGCCTGGTGTCAATGCTCTCATACAGAGATTTGAGAATTCCAAAGCACTCAGTCTCAGCCTCTCATGGTTTCCAAAAATATTGTTGGCCTTCCTCTCATTTTTCCTGGTGTGTTCCCATCCCTGTCCTGTTACCGTACCTGTCACCCCTTGCTTGACATCACAGCTGCTGTACACACCCCTCAGCCCTCCACAGCTGGGCACCAGCACTAAGTGGCTGAGGCTTAGGTGGGTGACTCACCTATTCCGCTTCGCTGAGCTTCAGGCCATTTTAACAGCGCCATCCAGCAGCATCATGGAGCATCCTCACATCCGGCTCTTCGCCTGCTTCCCTAAGATGTTCCTTTTCTTCTCTTCCCTGTTGCGTTACATGAGAAGCTGCTCCTGTCACAAACTGGAAGTTCTTGAGACATCCGCCGTCTTTCCCACTCATGCCACTACCTGACCTTGACAAGCTTCCTTGCAAGTCTATTTCTAGTCTATGTACTTCATACCCTTACCTCTGCCCCCACTCCCATCTAGGAGACTGTCATCTCTTCCCTGAACCGTTGCAATAACTAATTCCTCTTAGTCCCCCACCTCTACTCATCTGTCTAATCCATCATTCATGCAAGTGTCAGAAGACTTTATTAAAATAGAAATGTCATCATTTCACATTTCCTCTTCAAGCCCTAGGGTGACATGTCTAACCTGGGCTACAAGGCCCATGTGGTCTACCCAATGTTAACTTCATAACTTCATCTCCAGTTTCTTTAAAAGATGCACCTGACATGCTTGCTGGGCACACACTGAATTTTAATCTCCTTTGGTGCTCCTGCATTTCTCCCTCAGTAGGGAGCACATGGTGTCCCCACTCTCAGCTGGTTTCTCCTTGCTATAGTTTTGGTCTCTAGTGTTCCCTACAGCGGCACTCTGGTGAGGTATTGGGACCTTGAGGGTTTGGTAGGAGGTCTTTGGATCTCTAAGTGAAGGGAATAGTGAGACCCCAGGTCTTTCAGTTTTTGCTTCTTCTTGGCCACAGGTGAGCAATTTTGTTCTGTCATATTGTGCTTCACTACTTCAAGGGAAATAAAAGGGGGAAGTTGAGGACTGGATCTCTGGATCTATAAACTCAGATAACCCTTCTCTACTTATGAACTATTTGCCCTAAGTACTTTGTTCAAGTGTCAGAAGTAACTACCACAGGAAAAAGACAGCTATCATGACAGTAGAGTTGTTATATCTGACCATATGGTGGCAGTAATAGATTTGGTTTATGAGAAGCATCTGGAGAAACTGGGGGACGTGAGCTAGAAAAGGCAACTTTGGTGGAGACAGAAGACCCGTCTGTTGATAGAAATGTGACAGTAGAGGTTACACCAAGGAGAGCTCAGGTGGAAATGAGGAGCCTTTGGTAACTGGACTAAAGGCATTCCTTTTCCCACCCTGGCAAATGATGGGGATGTGGTCTGCTTAGACTCTGATATTATGGGAGGCCAAGTCTAAATGTAATGGAATCGTTTATTCTATGGAGGAAATTTCAAGGCAGCATAGTAGCCAGGCCACAGCGTGAATACTACTGGTTACCATGTGCATAACTGGAGTGCGTGTAGAAGTGTGACTGCAGAGGGTTAGAGGGTACAGGTACTAATGCTGCTAAAAAGAAAGTACGTACTTTCCATCAGAATCATAGTGGACATGTCTGGGAGCCATTTTAGGATCTGCACAACCACATCATCTATTGTAGCTCAAGGTGTAGAAATGGTATTGTTTTTTCATAAACTCTCTAAGTAGGTGTGTGCCTATAATCCTAGCACTCAGAAAGCTGAGATAGAAAGAGAGTGAGGTCATGGCCATCCTGGGCTATATAGGAAGGTCCTGTCTCAAAATAAACAAACCCATCTATCCACCCTGCTCCTCTATTCTGCAAGCCATTTCAGGGAAGACCTTTAACTGTTCCAATGATTAATGAATAGGCAGCTTCTAGAAATGTCCCTTGGAGAACAGGTCTTTGGCAAAGCTCTGAGGAAGGAAACAAGGAAAGAAGGAAGGAAGGAAGGGTGGAAAGATGGGAGGAAGGGAGGGAGGAAAAAGGACTGTTTTACAAAATACCAAACTTCCTCTAACCCTGTGAAATGACATACTAAACATATTTGTAAAAGAAACAAGGTCATAGTTTTGCTAGATCACCCTAATTGATACTGAGTATTCAGGCCAGTATTTATTTTTATGGTTATAACCATAGACCTTTCTATGGGAGACAGTAAATCATATTTTAAGTGGATGCCTAGATCAGCTCATTGTATCTGCATTATCAAAATTGCTGAGATTCCTGTAAAACTCCTGCATCTGTCTGCACTGAGTTCAGCATGTCTGTGGTTCTGAAAGACAGAGACCTATAACACACCCATTAAAGACAAGCCTAAGTGCTTTGTTAGCTCTAACTGCTGAAAAGGCTAAAATCAAATACATGTAAAACGGTGCCATAAATCAAGCCCACACCTTCATTACAGTTCTAAAGGAGAGGCACTAACATATCAGGAGAGCATTTATCTAGAATGCCTTTCAGTAAATTATATAATCCTAAGGATTCTTTGTTTTAACGGGAGTGAAATGTTTCCAGAGAACATTCCAGAAGGTTCCTGTTGAGCTGTCCTCTACTTGACTCCAAGCACTGTCTGAGCAGCTTTCTTTCAGCTCCACATCTTTTTGCTAATTATCTCCACTTTCCATTTTTACCTTAATTTAGTCCTTACTTTCATATTTGTGGGTATATTTTATCTCTCCCTTTATAGTCTTGGCTCCATGCAAACAGAAGTCCATGTCTTTTTTGACTTTGGCCTCCTGTGCTGAATAGTTCTATGCCAAGTTGACCCAAGCTAAAGCCCTCTAAGAGAAGGAAATATCAGTTTAGAAAATGCCTCCATAAGATTGGGCTGTGGGCAAGCCTGTAGGGCATTAGTGATTGATGCAGAAGGGCTCAGCCCATTGTGGGTGGTGCCTTCCCTGGGCTGGTCGTCTTGGGTTCTATAAGAAAGTAGACTGAGCAAGCCATAAGTAACAAGCCAGTAAGCAACACCCCTCCATGGCCTCTGCATCAGCTCCTGCCTCTAGGTTCCTGCCCTGTTTGAGTTCCTGTCCTGGCTTCCTTCTTCGATGGATTACAATGTGGAAGTGTAAACGAACTAAACCCTCTCCTCCCCAAGTTGCTTTCAGTCATGGTGTTTCACCACAGCAGTAGTAACCCTAACCAGGACACACCCTTAATGCGACCGTCAGGATAGCAAAGCTACACATTGAGAATAAAGCTTCCAATTTCAGGACAGTGTGTCTAGTGTGCATTAGAAGAGATTTGGTCATTGTGTTTTCTCAAGGACACAGGTTGAGGCTTCATCCTGACACCTTCTTCCCCAGTCAAAACAACAGTGGGAAGGGAATGTCACAAGCAACATTCAAGTCACATGGCTATATTTTGACAGGGGCAAATGCAAGCCCAGTGAATACACTCAGAGAGGAACCAGGAGCATATGTGCACTGTATTGATGGTTCACATTCAGTTCTCTGCTTGGCTCTGGGATCCTGCTACAGTTATTAGCATCTCTAAAAAACCCATATATTAAAGTCTTGGGCACTAGGCTAGCATTGTAGGGATGAGGTTAAAGGTACTTGAGTTACTGAATGCACCCCAGGTCTGTTTGTGGGACTGCATAGTTGTTTTACTGAACTTGTGGGTTGAGGATGGTGGAGGTGCTGGTTGAAAATGAGAGAAGTCTTGGTACAATGTATTTGTACTTCCAATTTTCAGTTTCTCCTCCAAAATCTGGAAAGGAAGTCCATCAAGAGAGATTATTTTAAATAAAGTATTAATGTGAACACCTGCTTTTGTACAGAAACAGTTACCACTGATTTTCCATCCTGACCCGGTCAACAGTTCTGCCAATTACTTGAATGACTACAGATGTTGACACGTGAAAAACATTAGCGGACTACGTGAACCTGGAACTGAGTTGTTGGAGCGAGTAACTTAGGTGATGGAGTAATGATCCAAAGCTAGAGTCATGGGTTGGAATAATGAGTTCATTCTAAATGATCAATGTGTTGTATTTGGATCTAAAGGTAAATTGTGCAATCTTGGGATGGTAGAACATCCAATAACAGCATGTATAAAAATTCTCCATGTTTCTCTGTTGACGTGAAATATTATTAATCGACAGTGGATATAGCAGCCAACAGAGTTAAAGAAATGTCCATCTGTCCATCTGAGAACCTGCTGTGGGGCATGGCATGGAGCTCATGGACTTTGTCCCGCAATGTGCAAAGCTATGAGCTCAGTTTGGTGTGTTACTTGAGGTATCTAGTTAGAAGAGCCTGACCAGAGGAGAATAAGAGGATTGTTAATAGACCACGAACATTCAAGGAACAGGCGGAGGGGCTGAGTCAATGTAACTTGGAGGATAGACTGGGAAATGTGGGGTGGACTCTTGTTGAAGAAGGCAGGACAGGACAAAGGATATGGGGGGAGGGGCGCACTGACTAACTCACAGTGGAGGAGAGAATCTGGTGAAAGTCAAGTCTCTCGTAGAGTTTGTCAAAAAGGAAGTTTGTGACTACAAAAAGTAGACTTAGCAATGCTCCCACCTTCTCCAAGGTTCAGGGAATTTTCTAAGACTTGGGATTTTGAGTAATAAAACCAGAATAAACCCAGGTAGACCTGTATAAACTATCTGTCTGATCAAAAGTTTGCTTTAATTGCCCCACTCTCTGAGAGCTGCTATGGTTTCTAAAAAGAAAGAAACTCTTTGCCCCAGAAGAGTCTCAGACAAAGATATAATCCACAGACGGTGTTTTTGGCTCCAATCCAGGCTAATTCAATCACACAGGACTTTTTAATGCTCCTTAAGTACTTGTCTCACATCTGTGTCTGAGCTGGGCGGTCACTGCTGGTGGAATCATTACCTCCAATTGTATCAAACAATCCGCTGAACATTTCCCTGCTAAAGCCATCCATTAACATTAACAAGTTTTTAAAAAACAACAAAATGCTGCACTTTTCATAAGAAGTCACAATGGATGATGTCTTGATTGTTCAAATTGCTGTTCTAAAGAGGAGGTGAACCTAAGAGCTGTCGGTCAAACAGTTCTGCCACAGTGAAGTTTCGTGTGGATTGTGTACAACCAAAGAACTCTTTGTGCTCAACTCGTCCTTTAGAAACTTGGCTCATTCTCTTTTACTCACCCATTGTATTTGTAAGTCTGGAGTGAACTTACTAAACCAAACTGCAATCCTGCAGATCTGCTCATTCTCTGAGGCTCAGGGTTTGTGTATTTAGGAAGCCTTCACTGGGAGGCTGTGTCCCTTGGAGTTCTTCCTGGTGGTATGCCACCTTCCCTTTCTAGCTGCTCAACCTCCGGGAAACCGTGAGATGCTCTCCGGGGTTTGCCAACTTCGAAGCCTTTCCCATAACGCATTTGATAAAGCCGTGTGAATAGAGTCCTTTGAAAAGAAAGGAGTAGCTGGCTGTGTAATCTAGCTTTCTATCACTTAAAAAACAAATACAAGAGAAAGTTGGTGGGACGGTAGAGTGGGTAGGGTTGCTCACCCACAGACCACACACACACACACACACACACACACACACACACACAATGAGAGAGAGAGAGAGAGAGAGAGAGAGAGAGAGAGAGAGAGAGAACAAAATAAATAAATATAGAAAAAGGTTTGTTTGGTTTTTTTAATCTCCAAGATACCCAATTTATAACCAAGAAAGACCTATTTAGGCTCATGGTTTCAGAGCTTTCAAACCACAGAAGAATATTGTGCGCCCTTAAGAAGACATACTTATTACTGGATCTACAACCTCCCTCATGGTGCTCACAAACCATGGAACATGAGACTGAACACAGGACTCTGATTTTCCTGCCCTGCTGTTCAAATTGATTTACAAAAGAAGCCAGAAATGAGAAATTTTTAATGCATACTGAACCTTTCATCCAAAATCCCTGTGAAACTTGTTATCGACCAGATGGTAAATATTGTAAACTCATTGATCAAGTTTAGAAAGGCTCACCAAAGATAAATAACATGTATTCCCAACCATGAGATCAATCCTTATTTTATCTTGCAAAGCTTCAGTCCCATTTAAACTCTCCTGGGGACAGTTGGCCTTTTTCTGGGTTTGCATCTGAAATTGTCAAAGGGATAAAGGTAGAGTCCTCCTTGGCAAATGAGTGCTTACTTCTCTCGGTATTTAGTTTCTTCCCACATTCACGATCTCACATCCTTCATAAAGAAGGAATGTGAACTGATCTCACCATTTCTCATGACTGGGATGAAGGTGGTTGACCATAGAATGGAAATCTTTCATCCAGGGAGAAGGCGCAAACCAGAATTGAAAACTATGTTGCTTATGGTGGTAAAAAGATCATGAAGAGACTTAACATGTGGGAACTATGCTCCAATGCCAGGAATAGAAGAATGTAATCAGAGCCTGGGAGATTGAAAAGATTTCAAGGGGCTGTGGCAGATAAGATATAAGCACGCTTTGTTCAGCCTTGGCACAGGCTACCACACAGAAGGCTAGGCAAACAGAAACACGTCAGGCACACAGGCACAGGCCAGAACACATGAATTGAACATAAGCAGGCAAGGATACTCATGTAGACTGGCAAGGAAAATATAGGTGGGTCACACACAGGCAGGCTAGTAAGGACAAAAGCTAAGCTTCTGACCTCAAGGTTATATTAATATAATATATACACAAAAGCAGCATTCTGGCAGAAACAGTTACATAACAGATTACATCATTACTTACTTTTAGGTTCCCTTGGCATCTAATGTCAGCCATTCTTGCTGAGTAATAAGATTTATACTGCCTATCAGGAAATTCCTCTTCACAAGCACCCAGGGCTTTACTGAGCTTAGATATCCTCGTCTTGCTGCTCAGTGACTTTCCATGTCTGCTGGGTTCTCCTCTAAGCTGTTCTGTTCATGGCCTACACCCCTACATCACCTGTAGTTCACCCCCTGCCTCCGTTTCCTTGTCTCATTATGAACCCTTCAATCAGTTGTTTTATTCAAACTTGTGCAAAAGAAAAGTTATCCCTGGACAGCCAGACTCTTCTTCCTTTATGCCATTCAATGGGAAAGGCTTTATAAAAATAATAACATGTATAATTCACAGTTATGAATTAATTATGTTGGAAGCAACAGCCACCAAACTGCTGCAACATTTTCCTTCATGGCTTTCTCAAAGTGACTGAAATAAACTGCGGGTGCCATCACATCCTTTTCTTTGTTAAGAGTTTTGTCTGGGGGTTGGGGATTTAGCTCAGCGGCAGAGCGCTTGCCTAGCGAGCGCAAGGCCCTGGGTTCGGTCCCCAGCTCCGAAAAAAAGAAAAAAAAAAAAAAGAGTTTTGTCTGTCTTCCTTGTATAAACCCCAAAGCAAGGGCACACTGCCTTTGGCTTTTCATTCACCCACAAAGTCACTGCAGGTTCTGATTTCTCTTAGAACCTAAAACTGAAAGTGGGAAGGGATGAGTTCCCATGTCTGGGGCAATCTTCAAAACCGTGCTGCTCCTCCTCTTCCTCTTCCTGCTCCTCCTCTTCCTCTTCCTGCTCCTCTCCTCCTTTTTCCTATTCCTCTTTTTCCCCTGCTTTCATCTTCTTAGTTCTCAGAGACTGCACAAGCTAGACATCTCACATCATTATATACAAAAAGGTATTGCAGAGACAACAAGGTTTGACTAACTGCCTCTGCTTCAGTGTGTGTGTGTGTGCATGCATGCGTGCGTGCGTGCGTGCGTGCGTGCGTGCGTGCGTGCGTGTGTGTGTGTCTATCTGTCTGTCTGTCTGTCGGTGTGTGTCTGTGTGTGTACATACATGTGTAAAACAGCAGAAAATGCAGCATTGAGAAAAGCACTGTTTTGGTAGGACTCTGAGGCCAGTGAGAAAAGTGTATGATTCTTTAATAAATACTACTATGAGGTGCTAATCTTTTAGTATAACCTAAGATGTGTTGTAAACTGACATTGCGGTTTTCCCTGTTAGATTCTTACAGCCAAATCATTAAAGATAACAATTAGCACACCTCTAGATATCTGTAAATTGTCAAGTTAACTCTGGAGCTGTTTCCTTCCAGATTTCCTTTTCTCTCAACAGGAGAGCTGTTTTGTTCATGGGATGTTTACAAAGTGTCCTGCCTTCACCGCCATCCCCACTTGTCCATTGTTGCACCTTTCATGGTTTTTGTTACCTACACTCTTCGAGGTCTGAAAATAATAAGTGGAAAATTCCAGAAATAAACAATTCATAACTTTTAAATGGCATGATGAAGTCTTGTGCCATCTGACGCCACCCACTCGGGCTGTGAGTCTAAACTGGTTGTGAGTGTCCGGCATGCCCATTCTGTACACAGTACCTGCCTGCCACTTGCTTAGCAGCCAACTCTGCTCTCACAACGATTGTTATGGTGACTCGGGGTGTGTGCTCAAGTCACCCTTGTGCGATCAATAGCATGATGCTGCAAAACTTCATTACATCATGCAGGCGTTGCATCACTTTACAGCCTCCCAAGAAGAGTAAGCACGATATCAGTATAACAAGTTATTTGGAATGAGAGGGAGAGAGGGTACATTCCAATAACGGCTTTACAATACTACTATAGTCATCTATTCTTGTTATTAATCTCTTACCATGCCTAATTTATAAGTTAACTTTTTCTTACAGCTATGTGTACACAGGGAAAAGCATGCTGTATGTCAAGTTCGGTTCTATGCGCCTAGTGAGGTGATCGAACTGTCCTCTCTACAGGTGAGGAGAGACTACCATTTATTTAACATTATTTTGCTATACTGTTTCCCATCAGACAAACATGTAACTCAACTTTTAACATGCATGTTCCTCCTGATGATATCTAAACACTCGGTAGTTCATCTGCTGCAATTGTTTGTCTTCCTCTGAAAGCTGCTTAGTTTCCTTCCACCGGACTATAACAACTTTTAGCAATGTTTTATGGTTGAGTCTAAACGTTGTAAATTTGTTCATTGGCTGATGAATCTTTATTAAATATTTACTATGTACTCGGGACCATGATTTTATTTCCAGAGAAATTTAGCACTCCACGGCAAGAATGCCGAAAGTATGTGTTTATTGTATTTTTAGAAATTTATTATAAAAAAGAAATTATAGATGCATAGACAGACTAATATCAGTGCCAGGTTGGGAGCAAGAAAATGGAGGTGGCCCAATTTGTTGCTGAGGCGAGAGAACTGAGATAATTGTGACCCATCCATAAGATGGGATGCTTTCCAAGCCTTTGAGAATGCTTAAAAATGTGGGATTCCAATTCCAGAAGGCACTCGCTGGGAGTGCACTGCCACTCTGATCAGGGAAGCAGGAAGGCTAACCACAGATCTTCACCTTTCCCTCCTCTCCTCCAAAGGCAATCCCCCAATCTCATCCTCAGCTCTGTAGCAGAACACCAGCTGTAGCTTCCCCTTCCTCCTGCCCTCCTCTCCAAGGGATCACAAAGCTCTTGCCCTCCAACCTTTGCCCCCCACCCACAACTCATCATTTTATTCTAGCCCCCAACTCCAGCCAGCATGTTCTGGGAGCCCACGGGCCTCTCTGGCCAGGAAAGCAGGAAGGCTAACCACAGATCTTTGCCTCTCCCTCCTCTTCTCCAAATCCAATCCCCCAGTCTCATCTCCATCTCTGTTAACACTTGCTGTGGCACCTCACTTTCTCAGCCCCCATTTCCAGCAGACCATGCAGATCTCTCCTCCAACCTTTCTTCCAATTGTCTTGTTGTCCCCGCCCCCAGCTCCAGCAGGCATTCTCTGGGAACTCTACTCCAGAGTCTTCCAGAGAAGCAAGTAGACCAGTGAAACACGCAGCAGAAGTTCTTCACTCTTTCTCCTCTCCTCCATATTCAAACCCTCAGATCTTCAAATAGCCTTTATGAATATATTAGCAGTCCTTAAAGAGGACGTAAATAGAGCCCTTAAAGAAATCTATGAAAATGCAAGCAGTGGAAGGAAATAAAATTGTTCAAGAGCTGAAAGTGGAAATAGAATCAATAAAGAAACCCCCCCCCCCAAAAAAACTGAGGGAAATCTAGAAATGAAAATTTTAGAAGCTCGAATAAGAACCTCAGAGACAAGCCTCAACAAAAGAGAACAGGAGATGGTGGGGAGAATCTCAGGCACTGAAGACATGATAGAAGAAGAGGATACCTCAGTCTGAGAAAATGTTAAACAAACGAACGAGAGAGAGAGAGAGAGAGAGAGAGAGAGAGAGAGAGAGAGAGAGAGCCTGGCACAAATGTCCAGCTGTCTGAGATACTATGAAAAGAATAATAAGAAATAGAGGAAGGAGAAAGAACCCAGATTAAAGGCACAGAAAATATTCTCAAAAGAATCATAGAAAATTTCCTTAACCTAGTTAATGATACCTATCTTGATAAGTACAAGAAATATAGGGAAAACCAATAGACTAGGACAGAAACGAAAGTTCTGTCAGCACATAATAATTGAAACACCAAACATTCAGAACAAAGAAAGAATATTAAAAGCTTTGGGCGGGGGGAGACTAAGTAACTTATCAAGGCAAACCTACTAGAATAATACCTGACTTCTCAATGGAGACTATAAAAGCCAGAGGGGGCTGGACAGATTGCTACAGACTCTAAGAGACCACAGATTCCAGCCCATACAAAACTTTCAATCACAATAGCTGTAGAAAAGAAGATATTCCATGACAAAGCAAAATTTAAGCAATATATATAAATGTAGCTCTATAAAAGGTGCTAGAATGAAAACTTTAACCAAAAGAGGTTAACTATACCCAAGAAAACACAAGTGATAGTTAATTCCAGACCAGCAAATCAATAGAGGGGAAATACACACCACCAACACCACCACCACCACCACCACCACCAACACCACCACCAACACCAACACCAACACCACCACCACCACCACCACCACCACCACCAATAACAGGAATAAACAAACACTGCTCATTGATCAATGGTCTCAATTCTCCAATAAAAAGACACAGACTAACAAAATGGATGAAAAAAATAAGTTCCATCCTTCTTTGACATCCAAGAAACACATCTTAATATCTAGGATAGATATTACCTGAGAGTAAAAGGGTGGAAAAAGACATTCTAAGCAAATGGACCTAAGAAGCAAGCTGGTGTAGCCATTTAATATCTGACAAAATAGACTCCAAACCAAAAATAATCAGAAGAGTAAGGAAGGACACTACATACAAATCAAAAGGAAAAAGAATTCCACCAAGAGGACATTGTAGTTTTTAATATCTATTCACCAAACACAAGGGCCCCCAAGTTAATAAAGGAAACACTACTGCAGCTTATAGCACCTATTGACCCTCACACACTGATAGTGGGAGCCTTCAGTCATCCACTGTAACCAATATATGGAGCATCCAAACAAAAATTAAATACAGAAATATTGGAGCTAACAGATGTTGTAAACAAAATGGACCTAATAGATATTTGCAGACATTTTACTCAAATAGAAAAGAATATACCTTCTTCTCAGCACCTCATGAAAATTTCTCCAACACTGACCACATTCTTGGACACAAAGCACACCTCAACAGATTCAAGAGGACAGAAATAACACCCTGCACCCTATCAGACCACCGTGGATATCAACAACAGCTGCAACAACAGAAATCTTACAAATTCATGGAAAATGAATAACTCACTACTGAATGAAAATAGATCAAGGCAGAAATTAAGAGATTTTTTTAAACTTCCTGGAATTGAATGAAGATGAATACATATTATATCCAAACTTATGGAACACCGTGAAGGTTATCCTAAGAGGCAAGTTTCTAGCACTAAGTGCTTAGATTAAAGAAAAAAAAGTGAGATCTTATAACTTAACAGACTACCTGAATGCTCTAGAACAAACAGAAGAAGTCACACCCAAAAGGAGAGACAACAACAAATGCAAGGCTGAAATCAATAAATTAAAAACAAAAAAGACAACACAAAGAATCAATGAAACACAGATTTTGTTCTTTGGAAAAAGATCAATAAGATTGGCAAACTTTTATCCAAATTAGCTAAAAGATGGAGAGAGAGTGTCCAAACTAACTAAATTAGAGATGAAAAGAGGGACATAACAACAGAGAGGGAATCCAGAGAATCATTAAGATCCTTAACTTGTACTCTACCAAATTAGAAAATCTAAATGAAATGGATAATTTTCTTGATTGGTACCTTTTATCAAAATTCAATCAAGATCAGATAAGCAATTTGAACAGGCCTATAATACCTAATGAAATAGTGGTCATTAAAAGCTACTAAACAAACAAAAACGCACAAGACCAGGTGGGTTTAGGGCAGAATTCTACCAGAGTTTATTTGCAGATAATATGTTTATATAAATGTATATGCACATACATAAGCAGTGTACACAAATGACTCTAAAATTCCACTGGGAGACTATTACAGTTAATAAACACTATTAGTCAAATATATGTATACAAAACTAGCTCACAGAAATCAGTAGCCTTCCTATAAACAAATGACAAACATACTGAGAAAGAAATCAGGGAAATAACACCTTTCACAATAGCCTCAAATAAAATAAAACATCTTGTGGCAACCTTAACCAAGCAAATGAAAGACTTGTATAATAAAAACATGAAGACATTGAAGAAAGAAAATGAAGATATCAGATAGAAAGATCTTTCATGCTCAAGGATTGGTAGGATCAATATAGTCCAAATCAGCCATCCTACCGAATGTAATCTACAGATTTGGATCAATTCTAATCAAAAATCCAACATAACTCTATACAGATCATGAAAGGATAATTTTCAGTTTCATTTGGAAGACACATACATCAAAAACCAAAACAACAACCAACAAAAACCAAATAAAAACAACAGAAATAGGGTAACTAAAACAATTCTGAATAATAAAAAAACTGCAGGAGGAATCACCATCTTCAGCTCCAAATGGTATTGCAGAGCTATAGTAATAAAAACAGCATGGTATTGGAAGAAAAACAGATGCGACATTCAATAGAATCAAATCGAAGACCAGGAGTAATTCCACACACCTTCTTTTATAAAGAAGCCTGAAACAAACACTGGGAAATAGACAGTGTCTTCAACAAAAAGTGCTGGTCAAACTGGATGGTTATAGGTAGAGGAATCCAAGTAGATCTATACTTATCACTCTGCACAAAATTCAACTCTAAATAGACCAGAAACCTCAACATAAAACCAGATACACTGAAACCGATAGACGAAAAAGTAGGGAATAGCTTTACACTCCCTGGTCCAGGAAGAGACTTTCTGAATAGAACACTTGTTAGCAGAGGTACTAAGATCAACAATTAATAAATGGAACCTCATGAAACTGAAAAGCTCTTGTGTGGCAAAGACACAACCATTTAAACAAAGAGACAGCATGAAGAATGGGAAAGATTTTTTTTACCAATTACACAACCAATAGAAGACCAATATACAAAATATATAAAAAAGAACCCCAAAACTGGATATCAAGAAAATGAATAACCCAGTTGAAAATGGGGTGCAGGTCTAAACATTGAATTCTCAAAGGAGAAAACTCAAATGGTTGGGAAACACTTAAAGAAATTGTTCAATGTCCTTGGTCATTAGGGAAATGCAAATCAAAACAACTGTGAGATTTCATCCCACACCCATCAGAATGGGTAAGATCAAAGGAACACAAGACAGCTCATGCTGTCGAGGATGTGGAGTAAGAGGAACACTCATCCAATGCTCGTGGGACTGCAAACGTGTACAACTTCTATGGAAAGAAGTGTGGTGATTCCTCAGGAAGATGGGAATCCATCTACCTCAAGATCCAGTTATACCACTTTTGGGCATATAACCAAAAGGGTGCTTCATCCTACCACAGAGACACTTGCTCAACCATGTTCACTGCCACTCTATTTATAATAGCCAGAATTTGGGAACTACCTAGATGTCTATCAATGGATAAAGAAAATGTGGTACATTTACACAATGGACACACATGACATCATGAAATTCTCAGATAAGTGAATGGAACTAGAAAAAAAATCATCCTGAGTGGGGTATCCATTACCCAGAAAGACAAGTATGGTATATATTTTCTTATATGTGAATTTTAGCTGTTAATGATAACCAGCTACAATCTGTAGAACCATGGAGATTAAGTATACAGTAAGAAACTATGTGAGAAAGATAAATTAAATAACATAAATAATTATGTTATGGATGGACGCAGGGCAGGGATAAGGGGTGGGATATTGGGATGGGATGGTCGAGTCGGGAGGGAAGAGAAAGGAGTGGGGACAAGGAAGGGAATATAGGGAAAGACAACTAGAATTATGGGTTGTTTGTTTGAGGGGTAGTATGGAAACATAATATAGTAGACACTTCCTAAATATCTGCATTTATAAAGGCAATCTAAATGAAACTTCCAAATAATGAGCTCCAACTGGCTCTCTTGTTACCAAATGAAGCTACGAGTACCAGGAATGGGTTACATCTAATAGAAGTGTTAGCTAAAGAGGTCTCTTGGAAATCCCCAAATGACTCAGGATATTGCCAAACTGTAGGGTGCTCTGTACAAGCTGAGGGCAATGACCTGTTGCTGAGGACAACTACACAGTTCATTGAACATAGAGACGTTGAGCTGGTGCCTACATAGAGCCTTTACCCCTACATACAAGTACTCTGTAAGCTTACCAAAGAGAAATGCAAACACCAGCTCAAACACAAGCCCCCTGATCTACGATGGTGCCCTACCTTCAAGATATGCTAGGACAATGGTGGTACAAGCTTGTGGGAGTAACCAATCAATATCTGGTTTGACTTGTGGCCCACTCCTTGAGATGGAACCCATACCTGACACTGGTTAGGTAACTAAGAGCCTGAGACTAGATAGCCCAGAGACCTAGGGTAAAACCAAATCTACTATCCTACGAAAAGAATACAGTAATAAAATGACTCGTTATGACATTCTGCTGTGCTCATATTCTAGTGAGACAGAAAGTGAGTAGACCTGGACATGAGGGGCGGGAGGGGTAGGAGGAACTGGAACAAGTAGAGGGAGGGGAAACTGAAATCAGGATATATTGTGTATGTGAAAAAACTCCATTTTAAATAAAAGGTGGAAAAAGGGTGTATTTAGCTTATTGACTTTAAAATTAAAGATCCCAGGGTGTCGGCTCCAGAGAGCCGTTTGACTGCATCACTTCGTGACCATCGCCGCAGTGGTAGAGGCGTGCATCAAAGGGAGAGATCGCACTGTGAGTTAAAAAGACAGAAAGAGGGGAGGAGCCAGTGATGATCCCCCACCATGCCTCACCTCTGAAGTCAATATTTAGACACTGATCATCTAAACCATAATGAAGGGCAGTGATTTAATACCATTGTTCACGGCACCTGGAGAGACAGTTGAGTGCTTTGCTGAGGGCCCATGCCAGGGAGCTTACAACTCCCTGTACCTCTAGCTCCAGAGAATCAAATGTCCTTGTGTTGTTTAGTTCGCTGTCAATTTGACACAAGCTAGAGCTATCTCGAGAAAAATGTCTCCATCAGATTAGCTTGTAAGCCATTTGTAGGACATTTTATTGATTAATGATTGATGTGTAGGCGTTTGGGCCACTGTAGGTGGTGCCACTTCTGGAAAGGTGGTCCTGGGTTTATAAAAAAAAAAAAGAGAAAATCAGGTTGAGAAGCCATGGGGAGCAAGCCATGGAGAGCAAGCCATGGGGAGCAAGCCATGGGGAGCAAGCCATGGGGTGCAAGCCAGTAGGCAGGGCTCCTTTACTGTCTCTGCTTCCATTCTTGCCTCCAGGTCCGGCTTTGAGCTTCCACTTTGGTATCTATCAAAATGGACTGTGGTCTGTTATCTGGAATGTGAGCCAAATAAACCCTTTCCTCCCCAGGTTGCTTTTGCTCATGGTCTTTATCATAGCAATAGAAAGCACACTAAGACAGCCCTCTTCTGGATGGCATAGGTTCCTGCACTCACATGTGCATATAATCACACATACATATATGATTTTTACAACAAAATAAATATTTAAAAACATATTGCTAATGCTCTCACTAGGCAAATTCAAATAGCATTAATCCTACACAGGCCAGTTTTGGAGAGGAGTCCATTTTTTAAAAGAAGGATTCCAGTCTATGAACTCAAAAATGACGGAAGAAAGGAGAAAGTCACGTGCTGGGTTTCAGCGGAGCTCGCCCAATGGATGAACAGACACACCAGACACAGCCTGAGAGCCCAGAAGCCACATCTGTGCCTCAGCAAACCATTGCTGAATGCCATAGACGTTTGGAGTTGTTTCCAGATGGTGAAAACTGCAATTTTCAGGATGCACTATATCGGCAAAGCTTAGTCACGGGGCAGGAGGCAAAGAAATTCCTGAACTCTGAGGACTATAAACAAGGCCCTGTGTGCTGGTTTCTATCTCGCTCTAGTTACCATATTTGGATCTTGATTTGAACAGATGAAGCATTAGAAGCCTACTGGTAATTAGAGGCATCTGAATTTGTCTAGGTGACCTCTCACTGGTTGCTGTTTTTTCTGTCAAGTGTGTTACTGACATTAAGAAAATCTTTCTTTCTCGAAACACAGAGAATAGCTGGAGATTTGATTTTTTGGTATTTGGGATAGCTTTAAAATGCTTTTATGAAAATAAAATAAGTGAGTCGAGTACAAAATTGTTGGGTACTGTCACGTCTTGGTGGTGGTGATGAAGAAGGTACATTCTACTCTGCCTTACTTTTACGTGTTTTTGAAAGTTTTCACAGTAAAACTTGGAAAGGAGGGAGGGAAAGAGGAGGACTTCTGGGTAATAATGCCTTTATTACAATTTCATGTTGGAAAGGAGTGGTGTTTATCCATATCTATAAACACATACTTTGTTTCCCTTCTATACCGTGACTGTACAATGCCAGCTAGTGTCAGGTGGGTGTTACCACCATTGTATAGATGAGGAGGAGCACAAGGCTTGGGCTAACCATGTTTGCACACAGAAGACAGAGAAAAGAACAGGCTATATGGGGAGCTGCTGAAATAAATTGTCTCTAAGCAATTAAAAGCAAAGCATTATTGTCTTTTATCTGAAGTCGCTTTCCATGGTTCCAGTTACCCACAGTGAAACATGATCTAAAAATAATGAATAGAAAATTCTAGAAGCAAGTGGTACATTTAAAAGTATGTATCACGTTTAATTATAAATGCTCTGTAGAATTGTAGTTGTCAATTGCCTACTGTGCTTAAGCCACAGTTCACCACGGGTGCACACCCACAGGAAAACACACAGGCCTTCTAGGGTTTTGATACTGTCTGAAGAATTAGATATACAGTGTGTTTGATGGGGGAGACACTGAGGGGAGTTGTCTTAGAATGTATCCCCAACGGGCAATGGAAGACTCCTGTAAGCTAACTGCTAATGGTCTGTCTTTGGATCTCTTGATTATGAAGAGGAGGAAACTTTGGTTGAATGACAATTGGACAGTTGCTACTTTAAGACCTTATGCTAACTGATGCTTACAATGCTGGCAGCTGCCAGCCATCTTGATTCACCACTTCTCCTTTCTCCCTTCACTGAGGTAAAGGAACATGAGTTCTGACTTGAGGCATGTGAATAAGGAGGACTGACTCTCCATAATCAGCCCCAAGACAGGCAGGAAGGGGAGTACGGAGCTCCAAGATGGACTCCATGCATTTCACAAGAAGCTGAGCATGCCTAGACTCCTGCACATCTGGCTCCTCTCTCTCAAGGGTCACTTTCTTCAGTGTCCATTCCTACTCTAAAACAGCTGACACCTCTGGGAGTCCTTACTTGAGCATAGCATATGCATAGACGACAGGCTCAAAGCCAGACCACAGGGGTCAAATTCTGGCCACTTGGAGACTACATCTTCAACCCTCTAAGTCTCAATTTCCTTCTCTCTTTTAAAAGGATAATCATGACTGTTTGGGCTTGCGACTGGGGTATGAGTTATTCCAAATAAAGTGCTTAGGACAGCACTAACTCAAGCACTCGAGGTGAACATTATTTATTTTCATTATTTTATCACTATTACCTTACAGAGCTGGGGAGTCAAACCCTGAACCTCATGCACAGTGAATTCAGCCCCAGCATGACATGAGCATTTTATTCCTGTAACCCACCTGTATTGGTTTGACCCTGAATCCCCCACCTCCTGTTTTACTTTTGCACTTAGGGATCAATAGTAAAGCAGGAGGTTCAGGGTAACTGTCCCATTTCCCCCTCCTTAGTCTTTTACGGGTGCTTCCTTCCTATTGGCCAGACCCAGTTGGAGGCCAGAGCCCCAGTAGTAGTCAATTCCACTGGTAGGCAAAAGCAAAGGGCAGGGGATGAATCTTCAGGGGCGATGGAGACTGACCAGTGTAGACAGGTTTCTACTGAAACAAATGCCACTCAGGTGAGACTCTCCTTGCATTTATCCTTAGGGCCTTGCCCATGTGTGGCTTGGTGACAGTTAACGTAAAATGAAGGAGCAGGGACTTCATTATCAGAACCTAAATCGTGTCACCTACTGGCTATCTGACCTTAGAAAGTAATTTGACCCCACTTTGTCTGATTCTCACATCCCATATTTGTGAGCTGAGCACTGTTATGCTGGCCTCCTAAGGTTGTTACAAGAACTAAATGGGAAAACTTGTCCCATGACCCTCTCTTACTTCTAACTACTTACAACCTCCTTAAGACTGGGACTTACCTCAGATGTAAAAAAAAAAAAAAAAAAAAAAAAAAAAAAGAAAGAAAGAAAAGTTAGAATGTGCACATATGTTGATGAACAGGAGCTCTCTGTGAATTCAAACCATCCTAGGCAGTTTAAGGGCTTTGTATGGCCTGTGTTTTAAGGTGGCTTGCCTTGTAAGAAAAAGATGTCAAAGGGCTCATAGGGTTCTAAAACCTTACAAATCAAATGTCGTCTAGCAGCTTCTCCATCACCTGGGAGACTGTTAGAAATGCAGAAGCTTAGGCTCTAAACCTTTTCCCATCACAGTGTGCTTTAACAAGATTTCTAAGTGAGTTGTGTGCACATTATAGCTCAAGAAACTGTGCTTTAGGAGCTATGAGACCCCAGGAGATTCTGGTTAAGGTAGCTCATTTTCTACCTTTCCTCCTTCCTTCCTTTCTTTCTTTCTTTCTTTCTTTCTTTCTTTCTTTCTTTCCTTCTCTCTTTTTTAAGATTTATTTACTTATTTTATGTATATAAGTATACTGTCACTCTCTTCAGACAAACCAGAAGAGGGCATCAGGTCCCGTTACAGATGGTTGTGAGCCACCATGTGGTTGCTGGGAATTGAACTCGGGACCTCTGGAAGAGCAGTTAGTGCTCTTAACCACTGAGTCCCTGGTACATCATTTTCTGAGTGAGGAAAATGACAAGCCCTACAAATCATTCCCAGACTTCATGCAGAACAACCACATAGGTTTTTCTAAGCCTTCTTTCTTGCAACTTTCCACCTTACAAGGTGAAGAAAACTCTTGGGTTTTTTTTTGTTTTATTTGCACAGACCCCTAGCAAATGCTTCAGGTAATCCCTTTAAAGTCTGCTAGAGTGGAGCATATGTAGAACCTGTCCCCTGCCCTGTTTGTCTGGCCAGAGAGAGGATACAGTGTATACAGCAGGGATGGGCATGAACATCTCTTGGAATAAGGCCACAAGCATGTGGAGAAAATGGCCAATGTTTGCTATCAGGGGCCCAGAGAGACTTTCCTATGCCTCCTTCATTAAGTAAGAAGTGCTAGTGTGAAGACGCTGGTGTGCATTGGGGGATGCTTTGTGAACACTTGCAGAGATGAAATTCTATTTTGAGGGCAGATACCATGTTCAGTCTAGGAATTCCACCTGAGATGCCTGCCCACCTTTACAGAGGGCAGACCACATGGACAGGATGAGCAGACATGTCTCATCTCAATCCAGTCTCCCTTGGGCATTCTGAAACCATGCAGAATTAACATGTAAAATTTATGCAAATTTGAGATGCAATTCCATTTTGTTGGGGCCACCTAACACCAAATGCAATGTCAATTCATCAGTGTCTACAGATTTAATTAATGTGGACTTAATGGGTTATTTAAAAATGGATGTTTATCTAAACGTGGGCTGCTGGTCTCAAACTTATTTTTCAAAATTCAAAAGGAAAAAATAATGCTAGGATTCATTGAGTCTAAAAAAAAAAACAAAAACAAAAACAAAAACAAAACGGAGAGAGTAAATCAAAATGATGGTGCCTCCAGAAACCAGAAAGGCTGCTCCTTTCCCAGAGCCTGAAGGCTATGGAAAGGCATGTGTTTCTGGCCGAGTTTACAGGAGACCCTGGACAGGACATCTGGAGATCAGTAACAGGGTGCATATGCCAGCTTCTGTAACACAGAAGCTTTCTGAGTGGCCAGAGCCATCCCAAATGGGAACCCACCAAAACTATCTGATAATTTTCAGAAGAGGAAATACATTGCATCCCAAGATAATTTGCTTCTGTAAAGTTACATTTTACACCTTTCTACAGCCTGGTCAGATTGGGTCCTTTATAGATAAGAACACTTCTCAAGATCACATACAATAAGCAGAAAGAAAACCTGCACAAGCTTACCTGCTTCCCTCTAACCTTGCTGGACCACTTCCCAGGCTTCAGTCTTCCTGGCGCGGTCCCAGCCCAGCCCTCAGCTCATACTCCTCTTATTCTCGTTTCAGCTGGAGTTACTTGCTTAAGAAATATCTCCTTCACATCCAGCCCTGAGCCAGGTTCCTTTTATGAGCCCTCACGGTGCCATATCCATCTTAGCACTTACAATTATCATTAAACAACCAACTGATAGATATTTAAAATGGATTCGAACATGACTTTTGTAGAAATCAAGAGACTGGGTGTTATGTTGGAATAGGTGGGTAGATGTGTCCTTGACCATTCAACATATCCATTAGTTTTTTTAAGATCTATTTACTTATTATATACAAGTACATTGTCACTGTCTGCAGACACACCAAAGAGAGCATCAGATCTCATTATAGATGGTTGTGAGTTACCATGTGGTTGCTGGGAATTGAACTCGGGACCTCTGGAAGAGCAGTCGGTGCTCTTAACCACTAAGCCATCTCTCTAGCCCCTATCCATTAGTTTTTAAATAAACAGATTATCTGCCACTATGTAGTAATGGATCATTGCAAGAATGTGGCTTCCTGTCATTCTCACTGTTTCTTAAAACTAGAATGCAAGTTCTGATCCTCTCTTCTGTAGAAACTTCAGATCTACTCTGACAACCATGAGACCCTCTCAAGGACAGGAACTGTATCTCATATACCCTTGAATCCTAATACAGGCCTGAGTACACGGTAAGCAATCGAGTGTTTGCTGAATAAATGGATGGCAATGATTTAGGCTCCTCCAGTCATTACTAGTACACTCTGCCTTCCTGCCTCTTCCAAGGTGGAAGGCTGCAGCACTGTGGCTACAGACATTCTTCTTCGTGGCCTTGACAGGGTCAGGGGTTCAGAAAGGCACAGCTTGGCACGCAAATCTTGCTTATGGGTTTGGCTTGGATGTCACATTATTTTCCTTATTAGAAGGAAATGCTAATGCAGAGGTGGAACAGGGACTTCCGGGGAGCTATAATCCCTGGGCCAAAGGCTCGGGGACTCTGTTCTCAGGCCATCCTCAGTAGATAAGCCAAAGACTCAGATCCAACAGACTGAACACAGGAAGGACAAAACATTCGAGAAACAGGGCGTCCTTCTCCTCCGTTCACTTCATCATCATTCTCTTCATAGTATCTGTATATTTTCATCTGCTTCAACATTTGGAGAACCGAACTCTTTACAACTCCTTTCTTAAAATCACCAGCAGTTACACAGTAGCAAAAGCCAACTCCAAGACTCTACTAGAGACTGCCTGACAAACACCCAATGCGCATGCTCCAGGCATCTGGTTTGAAAAGCTCTTAAACAAATGCTGACCCGAAACAGTGACAGCGGCCTGGGGAGGGAGCAGCCTTTGAAATCCCAAACTTATCACACACAGAGTACCTCTGGCCCAGTTAGAGAGATAGGACAACTAAATAGCTTGGCCTGGTCTTTGTCACTTAAAAACACAATTCAAAGTTCCAGACGAGGTCTGGACGGCACAGAAATGCAATGGATTTTGCTTGTTTATTTTGAGCAGGGACATTGGGGCTGCCAATTCCCAAACCAAGACAGAACCGTTTTCTAAGTGTCTGTCACTCACAAGTCTCCCTGTCAGTTGTCACTGCTCCTCACCCAGCCTCCTTCTAAAGCAAAATATTCACCTAGTGTTCATTATCTGAGCGGCCAAGGACGCAACAGATCCAAAATAAAATATTCACTAATGGCTCCTGGATTCCTTCTTCCTTTGAAATATGAACACCTTTAATACATCTACAGCACCGGGAATCTACCCTTCATCCTAGCATCCCAAAGCTTATGCTACCCAAGACTTCCCATACGACTGCAGAGATGCACAGCGTTCTGGAGCCACCTCATGGTACTCTGACTGGGAACCCAGGTTAATAATTGTGATACACATGGTGGGGAAATGTCTACGGCATTTTTATCTACCAGAAAGACAGTTGGGGTATGTCGGGTGGGCTGAATAAGACCAATTTATTAGTATTCTCTTTCCTCCTGTTCTGCTTGTTCAAAATGTGACAGAGATGGAGACATCTGCAACATTTAATTTGCTGGCGCTTTTATTAACGCCAAGTGGTTTTGTTGTCTTAGAGACATTAATAATTGATTATATAGAATTTAATCTGTTCATGAAATAATCATGCTTGGCAAATTTAAAGGTGTAATCTTGGAGATAATTAAATATTTACCAGTCAAGATTTGCTTTAACGCATGTTCTATGTGTTGTGAGGTACTGCAGCTGATAGACTGTTGAGAAATGCAGGTTGGTCTGGCTGCTTTCTAAGAAGCATCCTGAAGCTCGACATCCTTTGCTTAATTCAAGATCTGTAGGTTGGTTTGTTTGATTCTTTGTGGATCTTGAGTTCATGTCTAAGAGGAGGACAGGTTCTTCCCACATTCATGAAGAGGGCACAGAGGATTGAAAAGTATACAAGATGTCCCTGCTCTCATGCCGTCTGGGTAACTATGTGCTAGCTTTGCAGTCAGTCTCAGGAGGCTCTCAGGAAAGGGACTGTTAGCATTTTTCTATAGAGATGGTCATAGCTCCTTGGATAATGTAATCTGCATTTCACCATTTTCTATATTTGTCAAGCACACTTTCTCATATACCACCAAAAACAAAACAAAACAAACAACTTTCTTTCAACCTTCATGATGTAATGCCTCCCCCCCCCCCCCCCGTCACAACACCGTCTGCTTGCTTGCATGTTTCACTCAACAGATGCAAACAGTTTATGCTGCTGGGTTTGTGAGAGCCAACCCTTTTGTATACCTAGCCTTGGCTACCTAAGGGATGGCTCCTCCTGTTTTAGATTCTGGGAAGCTTTTTGATTGTTCATTCCTCAGAGCATGCATAGCTGCTCCACAGACATCAAATTAAAGCCCCGCTGCTGTGTTTCAAAGGAAGCGATATTTTTCTTTTCAACGTTAAATCACGGTTTAGTCTTTCTGAGGACCTCTTGAATGGCAACTGAACTCTAATTCTACTATGCTCTCAATGCACTCAGGTCAGCTGAAGGGATAACAAAAAAATGCTGCTAGGACTGTCTTCCTAACAACTGCATGCCCGCTGAACCTGGCCATCACCATCAGTGGATCCCCAGAGATACTGGGTCGTGAAGAATGTACACTTAGAATCACTCAAATGTGGTTTGACTCAATAATCCTGCCTGTGTGTTACTGCTGTAGCCAACCAGTGGTCGTAACAAAGCCAAAGAAGAAAATGACTCCAACTCCAAGAGTAGGACACTAGTAAGTGAATAACCCCACCCCTTTCTGCAATATAATTACTCATTTCTATTACTTTGTCTTTGTTTGTTTGTTTCTGCAGCACTGGGAGTAAATTCAGGGCCTGCTGTTTACCAGGCAAGTGCTCTACCACTTATCTTTATCTCAAGTCCCACCCCCATTATTGTATCTTTTAAAAAATATTGTTTTGTGTGTATGTGTATTTGGCCTGCATGTATGTCTGTGACTATGTATGTGCCTGGTATTCACAGAGGGTAGAAGAGGGTGTCGAATCCCCTGGGACTGAAGTTTTTATAGACAGTTGTAAGCAACCATGTGGGCTTTAGGAATCACCCTCTGGTCAGTGCTCTTAACCACTGAACCGTCTCTCCGTCCTCATCCATTATTCTATCTTAAAGGAGCTTAAAGCTCCTCTGACCTACTCACCTACAGTGTATCTTTTTATCATGATCTTCACGACACTATTCAACACACACACACACACACACACACACACACACACACACACACACAGAGAGTGTTTGTCTGTCTTCTTCTCTAGTGATTTAAAAGCTCAAGCAGGTGGCTGACTCACATTTTAGCTGTCAAAGCTAGCACTACAAGCTCATGATACAATTCCTTCTTCTCCTTTTTAATCATACTTTTATTGAGTGGTAGAAGGGAGAAAGACTGATTCTTCTGATGACAATATGGGGGGAGGGGTGGAGGTGGAAAACAAGTCTAGCCTTCTGACCTTGTTTAATCTCTGACTTTAAGACCCTTGTGGGAAGAGACGTCACACGAAGACAAGAAACTGTTACTAAGATCCCTTAAGGAGCCCCTCACCACAAACCACTCTTCGTGGTGGAAAGGACTTACTATGCACTACTTGAAATCGAAGGAAGCCTGTTTGTAGATGCTCCGTTCAATGACTACTCATTGGATGACACAGATCCTGCAAATGCGTTCTTGAATTTCACACAATCTCTGGACATCTGAGGACTTACACTGCCTGCGTCTTATTATATCTCAGCACAGCATTCACATACATGAGGACTTAAAAAAAAAAAAAACATGCCTGGTTCTACCTGAATTTAAAGAGACCAATCCAGCCTTGGAAGAAGAAAATTCCTGTCCAGGATATCCAAGTTTTCCATTAACAGTTGCTAAAGATGCTCCTTAATTTCTCGTTGTTTGGTCTTCAGGCAGAGGCTGGCGATGATCAGTTTTTAGAATGCACAACCCACCGAGCCACCGTGCAAGCAAGCCAGGGCCATCCTCACTGAGCTCTTCCACAGCTTCCACCTCTTCCCATGCTATCCTATGATCCTTGAGCCAGGGACAACTCCTGGGGGACCCACTGCATCGCCTTTCATCCTTCCCTCCCTTGGAGGGAAAGACATCTCCTCAAAGAGTCAGAGACCCCCTGCTCCCTGCCAGGGAGACTCCTGGCCGTAACTCGGCTTCCTGGTGTTTATGAGCTGGCTGGTGGTCAGGGATTTTCCCGTCTCTTACTATTCTGGAAAAGCAACTCTATTTTTCATTTTAAGTGAGGACAATGTAGTGTCACTGGAGTGCTGGGACAGACAAATAGGATTGGAGCCTGCTTGGTGAAGCTGGAGTCTGTATCATGTAAGGACACAGACACTTGGCCTCTTCCCCTACATTAACTTGAGAATATGAATATGGGCTTTTAATTAACTTCCCCAATCCTCTCCTGGGCAGGAGACAGGGTTCTGCTCTTAGCTTTTCTTTCTGCCTCACAAAGGGTCTGATGAAATGAAAGTTATAGCTATTTGTCTGCTTGTTATTCTTCTCTTGCAGAGTTTAGTGCCTCAGGGGACACTGGGAACGTGGAGAGCCTCCAATATAGTCTCATCTGGAATACCACCACCACCAGTAATGCTAATCCTGTACAGTGTTTTTGAGTTCATAGAACTTTCAGCTTTGCTATCACATCAACTTGATCTCAATTTAATCCTCTCTCCCAACAATTCCATAAGCTCATCTGTCATGAACCCAGCAAGAATTGGATGAATCCAATGGCATGCTCCAAGTATTTAGCTGGAAATTCTTTAAAGACTGGACTATTCCAAAGACTAATCAGATAACATGAATCTCAATACTAGATAATATGAGCATACAGTAGGAACAGGCTATCAGAATGGTAAGACAACTGGCCACTGACAACAACAGGAAGTAGTCATCAGCCCTGAGCCTAAGAAACCCAACCAATCAAGAAAACAGAAACCACACCACTTACTAATAAGACAAATTAGGTAGAAGGATTCCATTTTAAATGGTTGAGGAGCTTTATATAACATATGAAAAGTAGCCACATTAGTAGATCTAGGACATAGATTGATGGCTAGGGGGTCAGAAGGTACAAACAGGAGGTGTTTGATGGATGGGTACAGGTTTGGAGTTGTGAGAACAGTTCTGGAGATTAGGTGCACAGTGACTGTACATAATACTACCCAGCTGTGCTGCCAGCATGGTCAAGATGATGCATTTCATTATCTAGTTCTCATACATATATTCTGCTACTTATTCCTCACCTCAATAAAAAAGAAAATGGCAGAGGAATGGAATCTGGATGTGTAAAGGAAAGTGCTTCCAAGCACACGCACCACACAGACAAAACTGAACAAAGGTGTGGAAAGGCAGCTAATACCATGCTTGAGGAGCAAAGGTTTGGATGTTACAGCCCAGAACTCAAAGGAAGCACAGATGTTGGATACAGGCCCCTGACGAAGAGAAGCACAGGCGAAGCCTCGGGACAGCAGCACCAAGGGCTGGTACAAAGGATGCCAAAAGGACCCAGAGACTGGAACCCATCCCCAGTATCCAGAGAGGGGGTGGCTGCTGAGAGGAATGTGCTGGGGTTGGGGGAAGCAATCAGAGGGAGGAACAGAAATCTTCCACTTCCTCCAGTCTTCTGGGCTCCTTGAACCAGTCTATATTGGCAAGCCAAACAAAGTAGCTGACAAAGGGGATTTGCAAATTCTCAAGCTTAGGACCAAAGAGCAGGACAGACGAGGATGCTAAGGAGCTGAACAGCATTGGCATAAGGCTGAGCACATGGCATGGCCAGGTTATAGGGCCAGTAAGCAAGAGGAAGGAGCCCCACCCCTAAGCCTAAGGGCACAAAGATGTGTTAGAGGAACTTTGTCAGGATCCTTAGGGCTATGCTACTGCACACAGGCTACCCTGCAGGAGCTGCAGACATCTATCTAAATCATGGCCATACAAGGCAAGAACTGAACAGGGGTGGATGACCAACCTCCCCCTCCCCAACTCCCAATCACTCTCTCCAAATGCTGATCTGGAACAGTCATAAACTGGTCAAGGCAGGCGGCAAGATTTTGAACTTTAAAATAAAATAAGAAGACGGTACACCACTGGCTTTTTAAATCGGCGTTTGCTGCCTAAGACTAACACTGATAACAAATCGGAAATACCTCCAAGGGAGCCTACTTCAACTTATTCTCTCTCAAAGGCTTAGAAACAATTTGGTGTGGAGGAAAATGCACTTTTATTTTAAGCATGAAAAGTCAGTGGGTTTTATGCCACTGAAATGCCCGTAGCTGATCTTCACCAATACTGAAGTATAAGGGGCAAAGCAAATGCTTATTACAGATTCTTCCTGAAAATTGTTGGGAAACCGAGTTGTCTTCAGGCCCCTCCTCTAGAATGGAAAGAATAGTGCGTATCTCACAGGAGGTGGTAATATGAAATTGGAAAATGTAGGGAAATGTATTGGAAAGGTGGGTTTTATCTACCTTCAGCTCTCCCTGGAGAGATGAATATTGTTGAAACTACCACCATCCTCAACATCATCATTGGCATCATCATTGTCATCATCGTCACCATCATCATCACCATCGTCGTCACTGTCATCATCACTGTCGTCGTCATCACCGTTGTCATCATCGTTGTCATCACTGCCGTCATCACCCTTGTCACCATTCCCGCCATCTACCTACCTTTGTCATTCCTTTCATCATCACCAACAGCATCGTAGCCATCTTCATCAATACTCCCATCTTGGTTATCTTTACCGTCCTCACCATCATCATCTCCATCACTGATACCGTCATCACAGTCATGATAACCATTATCACCTCATCATCACGGACACAGTTAACTTTTCTACAGGTCATGTTTCCTTGCCCATAATTATTTCCAAATGTTATAACCCCATGATAGATATCTTCCTTTTACGTTACACTATTGTGGTAGTTTAGATATGCTTGGCCCAGGGAGTGTCACTATTAGGAGGTGTGGCCTTCTTGGAGTAGGTGTGGCTTTGTTGAAGGAAGGCTGTCACTGTGGGTGTGGTCTTTGAGACCCTCCTCAGGGCTATCAGTCTTGTCCTAGCAGCCTTCAAATGAAGACGTAGAGCTCTCAGCTCCTCCTGCACCATGCCTGCCTGGATGCTGCCATGATCCCACCTTGATGATAATGGACCGAACCTCTGAACCTGTGAGCCAGCCCCAATTAAACGTTGTCCTTATAAGAGTTGCCCTGGTCATGGTGTCTGTTCACAGCAGTAAAGCCCTAACTAACTGTGGATATTATGTGTGTGCATGCGTGCGCTGCACCATTGAAATGATGTTACCATTGACAGGCCCCTTCAGAACTTCTGAGTTTTCTGTTTAAAGGAATGCTTACCTATTGCTCTGGAATGTTCTCCTTTGCCCCTTCCAAATCCATTCTTCCACGCAACTCTGTCCTAGTTTGTGTACTGCAAATGAGATCTGTGCAGATCGAACCACCCTGGGTCTCTTATATGTCTATGTATGCGTATTGACAGAAGGGATGGAGTCACCAGATTTAAGAGAGCAGGAGTGGTGATGGTACTGGAAAGACTACCTAAGTGTAATGGTTAGTGCTAACTTTCCACTTCAAAGACTGTAGAGTCACCCGAGAGATGAGCCTCTAGATGTGCTTGCGGTAGTCATCTTGACTGTGTTCACTGAAAGGGAAGGCTGTCTACTGTGGGCGGCACCATTCCCTGCCTGGGATCCTGTACTGTATACATGGAGGGAAGGAGCTGATCTTTTCTTCACTCCTTGTTCACTCATCACTCTGTTTCTTGATGGTGGTACCAGGTTGGGTACCATAATGGGTATGATGTGAGCTACTGCGTTAAGCTCCTGGTGCCTTGACTCGTTTGCCATGATGAACTGTAAGCCAGAATAAACCCTTTCTCCTATAAGTTGCTTTTGTCAGGGTGTTTTATGACAGCAGCAGGAAAAGAAACTAAGGCAGGAGGAAAACAAAAGGTTAGGATAAAATGAAAGGAATTTGCATTAAAAATATTACGACAAACAAAAGAAACTGGATTAAAAAAAATCATACTATTGCATAATATCATTTGTTTGCAATTCTATATAGTGCAAATTGACCTGTGGGGACAGAAAGCAGATCCTTGTTGCCTGGGGTCAGGGATGAGAGACTGACCCCCGTAGCCCTGAGGAAACTTATTACAGACATTTGTAAAATCTTACTTGGTGACAAAACTGCCTTCACCTAAATGGATATAATTCACTGTAGGTAATTATGTCTTACTAAGATTTGTGTTACAAATGTGAGGAACTGAGCTCCATTCTCCCAGGATCTAAATCAAGAAAAAAAAAAAGTTGGGTGTGGTGACATGTACTTAAAACCCTAGCGTTAAAGAAGAGAGTAGAGACAAGCGGATGCCTGGGGCTCTCTGACCAGCCAGCCTCTCCTACGTGACAAGCTCCAAGGAAGTAAGAGATCCTATCTCAAAAAAATAAGGTGGACAGCACCTGAGGAATGACAGCTGACATCCTCTGGCCACACGCACACACACACACACACACACACACACACACACGTGCGCGTGTGCATTCGTGCATGCACTAACACACAGACTCACAGACACACACGCACAAGATCCACAGTATAACCTAAAAGGAAACATCTATCATGGAGTTATCTACTTAAATTGATGAGCACATGATGTGGACCAGCCTGGTTCTCAGATGCCCACCTGCTTTTTTACGAGTGGTAATGAGAGAATAAATGAGCAGAAGAAGGTTCCTGAGGACAGGGCTTATCCGGAAATGCTAATCTTGTTGATGACATGGCTCTTCGCGGAAATAAGGCCCTGGAGTACTGAGGGAACGGAGAGGAAAGAAAGCAGATGTCTCTGGGATCCAGTGGGGATCTCATTAAAGCTAAGAGAGCTTTCTGCAGTAGACTGTGGAGTTCTATGGCTTAGAGAAGGAAAGGGACCGCTGTGCCTCTGCACTGGGATGCTCACGAGCCTTCTCAATTTTGATTCCTCCCCTTATAAGCTGAAGCTAGCATTCAAGTGGAAATTCTGAAGACTCCAATTGCTACTGAGAAATGCTTCCAAAGGCAGGAGAGCCAATATCTATAGATTCAGACATAAAATGTGTTTGAATCATTAGCTCTGTGCTAATTGAGAAATTTAAAACAACACAATTAATTCCCTCAGTTTATGGAGCTAAACAGTCTGTCCTCCGCCTGCTGGTTCAGCAGCTCTCAGGCTGGCTGCACCCAGATGTACCCGCAGAACGTTTATGAACTGTAGACTCCTGACCTGACCTTTAGCACAGTGGTTCTCAACCTTCCTAATGCTATTGACCCTTTAATACAGTTCCTCGTGGTGAGGTGACCCTCCCCAACCATAAAATTATTTCCACTGCTACTTCATAGTTGCGATTTTGCTGCAGTCATGAATTGTAACGTAAATATCTTTTTGGAGACAGAAGTTTGCCAAAGGGCTGGCGACCCCCACAGTTAAGAACCCCTGCTTTAGCCTGTGCCTCCAGAGACCTGGATGTGAATCGAGCACTAAGCTACTACCATGCTGCTTAAAGAGTGGTCTCAGAGCACCAGAGCTGAAATGCAGGGAGAAGGAAACAGCATACAGACCCTCCGTGGAGGGGGCATGGGGTGTTCTAGAACGAAGCAGTGTGGTAGGAGACATCTGCTCTGGCAGGAGGTAGAACAAAGTACAGAGCAGGGGCTGGGGGACGCTTATGAAGCTACAGACCTGGAGCTAGGAAAGGCTGAGGCGGGGCTTGGCAGGCTCAGCACCGCCGAGGCCTAGGCACTGAAGTGCTGGTGTTTCACTCAGTGCCCAACTGGAGATCGCATCCAATTCTCATGCCTTTAAAGGTTCTATAACTCCTGAACGCCTATGAAGCACAAGGATAGACAAGTACCGGGGTGCAACAAATTCACCCCAGAGCTCCAGTGTTCGGAAACGAGACCCAAACTCGCCTAGATCTGCGCTTGCCCACTAGCCCCTCCCCAGTCCGGGGAGACAGATGCGTCCGGAGAGAGCCTCCATGCTAACTAACACAGTTCAATCTGCCCCTTGGGGGAACTGTGCTTAATCTGCAGTTTTATTACCAGCTCTGTCCCTAGTGAAGAGGATGGCTCATGGATTTAGGAGGAAAGAGTCCTCAAAACCACACGGGGTCCTCTGGCTTCCAGAGCTACGTTTTGTCCCCTTTGCTGATGATCCTCAGCGGTGTCATTAAGGGAGGCCGCTGAGATTGCAGCTGGTAGACATTATTGTCTGTCCCTCCCTTTCAGCTGGTCCCTAGTGGCTCTCTGACTGCCTCCCTCCCTCCCTCCCTCCCTTCAGCTCTCACTGGTTTGATGTTCAGGCGCTTCTATGCCCTCAGGGGCACTCTGGCTCTCACCCCGTGTTCTTATATCCTGAGAGGAAAGACGAATGTGGAGGGACATGATTACAGTCGGTCTCTCGGACATCTCTAGCTTACTTTATCTCATCACCCTCCAGGGTGGCCAAGAAGTTCCTTAGCAGGCCTCCTGGAACCTCTCTTCCTCTTTCCTGCCTGTCTCCAGACTGCAGCCTGAAGGGAAAGTCAGACATCCACAAGACCATGCACCCCATCCACCTCCGGTGGTTTATTCAGGCTGAAGGGCAGACTCTCACAGCCCTCCACTTCCGAGCTACAGTCTTGCCACTGAGAATTGGTATAATAAACACCTCCTACTTTGTGGTAGACATTTATATTCTTCCAGGCTAATCCTTGCTGTGGAACTGGAAACCGAAAACATTAATAAAATCTTTTGTCTCCCTCAAAGGCAACCTTTAAACTTCTTGTCTTTCTGCAAAACTCCATTTTTTATGTCCAAAATCAGATCTTGACTTTATTTATTTATTCATTCATTTATTTTTGGCTTGCACGTTTGAAGACATAGTCAGGAAAAAGAGAAAAGCACATTGCTTTCTCCAAATCACGGCCATCATTGCTCCTGTGGGAAGCTATCCAGATATTTGGATGAGATAGATGTAGCTTGCTATTATCAGAGGAGAATAGAGAGCAGGAAGGAAGGAAGCATATGAGGAAATACTTCCCAAGCAGGACCTCCAGGATTGGCCAATGCACCTGACAACAGTGGACAGGAAGGTAACACGTAAGAATTAGGAACACATGATGGACTTCTTTCTGGAGTGGGGACTCCTGTGGCAGAAACAGGCTAATGTGAAGAAATCAAGCTCTCTGTTTTAAAACAACTTAAAATTCCAGCAAAAGCCAAGCTTGGTGGCCGCGCCTTTAATCTCAGCACTTGGGAGGCAGAGAGAGTTGGAATTCTGTGAGTTCAAGAGCAGCCTGATCAACCAAGTGCATTCCAGGTCAATCAAAGCTATATACAGTGAAACGCTATTTAAAAAAACAATTGCAACAAAATTAAAATAAATTATGTACACACATGAAATTGTCAAATAACAAAAATAACCAATAAAAAGAAAACTAAATTTTTTTTAAAAAATTCCTTGTAGAGAGACAAGCAAATGGAAAGATGGTATTTGGGAGCCAGCTACACACAGATGGTGGCTTAATGTTGGGCAGACAGAGTGAAGACAGCCTCTCCCTGGCGATAAACAGTGCACCAGGGGCCAAAGTCTCCGTGGGTCAAAGGAGAAAAAACAAATCTCAACCAGACTCCAGGTAGACAAGGAAAACTCTTGGGTGTCACAGAACGTTTAAAATCCAGGAACAGCCACCGTGAATTTAGCCTTACTCGGAGGGAGAGAATAGACAGGTATTTAGAACTAAATCATCGATCGCTATTCTTTGAGTTTTTATTTCAGAGAAAGTTGCCATGTTTATTGGGAACAGTTATAGGAAAAAACACCCGCAAGGCAGGAAACCGGCAAGAAACAACGGGCACTCTAGGGGTTGGGGATTTAGCTCAGTGGTAGAGCGCTTGCCTAGCAAGTGCAAGGCCCTGGGTTCGGTCCCCAGCTCCGAAAAAAAGAAAAAAAAAAAAAAAGACTGGGCAAACAACTGGGCACTCTAGAATTTTAACACTGACTTCCTAGGCGAGAAGTTGCCTGTAGGGTGGGCTCTCCAGCTACTCAAGGCTAGGCAAGGATGGGAGCGCAGAGAAAGGAGGGAAGAAAACCCGTACGACTATTTGCAAGGAAATAGCCCCACCTGCTGGTACGGGTTTCCGTGGGTTACAGATCTGAGTGAGTTTCCGCGGGTGAGCCCTGAGTTCTTTCTAAGGCGCTTTACTACTTAACAAACGCAACCTTCGTGCTCCCTCTAGAGGCCAACAGTGTGGATATAACAAATATCCTAACCGCTGCAGTTTCATTTTATTAATTAAACTGGTTCTTAGACAATTTCAGCAGTACATACCGACCATGCTCACTGTACCCTGTTCTCAGATCTCCCTCCCACCCCGTCCGCCACATTCCCATTCTCCCCTCAGATCTTTCTTTTTTTTTTTTTTTTCGGAGCTGGGGACCGAACGCAGGGCCTTGCGCTTTCTAGGCAAGCGCTCTACCACTGAGCTAAATACCCAACCCCCCCCCCTCAGATCTTTCTTTTAGGATCATGTCTTCATTTCCTTTTGAGATCCATTGAGTTTAACCGGTGCCTTCTGTGTGATCATGGGCTTGGAGCTGGAGTCTGGTAGGCTGAGCAGTGGGTACACCAGTGATGGTCAGTGGCACAGGGCAGGGCCCTGTGGGCCCCCTCCCCTTCTATGACTGACTGAGACAATCTTGTGTGGGCCCCTTACAAATAACCAGTTACTGTAAAGGATCGCAAGGGTCGGATCTGGTCTTAAAGGACGTCATTTCCTTGCCTGCCACTCCATCTTTGAAATTTTACATACTGTCTTCCCCCTCTTCCACAGTGTTACCTGATCCTTAAAGGAAGTGGTGTACAGGCTTGTTTAGGGCTGATGCCTTCTCTCTCAGCGGCGGGCACAGCACGCTCAGGCACTTTGAAAGCTAGCCCGCTGGGCTAGGGATGGAAGGGCAGTTGCCGCTCAGGCTCAGCTTGCTTTCTTTCACATGATACAACCTTCATACAGCTGTGTCCTATCGTCTACAGTACGGCTTTACCTTCTTATTTCTGGTTAGGCAACCAAGAGAACTGACAAGAGCCTGTGTTGGTTGGGAGGCTTCCAGTGTATCCTGACAAGAGCCTGTGTAGGTATCCCACACTGGAACTGGGAACTACCTCGAGGAGCAGCCCCACCCAAGCCAGCAGTAGCAGCCTTTAGCCCTCTTTTATATGTTTGCTTACAAGGATAACAGGCTTGTATATGGCTTCTTTCTGCCCTTTGTCCAAGGTAACCCTCCCCCTTCTTTAACACCCCTCCCTTAGCCCTGCCTCCTCATTTAAACCTTCCCATTCACAGTGTTTCTCCTTTATAATTTTCTTCCTATAAATAATTTTACCTTACTTATGTTCTTACCATCCCCCATCACTTAAGGTGCCCCCACCTAACCTCTTCCCAGTGTCCTGGCTTTCACAGGCACTCCTTGTTAACCAGCAAACAGCAACAGAAACAAAATAGAAAGCTAAACACGGAGAAAAACAACACAATTAAACAATGGGCTACAGAACTAAATAGAGTTCTCAAAAGATGAAATCCAAATGGTTAAGAAAACACTTGAAATGTTTTTTTTTTTTTTCATCCTCGGCTGTTAGGGAATGGCAAACTAAACTATTTAAAGATTCCATCTCACCCTAGTCAGAATGGTCACCATCAAGGCTGTGGTTCTCTAAGGAACAGAACTGATAGAGTGAATGTATACTAAAGGGATTTTTATTGGGTTGGTGTACAGAGTATGATCTGGGTGGTCCAACAATGGCCGTCCCATGCCAGAGAGGCCAAGAACCTAGCAGTTGCTCAGTTACTGTGGCTGGATGTCTAAGCGGTCCCAATCTGGCACTGAAGGCCCAGACGTTTCCAGGAGAGCCACTGGCCTTCATTGCACATTGGAAGACAAAAGCTAGGTCCTAATATCAGCAAAGCAGTGCATCGAGGTAGACAAACCTGCCAACAAGAGTGAAATAAAACAAGTGGGCCAAAGCAAAGGTCCTTGCTTTCACCCCTGATGCGTGTGGCCACTAGAAGGTGCTGCCCACTTCAAATAACATATCTGATCAAGAACATCCCTCACAGAGATGCCCAGCAGGTTGCCTTTTAGTTGACTCCAGGTCTGGTTGCAATGACAGTGAAGATTACCAACTCAACAAGGACATCATCATTCCTAGGCAAGTCTGGTCTCTAAATGTAGAGCCACAGGAAAGGTGAAGTTCGTAATTCTGATGGTTGTGCTCTGGCTGTAATCGCAGTGTCAGGCTCTGTCCACCCAGATCCAGCAGCTGAATTTCAGAAACAAGTCCCAGAGCCAAGGGAAATGAACCTTAATGAAGCCTAGGCTCCAGAGCCAGTCTTCAAGGTTTCAGGACAGTGAATCGGGGCAGCATTGAGAGCTTATAAATCTCAGTCCAGTCCTAATGGCTTACAGTGGAACAGACACTGGTGATGGTTAGTGATGGATGTACTATCTCAAAGTTGTGGGTTTGGGTTGGGTAACAGTGTTGTATAAACACACAGCTGGAAGGTACATCTCTCTATCTTTCAAGATTATCGATGCAGTAGTTAACTATCCTTGAAGAACAAACACCAGAACATCATCGGTTGCCAGGGGCAATGAAGAGATGCCATGAAGTACTCCGGCATTTCCTATATATGATGGAAAGGCACACTGCAACAAAATACAAGAGAAAAGGGAATGGTAAAGGTACTCCTGTGAAATTTGGCATCTGATAAAAGTGTCATCTAAAATCAATGGGACAGAGATGGCTTTCCTTTTTTAAAAAAGGATGGGTTTTCACGATATAGCTCTGGCTGGCCTGTAACTCACTATGTGGATCAGGTTAGCCCTAAACTCAGAGATCCCACCTATGGGGATCAAAGGTATGTACCACCATGCTGGCTTAAAGACCTGTATTAAGAAAGGGTGTTGTCTTAGTTGTGGTTTTTATTGCTGTGATGAACACCATAACCAAAAAAGCAAGTTGGGGAGCAGGGGGGTTATTTTGCTTACTCTTCCACAGCACTGGTCATCATTTAAGGAAGTCAGGACAGGAACCCAAACCAGGGAGGAACCTGGAGGCAGGAGCTGATGCAGAGGCCATGGAAGGGTGCTGCTGAGCGGCTTGCTCAGCCTGACTTCTTATAGAACTCAGGACCACCAGCCCAGAGATGGCACCAACCAGAATGGGCTGGGCGCTCCCCTATCATTAATGCCTTACAGCCCGATCTACAGGAGCATTTTCTCAATTAAGATTCCCTCCTTCCAGATAACTCTAGTGTGTGTGTCAACTTGACGTAAGACTAGCCAGCCAGGGTATCAAGACAAATGAGAGGCTGAAGAAAAAGATAAAATCATGTCTATGTTGCATGCCATTCAAAAGACACAAAGTCCAGGTGTATCGGAGATTTACACGTAATAAATAAATCTGCAAAAACCAAGTGTTAAAAATAAACATGAGCTCCTCCACTCTCAGAGTAGACGAAGATTAAAATACAAAGGCGAGACACTACTGTTAATGTGACCACACGAAGTAAGATAGAGTGGAGAGCAAGGAAGCAAACCCAAAATGAACAGGCCAAGCATAAACATGGTGTATACAATTACATGACACATATTTCTCCTATGTAGAGTTATTGAACAGCAGCAGAGGAAAAATTTAGATAAATAAGTGAATTATCTGAAATTATGCTGAAGGCCCTTAAAGACATGAACATAACAATGGGTAGGGGTGACGATGGGTAGGGATGTGTAAATGGGTTAACAGTCCAGTGCTCTCTTACCTGTGGGGCACACGTTAGGAAGTCTTACAATATGTTCTGCTGGCACAGCTGTGGGAGTGATTTTAGGCAGAAATAGCATTGGTACAGCCTTCTGGAAGGAAGTCACACAATGCTTAACAATATTCCAGGAATGGAAAGGAAATGAGATAGTTACTTCTATCCACTCAGATCACAGTAAACTAAGACATCGACGGCAGGAGAAACCACAGGAACCATCCAAACATCCAAAGGCTGAGCAATCCACCCCAAATCAACCCCGGGTCGGGGAAGAAATCAGGGAAGACATTTTAAGAATTCTAGATTAAGTGAAAATTCTGTAATTCACTCAAAACTCTGGGCTCTAGGTAAGACTGTTAGAAGAAGTAATTTTATATTCATAAATATTTAATGACAAAAACAAACAGAGGAGGCAGGGGAGATGGCTGAGTGAGTGGTTAAGAGCATTTGGGGTTCCTGTAGAGAAGGAATTCGGTTCCTGGTAACCACATTAGTCGGGCCATCACTGCCCACAAATCCAGCTCCAGGGGAGTTGATGGCCTTGTCTGGCTTTTACAGGCACTGCACCCGTGTGCGCATGAGCATGAACAATTATGTGCACATACCCACGATTGCTGAATAAAGAGTGAGCGTCGTGAAAAGGTAAACAGGGTGATGAACCCGCCTTGAGTCATCACTGTGAACAGCCACCATGACCACGGCAACTCTTATAAAGGACAACATTTAACTGGGGCTGGATTACAGTTTCAGAGGTTCGGTCCATTATCATTATGGAGGAAGCATGGCGGCATGCGGACAGACATGGTGCTGGAGAAGGAGCTGAGATTTCTACATCTTGATCTACATGCCACAACAGAAGACTGAGCCACATTAGGCCTAGCTTGAGCATCTGAAACTTCAAAGTCCGTCTCCATAGTAACACTGTCTCCAACAAGGACACACCTTCTAATAGTGCCACTCCCTGTGGGTCAAGCATTCAAACACACAAGTCTACGGGGGCCATTCCTATGTAAACCACCAGCGAACTCCTATCAATCTAACCAGGAGAAAGAAAAAGGAGACCTGATTTCATAAAAGTAGAGATGGGAAGGGGACGGCAAGCAGACTCCAATGAAATCCCAAGAATCATTAAGGAAAACTGTTAGAACTTGTGTTTCGAAAGTTAGAAAATCAAGAAGAACTAGATAGTTTCCTAAAACTATCCCAACTGAATCAAAGACAAAGAAGCAACTTAAGCCAGACCCAGGGGCCTATTTTCTTTTACTCAGAATAATGCTCTACATTTTAAACAAAGAAATTAACAAAGAAAGGGAAATAAATGCAATATAAGTAAGAAAAGAAGTCAAATTATCCCTATTGGCAGATGACATGATGCTGTACTAGAAAGACCCTAAAGACTCTGCCAGAAAGCTCTAGAAACCTATAAATACTTTGAGCAAAGTAGTAGTTACAAATAAAGAACAGCTTCCCCACATTCTAATAACAAACTTTCCAAGAAAGAGATTAGAGGGAAAATTCATTCACAATAGCTTCAAAATAATAACCAAATAGATAACCCAGAAATAAACCAAGCCAAGGAGTTAAAAGACATCTACAGTAAAAACTTTAAGAAGACTGTAAAGAAACTGAAGACATCATAGAATGGAAAGACACCTCCTCCCCACCAATGCTCTTCCAGAGGAAGAGCTAATGTTGTAAAAACACATTCCCATAGCTGTCTATAGGTTCAACGCAGTCCCTATAAAAATTCCAATGATACTCTTCACTGTCATTGAAGTAGAAAATAATCCTAAGATTCATAAGGAAGTTCCAAAGACTCCACACGCCCAGAGCAGGAGGGACAAGGCTGAAAATGTCACTATATCTAATCTCAGATTATACTAGAGATCTGTAACAGCCTTTTCAACATGAAACAAGCACACAAGGCAGTGGAATAAAATAAAGGACCTGGAAGTAAATCCATACACCTGCAGCTACCTGCAGCCACCTACGTTGACAAAGGGTCACAAACACACATTAAAGGGACTGTTTCTTTTTACTAATGGTTCCGAGGAGTCGGCAATCCAGGCCAGCAGAATGAAACGAGATCCTGGGCACTCAGCACAAGAATCAATTCTAAATAGATGAGAGTAAGGCGTAAGACCCCCTAAGGTATGAAACTGCAGGAGTGAACACAGATAACAACACTCCAGGACACAGGCCTAGACAAGGTCTCTCTGAAAAGACCACAGTGGCCCAGGAAATAATTCCAGCGGCTGACAAATGGGATTACAGGAAACTGAAAAGGTTTCACAGGGCAAACCACAAGAACAAAAGAAGGCTTACAAAATGGGGAAAATTAGTTGTCAAGTTTATATCAAACAGAGGCTTGATAGCTCCAATATGCAAAGAAACATGAAAATTGAACACCAAAACAAATATTCCAACAAGCAAATGCACCAATAAACCAAACAGATGGCTGATAAATACCGTGAACAAATGTCCCCTATCTGCAGCAACCGGGGAATACACACTAGTACTGCACACAACCAAGTCTGGAGGTGCTGCCTGTAATTCCAGCAAACAAAAGCATTTTATGGAAGGAAAGTCTGATGTTGGCTGAAGCACAGGGGAGGTCATGGGGAAGGGCAGGGCAGGGGAGCCTGAGGAAACTGGTCACATTAAATCCATTACATCCATGGTCAGGAAGCAAAGCGGGATGAATGAATCCTGGTGCTTCTTTTCACACAGTCTGTGACCCCAGCCTACAGAACGGTGCTACCCAGACATTTAGGGTGATCTTTGAACCTTCATTCACTTTTAAATTCAGCCTCAACCAACGTCTCAGGAATGGGGAAAATACAGCCAGATTCTTTGCCAAAACATAGAGCTGGAAAGGCCTGTGTATAGTCTAGGCTTCCACCATCCATATTTCTCTTGGCATTGTCACCTCCCAAACCCCATCAGACTCATTAAGACTCTGCTTGCAGCTTTCTAGCCCTTTATCCTGCAGCTGCAAACTCTTCTGCATTCCTCCCACAAACCAGTTCCAAAAGCCCAAGAGCCCCAAGGCCAAGGTTATCACAGCAAGGACTCCACTTCCCATGGTCAAACTTATGGATCAGCTAATTTCCCAGCACTGTGCAAGAATACCAGGTCAAAGGAACTTAAGAAAGGGTTCGCGTTGACTCGAAGTTTGATGGCCACAGCCATATAACAGGAAGTCATGGCAACAGGAGCGCGAGAATTGGTCACGTGGTCACGTTTTGGGCATAGTCAGGTACAGAGATATGCATGCTGGGGCTCAGCTTGTTCTCTATGTTGTGTTCATTCTGGGAACCATCTCATGGGGAGGTAGTGTCCCTATGTTCAGGGTGGGTTGTCCTTCCTTAATTAAACCGATATAGAAAATCCCCCCCCCCCAGACAACAATCCCTTGGAGATTTGTCTCCTGGGCGATTCTAGATCCTATGAGGTTGACAATCAATATGAACGATCACAGCTATGTACAAGGACGAGGTCATCCTGTGCTGCATAGCGAGACTCTATCTAAAATTAACGAGTGGGGGGGTATGTAATAACATTTCATATGCTCAAATAAGTAAATGGCTGTGATAAGAGGATTTGGGGGAAGTTAATGATGGATTAAACAGTAGCAAATGAATTTAACTGTATTATAAGTAAATAATAAGGCTATATGAAGGAGAGAAAAAAACAACCCCAAGTATTGTGACCACTATAAAAAGTGTTTTTAAAAAACCTCATGGGGTTGGGGATTTAGCTCAGTGGTAGAGCGCTTGCCTAGCAAGCGCAAGGCCCTGGGTTCGGTCCCCAGCTCCAAAAAGAAAAAAAAAAAAAAGGGAAAAACCTCGTGAATGTGTGTATTTGATGTACAACCATGCATTGCCAAGCTCTGTCTTCTGTGAGCGTCTCTGTGTTACTGATTCTTGTATCAGTGTGGGCAGAACATCCGAGGAGAAACTCCGAGGAGAAACTCCGAGGAGCACTGCTTGTTTTAGCTCACAGTCTTTGAGACCTCAGTCTCACTGTAGAATGGCCCCACGAGCTTGGGAGAATATCACAGTGGAGGGAGCAGACCAAGAGCTCACATCACAGTTGCCAAGAAACAGAGGGACAGAAAGGAAACAGCGACTACATTCTCTCAGGACCCACATATAGGGGTCTACTTACTCCAGCCAACCCCCTCCCCCCTCAACATTTCCAAACCTCTGGAAATAGTGCCACTATCTGGTAAGCAAGCATTCAAAACACAAGACTATGGGGGTCATTCTAGGTCCCAACCACAAGAGCCTAGAAGCAATGAACACAACTCTAAAGGTTTACGTTCTAAATACTGCCCTCAGGATGGGCATGGTAGTTAGCATACTTTTAATCCCAGCACTTGGGAGGCAAAAGCAGACAGATCACAGTTCTAGGCTAGTCTGGTCCACACAGTGAGTTCTCAGATAGCCAGGGTTATGTAGGATCAAGCCAAAACAAACAAAAAACATTCCCTAAGAAACAGAACAGAAGGGGGTTGGGGATTTAGCTCAGTGGTAGAGCGCTTGCCTAGCAAGCACAAGGCCCTGGGTTTGGTCCCCAGCTCCGAAAAGAAAAAAAAAAAAAAAAAAAAAAAAAAACTAAAGAAACAGAACAGAAGCTCATTGGAAAAAGGACTGCTTCCAGGCCTAGAACATGATACCAGAGAGGGAATGTTCAAAGGACATAGGAGCTAACTCAGGGTCACTCCCAATGGCAAGGGCCAAAATCTGGGTACAGCAGATTTTGCCTGTGAGCCCAAATAAATCAGTATGTTAACTAGTGCACAAGGAAGAGATAATAGATCACTATCAAGCAAATCTGTTGAGTAACTGTTACAATAACTAGCAATGGATGATAAAAATGTGGGCCAAAATATTCTGGGAAACACAGTATTTAAGGCACCCACTGGTTACATAGGGAAACACAGCCACCCTGGAGTACAGAGGTCTGATACAACCATCTCAAAGAGGTCAAGCGAAGCATCACCCTGTGCTAAGACATTCTTAAAGCAGGTATTCCCACACATGGCACCCAGGAAAAAGGCACGAGCTGACGTCTTTGGTAAACTTGCAAAAAAAAAAAAAGTCCAATCTCATTCTAATCATGAGAAAATGACTCACTAACCTTGGCAGAGGGAGAGTCTGAAGCAACAGTGAGTGACTTTCAAATGCGTTAATGTCATGAATCACACAGAAAGACTGGCCGGTTTAGAGTGCCAACTAAGTGCCTTGCAGAATCTTAGTACTTTACTGGAAAACCTGTTAAAAACCCCAATAAGATTTAATTGTGGATTAATAGTATGGTGTCAATGGTAACCTCCTTATCTTTTTGTTGAATACAAACTAATGCGAGGGAAAGTTGATTAAGCACATAGGGGACTCTTTGTATTCTTTTTAATAAGTCTATTTTGTGAACCTACACATATCAAGATAACTGGAACCTCGGGGTTGAACATTTCCTAGTACTTCCTTTCTTTAGGGTATGATCAGGTGAAATACCTTTTTATTATTCCTTGATTGAAACCTCCAGACAGTGACATGTAAATCATGTCGGAAGAGTGCTGAAAGCCATCTCCAGTCAGTAGAATAATTATCTTGTTTAAAGTATCAGAAAATAAAGCCTAGCCCACTCGTCACTTTGCCAGATCTGAAAAGATGGGGAAGATAACCTGTGGTTTCTTTCTTCACAGATATAACTTCTAAAGCAGTTAGTAGTCACCGGAGGCATACTGTGAGCTCAGAATTCATCCGACTCTCATTAACCTTGCTGCACTTTGTGGGACATCTGTTACCCACCACAAAGACTGCCTATAAATCGGTCTCACTTCTTGTAATTAATGCCTGAAATGGCCAAGCCCAGCCAACAGGAGGCAGAAGACAACATCTTTCCAGCTTTGTTTCCCAGGCAAACAGTTCTGAGAAAATCTGAAAGACTATCCCATCGATAACTGGGTAGCAGTCAGTCACACAAAAACAGCTCAGCAGTAGATCCCAGATTTCCCCCGGCCCCGTTCGGCCCCTCTGGTCTCTCAGTCTAGCTTAATGGGATCTCTTCCAAACGATCTGCTTGCTCACTCCTCACTCACGGTTGTCTCAGCGACTGTGGAGAGGGATCATGGAGGCTCAAGAAAAGAACGTGATACAAGCTATCCCTTAAAGCCAAGTTACAGATACGAATAAAAAAAATCCAGTCAGTGGGAGTATTCACAAAATCCACAAAATATCCATTACTCTGTCAGACTGAATCTGACAATTCTACTCCATTATGAAACTATTCCAGATTCCAATGAAGGACTGAGAGCACAGGCCAAGAGGGCTTATGGTCATGGAGAGAAAACTCAGGAAGTTAATCAAGTTGAACTTTACTGTCTGTCTGTCTGTCTGCCTGTCTGTCCATCCATTCATCCATCTATCTATTTATTTATTTGCCACACAGACAGATACCTTCAGCACTGCTCCCAGTTTTCTTGTGCTCCTAAAGAAGCCTGTCCCTGGGTATCAACAATGATGAAAAAACACATTTAAATCTAGTTTGAAAACAGTATTTATGCTGCGTTTTCTCCCCAGAGAGATTGCCTGTGTAAAATAGTAGAGACTGTGTGTGTTTGTTTGTTAAGTGGAGCCCAAGAGAAGCTCACAGTAAAAGTCATCTCCATTTGCCGTAAACTCAACCTTACTGCTGCTGCTTGATTTGAACAGCCCAGCTGCCTTGCTGCACACAACCACGGTGCTCTGTGTTTACACATGAAGCTTTGCTTCTTCTCATTGCAGCATTTTTCTTCCTCTCCTGTGGTGTTGGCCAAGTGCTGGGCAAACTCTAGCACTGAGCTCTAACTCCAAGTGCCCAGGGCTTCCTATCCTTCCAGCACTGTCTGCTTGTCGGTGAGGGTCCCTGCAGAAAAACGAAACAGGAACTGTGGAGCCAAAGTTCGCTTAGTCGGTGCCCAAGTTCCTTGCTGCCTTGAAAAAGAATACATAAATAGCAGTTGGGGATAGCCACAAAGTACAGCACAGTAAGTGTGGTCTTCAAGGGACCAGGCAAAGTTTTGAGGGTCCTTGAGCCAGAGGGCTCCCGCTATGCTGAATGACACTTCCTAAGTATAATACACACACATACACTAACACACACACACATTCATAAAAACACATATATACACACATACAGAGACAGACAGACACTAAGAGAAAACAGAGAGACAGACAGTGAGACAGAGAGACAGAGTCAGAGACAGAGACAGAGAGACAGAGAGACAGAGAATTTTACCGTAAAGTGGAACAGACTCCAGAGTTAAAACACCCGAGGATGACATACCCAGACCCATTAAGCGTGCTCCCTCAGCATATCGAATCCCAGTGCACATCACTTCCATCTACTGTTTTCAGTTTCCTTTTTATTTTCCTTTTTTTTCCAGAGCTGAGGACCAAACCCAGGGCCAAGTGCTCTACCACTCTACTCCAACCCCTCTGTTTTCAGTTTCTTAAAGAGTGGGATGACCTCTTTAAGGAAAAATAGTGTTTCTGAAACATTCTCCTAAATAGCAAACTCTAAGATCCAGGTACCTACTTTGTGCATTGGACAATAAACCCAGCCAGAAGCACCTGTCTTAGGGTTGCTATTGCTATGATTTAAAACCATGACCAAAAGCAAACTGGGGAGGAAAGGGTTTATCTGTTTACACTTCCATATCACTGTTCATCCCTGGAGGAGCGACAGGACAGGAACTCAAACAGGAGGACCCTGGGGTCAGGAGTTGATGCAGAGGCCATGGAGGGGTGCTGCTTACTGGCTTGCTCCCCATGGCTTGCTCAGCTTGTTTTCTTATAGAACCCAGGACCACCAGCCCAGGGATGGCATCACCCACAATGAGCTGGGCCCTCTTCCTCCACCAATTACTAAGAAAATGTCCTGCAGCAGGGTCTGATAAAGCCATTTTCTCAATTAAGACTCAATAATGATTCTAGTTTATGTCAAGCTGGCATAAAAGTATAGCACAGGACCCTAGGACCAAGAAAGGATGGGTGCTAGAAAATGCATGACCAAAAATATACATATGTAAAACTCCACACAAATTATGGGGATTCAGGCTATACTAAGAGCCAGATCTTAGTTCAAAACCCTGCTCTGATGTTCTACACAAATAAACAAGGCTCGCATCTTGCCAAGTGAGTTAAAATTTTCCTAATATCAATCTTCCCACAGCAAGAAAGCTAATTACAAGTGTAATTTAAAAAATTTTGTTCAATTAATGTACTCCATTAATTAATTTTACCAAATTGCCCTGTTATAAAACATAAACTTCTTTAGAAGGCAGCGCTCAAGCATTTCCTCTAAAATTTTTCCTCTGCCCTGAGAAAAGTCACTCTCTACATGAGTGTCAATCACGTCACACTGCACAACACAACGTTGCTCTCTACACATGTTGAGCCACATTCACAGCTATCCCGCAGGCCACAGGTTGGACATACCAGAATAAAACATTTAAGGGCTGATTTTATAGAAGGTATATACAGAAGTAAAAAACCCAGCATTTATACTTTTATAATACTTCATATTTTAAACTTTCACTAAAGGAAGAACTTATTAATTGGCGCTAACAGATGGTTGAGTAGAAAGCAGGGACACAAACGCTCAGCTGACTTAGTAATAGCTCCTAGCCAATGGGAGAGAGACAAAAGCATTGTCTTTAACTTCAGGATGCAGTGGATAAGTTAAACTCATTTCATGTTCATGACATTATTATCCTTATGTCACAGTATACAGATTTCCCAATGTGACAGAAGAGTAATTTTGTATAAGAGTTGTATTTATGCTCAATGTTTACAAAATACTAAATTAAAAGAAAAGAAGCTTTTTAAATTACAAATTTAAATTACAAGCCCACTACATCAAAAGAGCACTTCTGTTCCAGGTACTTTAGTAAGAGGGAAAACTTGAAAAGACTCCTAAGACAGACACACCAAATAATTTGAGTATCCTCCCCACTCCCTATCCGTGGCAGGGTCTTACTATGTAGCCTTGGCTCTCCTGTCCTGCAACTCACTCTGTAGACCAGGCTGGCCTTGACTTCACAGAGAGTTGCCAAATGCTGGGATTAAAGGCATGTGACAATACACCGTGCTCTGGTAATTTTTAAAAATCGCTCTAAAGTCATGAATAGAATCATTTGATAAACTCTCCAGGGACCAAGAAGAGAAATGGGCAGCTATCCTTGGAGCTTCTGGGTAGGCAGAAAAGATAGAGGGGTGTCAAGGCAGATGAGAACCTCATACTCACTCACACTAAGGGCTAGGAAAGGCCCCCTAGGGAAATGTGCCTATTTCACCTTGGCCTGTACACAAGGGCAAAATCCTGCCCATTCTTGGGAGTGGAAATTATCAGGTTAAAAACGTGACCGGTAGAAGTGAATGCAAATTCTAGGGTGGCGTATATGGAACAGAGGGACACCCCTGGAATTCAGGCCTCTGTGGACTGACACATGAGTAATTAGAGCTTCTAGTCAAAGTTCTAGATACACAAGAGGGAGACAATTATGTGGTTGAAAGAGCCCAGTGGAAACCAGCACCAGAGACAATGACTGCAGAAAAGAAGGATGGGAGGTCTCAGACTCTCTGTGTTTAAATGTGAGATGCATGAATGGGCTTATCTTATTAACAGAGTATCTAGAAATGTAAAATATATCACTGAATTCAGAAACAGAGTATACAGAAGATCAGTTATGGTTGAAGAAGGAATTAATAAATTTGAAAATAGTTCTGAGAAATTACTTAGAATGAAGTAAAGAGAAGAAAGACATATAAAAGAATCAAATAGAAACTGAGGGTACACAGACAATGTTTAACTTCACCCTAGTAAAGTCGGAAGAAAGAGACATTAAGAGAATTTAAGGGAGAGACAATATTCAATTACATAAGGACTAAAAAGTTTCCTAAACTGATAGATGATAAAAAGCCTCAGATCAAAAAGCCCCAAAGGACACTTAATACTGTAGGGAAAGGGATGGGGAACAGATTTGAACAGAGTACAAACCACAAGTCGCCCAGAAAGAAACTGGCTTAGACTGGCTTCAGAGGTGGGTGAGTATTATGAAGCTCAGAACTTATTCCAAAAGGGTACACAAAATGCCAGGCTGCTCCCCTTGTGAGACACAGGTTCTCTGCTAAGATAGTAGCACTCAGTAAATGTCCAGAGATCAAACCTTTGGAGAGGTTCAAAATGGCCACCAAAGAACGCCAGTGATTAGGATCAGGACTCAGAGAAGTACTAGAGAGGACCGGATGCAGAATGCATGGTGTAACCTTGGGTAACTTTCAACATGGACTGACGGGAAGTCTTAGATAAAGTTACAAAATGAAGACAATTGCTGAATAAGCATTGGTAAGAAAATTTTACTAAAGCTGCTAGCACCAAGCTCCAGGCCATTTTGCACCTGCAAATGGGTTTCACAGAAGCACATTCTGCACTTGAGCTCCAGCGTGCTCTGACCTTGGTGCTTATTCTCAGGAGACTGAAGCATGCAGCTTCCTTACCATGCAGCTAGGGCTCTAGCCTAGAAAAAATAATGAGGTCGGAAAATTTAAACTTATCTCTCTGATAGAGACATCCAGTTTACTTGGTGCTTGCAGTGATCCCCAATATCAGGGCTGACCATTCAGGGTTCCCACCCCCATATCTAGGTAAAGTGGAAAAAAAATGAAATTCTGACTCTCAACTTAGCGAAGCTTTCTGAGATTCTGAATGCTCGATGCCTCTCACATTGCAACAGACCTGCTCAGGCATCTGGAAATGGTGCATCTGATTCTAGATTCCAAGTGTTAGTAGATGGGGCCAGTATCTGAAAGAACTTAGTACCTCTTATCTCAACATCAACAGACATGGGTAGCCTTTACTTAAAACTTTTCTTTGCACCAGGTAGTGGTGGTCCATGCTTTTAATTCCAGCATTCAGAGGGCAAAGGAAGGCAGATCTCTGTGAGTTCAAGGCCAGCCTGGTTTACAGAGCGAGTTCCAGGACAACCAGAGCTACACGGAGAAACCCTGTCTTGAAAAAAAAGAAAAAAAACCAATCCAACCAACCAACCAACCAACCAACCAACCAACCAAAGACCCATCAAACAAATAAAATGTCTCCATTACTTTGAGTTAAAGCCAGGAACCTGTCTGTCTGGAGAATACATTCCCTCATTTCTTCATCTCATAGCTAAGCACAGAAAACTGACCGTCAGGCCTGTACCCAGGGTCTATCGCTTCCATTCTCTTGTGAAGACAACAAGTACATCAGTCATCTTATTAGGAGACTTTCAGTGGCTTATAACACAAGGATAACCAGGAATCTAAAACCCCCCTACCATTTTACCTTGAAAAAGAGACTCCTGTCTCTATCAAAACTGTGCCCCAGACTTTCAGTGCCAGTTTTCACACCCGAACTGACACGGATATAGAATGTGAGAGAACTGGAAAGCAGATGGTACACTGTTAAAGGCCTCGTGCTATCCACTCTGACAGGTAAGATGGGCCACCTCTTTTTACTTCCCAGCCACCTAATTAATAATAGTCTTGGATCTGTGTGTTCCATTGCCTGGACCAGACCACTCATCATGAGTGACCCCATCACAGTAAAGTATTTGACAACCCGAGTAAGGAAATTTGGACAGAAAGCCGACTAGTCACCAAGGACTAGATTAGTAATACAAAAGCCTGAAGGTTACCCATTGCAAGCCAGACAGGGCTTTGTTATCTTGGTAAATTAATACCTGTCCTAGTTCTGGTCCCTGACTTCGCCCAAGGCCTGTCTGATTCACCAATGTCAGCTCCTGGAGAATAGATTATATAACTCAATGAAAGGCATAAGGTAAGCTCTGATCTGAGAACTGAATGCCTGAATTCTCAAGGCAAATTAGGACAGCATCCCACCCCCACCGCACACCCCACCTTTTCAGCTTATTCACAAGACACGCAAGTAGGAGGACAGAGCAAAACAGACAGACACAATACCCCTCAGACTAGCCAATTCCTCAGTCAAAAGATTCAGGACACTAAGCTAACTTAATAGTGGCATCTTTGAATACAATATAGAGCAGTGGTTCTCAGCACCCCTGGCCATTTTATTGTTGCTATTTCATGACTAATTTTGCTACCATTATGAATCATAATATAATCGTCTGATATGCAGGGTATCTCATGTGACCCCTGTGAAAGGGGTCATTCAACCCCAAAGGGGTCACGACCCAAAGGTTGAATGAACCACTGGTATAGATGGTAAGCTGCTGATTTAAAGGTCGAGTACACTTACCACACTTATATCTGGTATCTTTATATTGATCTCCAAATTGATTTACATGGCTGCTTACATTTGCACCATCCCTGGCAGTGAACGAGGATTCCTCTCCCCCACATCCTCTCCGATTACTGCTTTTCCTTTGTTTGTTTGAGACAGGGTTTCTCTGTGTAGCATTGGCTGTCCTGGAACTCGATTTGTAGACCAGGCTGACCTTGAAATCAGAGATCTGCCTTGCCTCTGCCTCCTGAGTGCTGGGATTAAAGTTGTGTACCACTGACAGGCTATTGTCAGATTTCTTGTTGATAACTCTTCTGACTAGGACAAGGCGGTATCTAAAAAAAGTAGTTTTAATTTGTAGTTCCCTAATGGCTAGGGATATTAAATAGCCTTTAAAATAGTTATTGGACTAGTGTGTTTGTTTCTTTCTTTGAAAAATGGCTACTCAATTCATTAGCTCATTTGTTAACCGGCAGTTTTATTTCCTCGGTGTTTACTTTCTGCAGTTCTTGGTAAGTCCTGGATATTAGTTCCTTGTCTGAAGGGTATGCAGCTGATAAAGATGTTCTCCCATGCTGTCTGTGTTCTGCTGACTAAACATCCTTTGATGAACCCCTTTCTATGTTCATGGAGTTCCATCTGCTGACGTCTGGGGCTAGGTCCCATGTGCTACTCAAGTTCTATTCAGAAAATTCTTGCCTACCCCAATGTCTTGACTGGTACTCTCTCTGTTCTCCGCAAGTTTCAGCATTCCAGGTTCTAAATTAAGATCTTTGATCTATTTTGAACTGGTTTTCACACAAGGTGAAAGATAACCTAATTTATTTTTTTGAAGGTAGGTACCCAGTTTTCCCAGTACAATTTGTTGAATAGGTTATATTTTCCCCCATATTGTGTTTTGACCTCCTTTGTCAAAAATTAAGTAGGCACATCTTTGCTATTCTACCCCATTGGTCTGTCTGTCTGTTTGATCTTATACTGGTACCAGGCCATCTAGATCACTATGGCTCTACAGTATAATTTGAGGTCAGGTTGTCAAGGCCCCAGGGATGCCTTACACCTTATGATTTCACTGGCTGTTATGGTCTTTGTTGATTCCATAGGAATTCTTGTATTGTTTCAAATTGTCTGGCGTGTCAGGGTATCATATGACTCAACTATTTTACTCCTGGGCACAGACCCAGAGAATTCCGTACTCTACCACAGAGATATGTGTGCCCCCATGTTTACTGCTGGTAAATATTCGAGGAAACAGAACCATCTAACTGTCCATCAATGGATGAATGAATAAGAAAATCTGATACTTTTAACAAGGGATAGCAGCTCTTTGGAAGATGGATAGACTTACAGTGTACATCAAGTAAAGTTCTACAATCTCGGAAAGAAAAACTAAGCAAGTTCTCCAGAATATGGAGTCACAGCCCACATGTATGTGCATACATGTGAGTACAGTATAACTTGTGGAAAAGAGAACAAACAGCAAATAGGTGATGAGGAAGAATGAAATCCTGGTAATGGATGTGTCATGTGTTGGACGGTAAACTATGCCAGAAAGCTTGGTGGGTAGAGCAGGTTGGGACCCCAGAAACTCACACCTGAGATGGTAGGCACCTCCCTCCTCTCTGTCAAATTCCTGGCCTGGAACATGTGCCACACTTCTAATATAAGGAAACTTGACCTGGGGTCACATAGGCCCAGAACAGGGCTCTCCATGCTAATGAGTTACCTAGAGGCCCTAAGGGTTTAGCCAATAAGCTTCCCTTCCCAGGCAGTCCTCCCTGCAGAAGGAATTTAATCTCTGGTCCACCCTGAGAAGTTGGTAGGGTATGTGTCTTAGTCAGTGTCTTATTGCTGTGAACAGACACCAAGACCAATGTAAGTTTTATAAAGGACAGCATGTAAATGGGGCTGGCTTACAGGTTCAGAGGTTCAGTCCATCATCATCAAGGCAGGGAGCATGGCAGCATCACAAGCTGAGGTCTACATCTTCCCCCAAAGGAAGCCAAGAACATAAACATCCCCAGGCAGCTAGGAGGAGGGTCTCTAAGCCCACCCCACAGTGACACACTTCCTTCAAAAAGGCCACACCTTCTAATAGTGCCACTCCCTGGGCCAAGCATATGCAAAGCATCACATTATATATATCCATTTTTTACACTGAACTGTCAATACAGTTTAGAATCATGGAGTCCCTTTCACCATGGGGAGCAAGGAAGGGGGTCTGCAACTACCTAGCCCCAGCCTAAGCCTCCCACAGAAGGACAATCAACAATCAGTGCTGAGTTTCCCCTTCCCCAGGCCCCAGGCTAGATGCCACCCTCAGCCAACTGGCCCCACTCTGTTCTCAACTCCTTAAGACTCAGCAGCACCTGAATACCCAGGAGTTTGGGAGTTTCCAGTCCTGGCCTTATGGCCCCACCCTGCCCCACCCTACCCCACCACATGCCCATCCCCTACCTCGGCCCCGGACACTTCCTTCCGACTTCTCTGTGCGGTCTTTTAGCAACAACTAGATACCAGGAAGTGAGGGAATACCAGCTTCAGCTTTCTCACATCTCAGACTGCACTTTCCCACCCTCAAGCTTGAAGTCCAGCACCCGCCCAGCCCAGCAGAGCAGTCAAATTCCCCGCATTTCGCTTCCTCACCTGCCATGCCCTGTAGCGGGTTGGAATGCAGGCCAATGGTCATGAGGGCGAATATAAAGCTGTTCTTCTAGTTTTAACTCTGTCATGGATCCTCCCTCCCCTGCCCATCTAGTGGAAAGTGCTAAAAATGTACTGAGAAGAAAGGGTAAGATCTAGTATGAAGTTCCACAGCTAGAATGACTATTCTAACTGTACAGAGGATCACTGGTATGTATAGACTTCAGGTCTCAATTAATTTATATATACATATGTACATAAATGCATATATATATGTTATTTACCATAAAGTTTTCATTATAAAAGTATTATCAGAGAACTCAGATGCTAACAAGTTATAAAAGTAAATGACTTATATATGCCTGTAATCCCGCACTGGGGAGGTAGAAGCAGGAAGATTACAAGTACTAAGTCAGCCTGGGTGATAAGCCACCCTGCCTCAAACAAAAGAATACAAAAGGTGAGGGGACCGTGTTACTAATTCTGTGGCTGGTACTGCAGACTCGTCCCAGCAGGGAAGAAATCTGTTCTGGATTGCCTTGTACTCCCGACTTAAGGCTTGGAAGACTATGGACTCTGATCAGACCCTTCTCCAGATGTTTCTCTGTTACAGGGGATCGGATGGTTGGCCACACAACTCTTATCTGAGCATGCGATTAAACAGAGGCTTATCCTAGAACAACAGGGAAACCTAACATTTCCTGATACTGGAACAACCATCAGGGGAACTCGAGCCATGATCACATGCCATACATAGCGTTGGGATGGGCATGGATTACAGCACTGACAGTGAGGCCTGCATCTCAAGCCAAAAGAACCTCAGAAAGGGATGAATAGGAAAAACGGCATCATCTATAATCAAAATCAGAACTCTCACACCAAATATGGGCGTAGGGACCCACACCATATGTTTTTCTGTGGCTCCAAACCAGGCAACCTGTGATTTAATTCTGGCACTATTGATCCAGTCGGTGCACACCCCACAAGCTTCAGGCTGCTAAGCACAAGTCCAGGCCTCCCAATCTTGCAACAGCTACAAAACAATTCACCAGAAGTCTCCTGCCCAGTGTGGACACTTGCTAGAAAGGCTTACAGACGTCTGGAAAATGGTCCATTTACTATTGATGGTTTATTCTAAAGGCTCCAACTCATGAATAGTCAAAAAGGAGAGAAATACCGAACAAGGCATGAGGGAGGGGAAGTAGTCTCTCCGTCTTCTGAGCATGCTGCACCCCTACACCAGCACCCTCATGTGTTCGCCAACCCGAGGCTCATTTAGGGTTTTGGTAATGATTCTAGTACAGAGGGATGATGGATTAACTCACTGGCCAAAAGGCACATGCCTTCACTCTTTAGCCTCTCTCCCCACTGAAAGGTAGGAGGCAGCAGGGTTGGGTTTCTATCTCTAAACCATAGCTATGCTGGTCTTGCACTCAGCCCCTACCCTAGCAGTGGCTGTTTTCAGTCATCACTGATCTCGTCAGTACAAACCCTCACCACTCATTTCCAAAGATCCAAAGTGCCTGTAAGTTCTGGTATCAGGAAGGAGGAAAAGACCACATATTTTAACCAGAGATGCTGCCAACACCCCAGCACTGAGGAAATAACAAGGGTTTCAGGATCTGAGGCAGGGCAGTTTAAGTATGGTGTGCATGCACACACATGCCTGGGTTTGTGTGCTTGTCTGAGTGTTTGCATGTGGAATACTGTAAACCCAGAAATACCAAAATGGAGAGCGTTCGCACCTACGTGGTTTGCTCTCATTATTAACATCCATACTACTGAGGCATTTTTGTTCTTAACGGTCTCAGAATTCTGGGAAACTTACTCCCAAATAACTTCATGGGTTGAGAACGTTCATTTATCTAAACCACTGAAATTACTCATTCCGGAGTTTTGCTTCTTAGGCAGTTGGCACTGAATGGAAGTCTACTTTTTATAAATCACATTAAAACCCGAATCTCAAGTTCAAGCATCCAGTCAACCTTAAGCCAGGCTTTAAAAGAATGCCAACGGCTGCTTCTGCTCTTTCCGTCACAGAGATGCTACCAATGACGCTGGCAATGCAGTGACAGCCCTTTTCAGGGTGAGCAGCGAATTCAGCGTTACTGAGTCAACAGTATCGTTTGGCGTTTTCAGAGAGCTCGTCTTCCACGTGAGTTAGCAGCCACAATTTTATTTGAGAATCTGGAGCTGAAGCTAAAGATCCTACCATGGTAGAATGCCTAATTAGAGTATGTGTGTGCTCCTGGGCATGGTCCTCAGGACGGTGTCAGACCTGTGCTTAGCAGGCTTGAGATATTACCAGTTCTCAACCTAAGTTCACTGTTGCTTCATTTCTTTTTAAAGACACACACACACACACACACACACACGCACGCACGCACGCACGCACGCACACACACACACACACACACACACACACACACACACAGTAGCTGTCTTCAGACACACCAGAAGAGGGCATCAGATCCTATTACAGATGGTTGTGAGCCACCACGTGGTTGCTGGGATTTGAACTCAGGAATCTGGAAAGAACAGTCAGTGCTCTTAACCACTGAGCCATCTCTCCAGTCCCCTGTTGCTTCATTTTTAATGTTGAATTTCAAATAAATGCAAAACCTGCCAGGCACAACTACACTTCAATTAAAATATGCAACTGAGAAATTTACCTTTAAAATTATGAGATTTCAGGGCTGGAGAGACAAGAACACTTTTATTTTAACCCTTTCCAGAGAGCCACGTTTTGAATCCCAGTACCTATGTGGCAGTGGCTTGCGATCTCTTTAACTCCAGGTTCTGGGAACCCAATGGCTTCTTCAGGACCAGATGCACATGTGCACAGACATGCAAGCAGGAGAAACACACACACATATACACTAAAATATTTATAAAACAATTATGAGGTGGGGCTGGCTCAGCAGCTAAGCTGCTTTCATGCATGCGTGATACCTGGAGGTTGGTTCCCAGTACCCACAGAAACGCTGGTGGGCTCATGGCTACTGAAATCCCAACCTGGCAAGGCAGACCTGGGATCTTCAGTGCGTCTGCCATTCTTATCAACTGTACCTCCCGGTTCCGAAGAGTAAGGCTGAGCTATGGGGAGAGTAATTTCCGAGTTCTTCAGCCTCGGCATTCATGTGCGTACATGACTTTAGCTTAGTGTGCCTTGAGGAACTATGTGGCAGCCAGGTTGGTTACTGTGACACCCACGTAGAGGTGCTACAGTTCTCTTCACCCTCCAGTCCCCGTCAGCACACAAAGCATACAGTGTGGGGTCTCTAGCCCTAATTCCTCAGGGGCCTTCCTCACAAAAGACGGTCTAATAATGACAGGCAAGAGATAAGGGAAGTCAGTAAAGACCTCACCACCGCAGCAGTACCTCAACTCCTGTTACTAAGGCAGAAAATTAAACCACAAGACAGCACCCAAAAGCAGTTTTGCTTGCTCTCTAGGCAAGCTGAGTGAATAGAAACCATTTTATAGGGATCCAAAGTAGTCATTATCCGTGTGACATTCCAACAATATGAAGACTGTCAACGAAGATATAAATGTTTGCATTTTACCCCCTGACCACCTCCATTAGCTTTCTTTGCAATGTTTATGAAATGGGGCTTTTTTTTTCAAACCCAGGAAACTTTCTTGTAAGGAAATACAGCTTTCTTAAAACAGCCTGGTTTTTCTGAATATACCTTTAAAGTCTTTAAATTGCTTCATTATATAATAAAGTTGAGATTTTAAAGAACTTTAAAGATTTTTAATACTTTATTATTTTTCATTACGTGTACATGAGGTGCTGGTGCCCATGATGAATGGTGGTGTTGCCTTTCCTGGGGCTGCAATTACAGGCAGCTTTGAGCTGACCAACGTAGGAAACAAACTCTGGTCCTCTGCAAGGCTCTTAACCACTGGGCATCAGACATCATTTTAATTTGTAAAAGCTAACAACACGATGTGGAAAAAAAGCCAACACATTGACAAGAAAAAACCGATTTTCAAAAGCACAATTTACTGCAACCTTATGTTGTAACCACCTAACATACACAGACACACACATACACATACCACACACTCATACACATAAGACACACACACCCCACAATGGGTCCCTCAAGTTTCAGTTCTCCATGACAAAAAGACAGGACTAATCAGAATTGGATCCACATTCTACCTACTTCTGTTGTTACCCCAAACTGTTCTTTTGAAAGATGCTTGCCTGGGTTACATGGAAGTTGCAATGCTCACACTGAAACATTTACCAAAGCTGCAACAGGCATGCTGAGCACGCGCAGGCAGCTCTGAGATGAGCCTGCACTCACGTCTCTGAACCAGTCTTGCTGGACAGCCATTGAACGGTGCATGGCAGAACACTACGTGTTCCATAGAGACCAGGTTTTGCAGTACGTTGGTGGCGTGGGATACGTGTGGATGGGCCAGAATTTCCCACTCTGCTACTTGTACATTGCTCATTTCACAATCACTCATAAGTTAACCTATGGGGTTCTGTACACTGGTGGTATCAAAACAAAATTCTTCAGAAGTCTACTGTGACAATCTTCAAGAATTATACAATATGCTTATGAGAATACCACACCTTAATTCAGTATACTTTTATTTTTCTGTAATAAAGCATTTTCTAGTTAAAAACTTACCAATGTTAGAGAACAACAGAAACACTAAGAACAAAATGTTGACTACAGAGCATTGTTCTCCTGAAATGATTGACAAGACTAGTCATCTGGGACCACAGGAAGCACGCAGGTGGTGGCCCTACCCCATGTCCCAGAGCACTGCTGAGGGGTAAGTGGTTAAGAACGGAACCTGCTTACTATCACTGCTGGGCTAGAGACTGAGCTCATGCTTGCCCGGCATGCAGGAGGGCACTCAGGGATGGTGCACGCCCACAGTCCTACCCTCCGGCTAATAGGGGTGGAGGACCATTGGTTCTATCACTCTTGGCTATACAGTGCTGGAGGCCAGCCTGGGTTACAGACTCTGAAAAGAAACCAACAGAAATCATACTTCTCTTCACCATCACTGAAGTGCTTAGAAACATTTATTTTGTGCTTAGAATGTTTTTCTAAGCCACCACAAACTACATAACTGACAGCAGAACATTTAATACTGTAAAGGAGAGGCCTAAAGGAAGCTGTCACACATCACAGTTCTGCGAGTCTAAGGAATTCACACAGAGAACGTAAGGGGAGGGAGCATCACAGACACCATCTATTCCACAAAGGCTGGATGACTCATGAAGAATTTAGTCTGTTTTCCCCTTCCAGACATCAGACAATCCCCGACGACACCCTTCCCTTTCTGTAAGATGAAATCCATGTAGTCATCTTGCTGACCTGATCTCCACTTGTGAGATGCACAGTACTAGCAGTCAAGAACAATACAATATGAAATTTGTCTTTAAAACATAACAGTGTTACGATTTTCAAACACAAAGCAATATCCTGACTATAAAATTCATCAAGAACCTGTAGAGGACAGAGATACAGTAAAATCACATAGTAGTAGATATTTCTTGAGTAGAATGCAGACTTCATTTTACATCAAATTAAGCTCTGAATTTCCAAAATATAAAATACCAAAGCTTTTCCACATCAAATTTTAAAAATCAGAAAATTTCATCTTCGCATTAAAAAGAGAAAAGAAAACGTCAAGACCATTTAATAATAATTTAAAATCTGGAATGTATAGCCAAATTTGTACATTTTCAAGTAAACAGTTCAGTTTGATGGTTCTCTCCGTAAACTTCAACTTAAAAGGATAGAAAAGTTCTGTTTACCCACAGTAAACAAACAGTGATATTGTTAATTTTTTCCAACTTTAAAAACACATGGCAAATAAAAATCATACAGTGAACACGAGACCAAAACAGGCATCGACCTTAAGAATTAACACAATGCCATAGACTTATAAAAACTTCTTAAGTCAGCAGCATATCCTAAATGTAATGTGTGGAAATGAAAGCTATAAGGTAAGGTAGTTTTGTTAGCTGTATAATCCAAAATCTGTGAGAAAGCTATGGACTCTACCAAAGCGTAGCGCTATCATGAAGTACACGTCTGGAAACATGGGCAATGCTCCCACTTATGGGAAATATGATCCTTTTTCACACAGTGAAACTGAGAAAATGCTGTGAAATGAGAAATCCTTCTCTCTACGGTGATTTTCTTAAATACCCCAGTAATGCAAATCTTGGGAAAGGCAGTTTTGAGTCGCACACAAAATAGATTATTAAATATAAACACAAGTCTCAGTGCTTGGCACCAGGCTCTTCTGAAATTAAACAACTTTAAACCATCATAATATTCTTAAATCATCTTTCAAACTGTTATGTCTAACTGCTTTTATTTCCTGAATGAAAACTGTCCAACCTAGCGACAACCTATAAACTGTATATACAGCAAGTCAAGTTCAGTTTGCAACAGAGATCATCACCAATCTTCAGTTCTGCCAAAATCATAGTATTAAGATATGTGTAAAACTTAGGATTTGTCTGTGGCCGATGACGGGCCCACGCAGCGCTGTCTTAGGCCACTCTGAGGAGTGTCTTTGCTCTCTCCCTCTCTATTTTCTGTCTCCTCTTCCGAAACGTCTTCTTCATCAGCCTCTTGTTCTTCCTCCACTTTCTTCAGAGGTTGAGAAAATTCTGGTGATGGTTTTTCTTAAAGATCAGAAACGTACTTTAGTTAATGAACTAAGTTTGCTTGAGAGTAAAACTAAGGTACAAGGATAATAAGTCCTGACATTTATATTTAGATTTTCAAACAGAATAAAGCGGGTATTTATTAAACAAAGAATCAATTACCTAACCCAACATTAATGAATCAATGTCAATGCAGTGAACATAGAAGATAAAATACACTGCATTAAACAGAACCATCTTGTAACAACATAATTTTTCAGCCCATGAGTATACTAAAACTTCAGTACTAATCTGTCTGAAGCTCTGAGAGAAACAATAATCACATATTTATAAAAGCTGCATTCTTGCCCAGATGTTTTCTCCTTCCCCAACCTCACCTACGTAATTTACTAGGGTGTAAGTGCAAGAAATAAATAGAAAAACCTCAAACACACACCCAAGTACAGCCTTTCTGCTTTTTAGAGGGCTCAATGCTAATTAAGTTTCAAAGCACAATGTGTTAAAGAGATAGGTACAGAATGAGGACTGGACCAGGTGGCTTACGGTATGCAGTACCCTAAACTGCTCCAATCCTAGGCAACCCGCCATTACAGGGAGGGCTAGAAAACACTGCAAGCCATGGGAGGAAACGCAATGCTGACAACCTGGCATGCCTCTTCATACTGGCACTTACTCCTGTCCTATGTCATACCTACGGGATTTCAGTGAGTACTACAGTTTACAACAGCAGTTGCTTACCCAGAATGATTCTGTCCCCTCAAAGAACACCAAATAATGTCTGGAGACACTTTGGGGTGTCACACCTGACAGGGACAGAACTACGGCTACAGTGGAGCACTGCTGACCAGTCAGCATTATACAACTTCTGTATACACAAGACAGCCCATCACAAACAAAACCCATGTGTGCAAACTAGAGAGTGTCAAGAAGCAAGCTGTATACACATGGAATACACCAGAATTTCCTCAACTCTAGGATTATGAACCATGGCCTTCTATGTTCACCGTACATCAATAGAGAAGAGTTCAGTACACACCAAGTCAAAGGAGCAGTGAACTGAACAGTGGCAGAAAGTTATATTATTAGTAAGGAATAACTATTTCTATTATGTAGACTAATTTTATAGAATAGCCCACCATCCACACCAACTGACCCCTAATCAGCTTTTCCTACTATACTACCAGGAAAAAAAAAGGAAATCAGTTGAGTACAAAGAAACTCTCAATGCCTACAAGCCACATGAAATATAAAATTCTCTGAAGTATAACTGTTCTGAGATCCAGAGTTATCATTTTCATGAAATACTTCTCTCCTCTCCCCTTCCCCTCATGCCTCAGCTGAGCAGGATCATCCCTCACATTTAATAATCTAGGTTCAAGCAGCTGGTGACTGTACTTACGGAAGTGAAAACCACTCCAGATGTTGGCTGTAGAGGGGGTGTAGCACAATGGTGTGTTGCCTAGCACGCATACATCCCCAAACCAAGCCCCAGTCCCACACATGCACATACACACACCGACTTACTTGTAGGCTGTTGCTGTGGTCTGCGCCTCTTTGAAGGGCAAAGGCAATCTGCTACAAATATCATACACTGCAGAGCAAGCGGAAATCTAAGTGAGCGACATGCAGCACGACTAACAACAATGTCATCGTGCGCTCACGATTTTTCTTAGTGCTTTAACATGAATACTTACGAGTCCCAGCAGGAGTCCTGAGAGCACTGTTGCGAAAGCAAAAACCAAGTATGAGCCCCATGCCGGGATTCCAAGGTCATGAACAAAATAGCTGTGGCTAGTCTGCAATAGAGAGAAACAAGCTAAAACCATGCCCATTAAAAACAAGTGTTAGAAATGGTTAAGACAGGAAAAGCTTAATCCATACCCTGATGTACACAGAGAGCTGAAAAAGTGCTGACATAGTGGTCATCCTAAAAAAGAGGAATGGAAAACTCAGCAGAGATACACAGCTTGCCCATACCTACACACTGCGCTTTCTAGTCAGCCTCTCCACAGACAGGACTTTCTTGCAGAAATAACATAAGGAAAATGAACACACACATCACATAAAGAAAATTAACTACTTTCACACTGTTAAATGTAAGTGGTTTGATGGTTTTTGTTTTGCTTTAAAGCTAAATAAATAATAATAATGTTTGTTGGGCTTATAACAAGCTTCCTGTAACATATACAATTGGTGCTGCCTAGAGCTTCTTCACACAAAAGCCCAGAGTTAGCTTCACCCAACCCGACTGCCAAACTACTAGGATGAGTAGAGCAGCCTTGCTGAACTCGGAGTAGCCCGCTCAGTCTACTGATGAAAAAGGGATAACCTGCTGTACTGGATTCAAGAGGTGTGCACTAAAGCAACCAATTCCTCTACTAGAGTGCCAAGAGCAGCTCACTGGATTGCTGCTTAAGTTCACCCAGAAAAGCACTCATCGTGTTGCTTGTGCCGTTTAAAGGCCAAGCAGGTGTGGTGGTTCACAATGTAACCAGGAGGCCAGGGCAGGAGAATCAAAAGTTCAATGTAGGCTCTCCAGCAAGAACTTGTCACAAACAACAGTGGAACTGAAATGTAAAAACCTCACTGTTCTGCGTCCAGTGACACAAAGGGAAGGCTGCACTTCTAGTTCCACATACAAGGGCTGATTTCTCCCCATTCCCAGAATCCACAGGAGCTCAATGTTCTTACAGTTAGTATCCCAACTCTCCATCTTCTGATGGCAAATATGGGGAAGGTCAGGAGTAATTTAGTCACACCAAAATGGGACCATGAGAGTCTTGGCAAAGTCTACCTGCCAGGTTTCTGAACCTGGCATACTGGATTCAAGGAAACATGCCTGCCATTCTCAAGCCTAACTGCCATGGCGAATGTATCTACCTCCTAGCTGTAAGCTCACATCATTAGTCATTGTCAGACACACTACTGTATTCATACAAGTCATCAGGAGTAGCCACTGACAGTTACTCCACATTAACAGTGAAAGCGCATGACTGAATACTCTTACTCCGATTAAAATTAGGATCAAGCAGTAGCCTTTCTTACCTAGAACTGCTCAGTTTCTAAAGAATCAAGTTCTCAATGATACATTTAACCAAATCAAAGCTAAAATAGTCTGAAAACCATATTTTATGAGATCCTACAAAATGCCTACTCCTAGCTCACATGAATAAAAGTATCTTATAATGATCACAGTAAACACATCTGAATATGCATAGCATACAAATCCAAGAAACAGCATGCCTGCTTTACTTACAGTCCTCATACTTACAGAACAGAGCTTGGACCAAACCATGATGATACAGGTTCAACGTTCTTCCATTCTTTCTCACTTATAAAGTTTATGAAGTCTTTCTTAGTTCTTGGGCCCAGATAGCGCCTAAATTCACCATCTTTACAACTAAAGATCAGAACTAAATATTAACTGGCAGCAAAAAATAATTGTGTTCAACCACTGCTTCATTTTACAGTCAATCCTAATCTTCAAAAAAATCTAGCCAAGAACCAGAATACAGTATTATGTACTGATGGCATCAGAGCCCCAAACATATAAAACCAGAAGCTTTAAGATTTTATTCTTTCAAATAATAAACTTACAAATCATTTCAGTCACAGTCTTGCTGTGGGTAAAGGATTCTTACCTTGATGTAGGGCACTACTGACACTTTGGAGGCTGAGAGAATTCACATCTAGTACAGAACGCCCTATGTTCAGAGTGTGAAGGTGGACGAAGCAAAGGCAGCAGACTTGTCTTCAAGCTTTTATTAGGTAAGTCACTTACCCAAGAGGCTACAGTGAGTTTCCCTGACTTTCTCAGTCTGCCACTTGTTTATAGGAAGGCTGCTGATTTTTGTGTGTTAATGGTGTATTTTGCTTACTTCACTAAAGTATTTATCAGCTATAGAGGTTTCTTGGTGGAATTTCTGGGGTCTTTTCTGTATAGCCGTATCATCTTCAAGACACTTTGACCTCTTCCTTTCCTGTATGTATCCCCTTGATCTCCTTCAGTTGTCCTATTCCTCAAGCTAAGACTTCAACAGCTATACTGAATAGGTATGGAGGGAGTGAGCACCTTTGTCTTTTTCCTAATTATTTTAGAGGAAATGCTTGCAGTTCTCTCTGTTTAAGTTGATGCTGGCTGTGGGCTTGCTATAATTTGCAATTATGCTGAGTTATGTCCCTTTCATCCCTAGTCTCTCCAGAGCTTTTATCGTGAAGGGGTATAGAATTTTGTTAAAAGCCTTTCCTGCATCTAATGAGACAATGATGTGGTTTTTGTTTTTTTATGTAATAGATTATGTTCCCTGATTTACAATGTTGAACCATTCCTGGATCTCTGGGAAGAAGCCAACATGATCATGATAATCTTTCTGATGTGTTCTTGAATTCAGTTTGCAAGTATTTTTGCATCATACCCATAAAGTATTACAAATTTTTGCATCATACCCATAAAGGATATTATTGGTCTATACTTTACTTTCTTGGTTCTTTGTGTGGTTTTGGTAGTAGAGTAATGTAGCCTTATAAAAAGAACTGGGACATGCCCCTTCAATATTGTGGAATAATTTAAGAAGTATTGGTGTTAATTCTTTTTTAGGTCAGGTAGAATTCTGGACTAAATCTATCTGGCCCCGAACTTTTGTCCATTGGGAGATTTAATTACTACACTGGATATATCAAGAAATTCATCCAGTTCTTTTACTGTTTGATGGTGTACAGATTTTTAAGACTGTCCCTATGATTCTCTGAGTTTCTTTGATGTCTGCTGTACTATCCCCCTTTTCACCTCTAGTTTTACTTGCCAATCTTGTTGATTTCACATATGAAGCAGGAATAAGTTTTAAGTTTAAAAAAAAAAGATCATAAAAAGGGGAAGATTTAGTTTGCTGCTGTAATTTTAAATGAAATATGTACTTCCTGGTACTTAGTCACCAGCTAATCACACTGACGCAGAGGTTAGTAAAAAGAGATTGTCTCCCTCTAGTGTAGTTTGGGAAACACCAAGTGGTAGGGCCAAGATTTGTTCACTGAACTCACGGCCACTCAGTGTCACCCCCAAGCTGTATAACCCGCACTCCGACAGTGTTTTAGATTACTCAGGAAAGAACATTTACCTTTGCATTCTTGAGAATTCTACCTAGTCCTGGGGTTTCATTTAAAACTCATGTTCTCCAGGAACTGCTCTGACCAACTGTGGCTTCTCCCCATCACCCAGTTTTCTACAGGACTCATCAGGACGGTGGGCTAATAGTTATTGACTACACTGAAGAGGACCATACCAATCATGAGAACTGTCTAAAGAAATGATAGATCTCCAAAAAAAAAAAGGAGTGTTTTATATATCTACTGTTATTTATAAGACTCAATGTGCCACTAACTAAAACCAAATCAAGCTCTCAAGTCCTTGCTAAGTATAATGAGATCACCTCAGCTCTTCAAACATAATGTGAGTTAGAGGCCTACTGCTCTCAGTACACTGTGATCTAACCCTCTTCATGACCAAGAACCTCCAAATACTTACTGGTAAATAGAAGGAAGAGCAGTTATGATAAACCGTCCACTCAGCCCTACAGATGACAAGGAGCAAACAACAGATTATTAGGGACAACTGCTTACTTAAAAGTTGACTCTACATTATTTAAATGCTAATAAGAACAAGAAAACACACAAACATAATCAACACTGAAAACGTGAATTAGTTGCTAAAGCAACTTTAAAGACACATTAATGTACGTAAGTCAGCTCAAGTTTATGAAGCCTAAATACTGAAGTTATTTGTGAATAATTAAGTAGCTGAGGCATTAGTATTACCACAGTACTTGACTAGTAGTGACCAGCCAAGTAAAAACAATCTTAAGGACTTCTTAAACCATTCAAGAACAAAGGTAGCTTTGTTGCTAAAAAAAAAAAAAAAAAAAAAAAAAAAAAAAAACTGAGTCTTGACACATATCATTCACCATATGTCAAAATTCGATAAACAGCATTAGCAAGGAAAGAGAACCAGCCAGAGCTGTGATACCTGTCTGCTCTGTGACATCCACTTTTGCAACTTTAACCTCCAGATCTTCTCCCCACTCAGCAAAGCTTTCCCATTCTGGCTGAAGATTCTGACACGCAGGGCACCAGGGAGCATAACTACAAAACACCGTTAACATTTTAAAGGGACTTTAATGACCTAACTGAGAGAGCATTTGAATCACACTTTTCCAGGAAGTTTCTATTTATGACATAGAAAATGACCTATGTGGGGTGCCTCACACCTGTAAAACCAATTTAGGATGCTGAGGCAGGAGGACTCTGAGAAAACCCAGCATGGGTTACAGAGTGTGATCTTGGGTTGAACGAGGAGACAAACTGGGTAATTTTATGCAAATGAAAAAATTGAAAGTAGGAACCTGACAAGGTGAACATCAAGAAATGGGAGAGCTCAGCTGATAAGCTGAAGCAAGCCTGAGAATGCATTCTTAAACACACACACGGGAGCTTTCTAACATGAGTAGCTCTTTTCAAACCTTTAGATTTTTTCAATTAAAACATGGCAACCAAAAAGTTTTGTTTAAGTTCACCAAATTAAGCTAATTGTACAAGCAGGGTCATAGCAAAGTATTGGAAAATAGGAAGTACCTGGGCTCTACAAGTTGCAACCAGTACACAATCACTACTGAGAAGAATGCCCCAGGAAGGCAAGTTATTCACAGTAAACCAAGCTGGAGACTACATTCTTATGTACAAATATACCTTAAACCTAACCCTGGCACAGATACTGAGCAGAGTGGACAAAACTCTACTGGCCAGCACCCTGTCACCAACAGCCAAGGACACCAGTACTCAAAACACATCTCTGAAGCTATCATTCCAGTTTCAAGGTTTTCCTTACAATTTTGTTTTTCCATTTCACTGCACATTGTAATTTGCTTCCGTTTATAGAACCAGGAGGAACGAAGCCTACACATATTAAAAAACTGTGATCTCACATTTTCATGAACTGTTTTAGGAAAATTAAGTTTCTAAGAGAGGCATGTAAATACAGCAAACCAGTGTTACATACAAAAGTCAAACAGTAAAAGTACCATGAAAACAGCTCTGTAATAAAGCTTATCAGAAGTGAACTTACAGAGAATAATTCACTTGTAATTAAGGGTAGACTATTATGACTATCAAGTGTGCAGTTTCTTAGTGCTTTTTAAGAGCTTCCCCCCCTCTTAATTAATCACTGACCCCTTCCAGTACCCCCCCCCCCGAGGTTCTTTAAAACTCCCAAATTTTAGCCAAGGAAAAAGGGAAGAACAAGATCCATATTTCAGATGGATGTTTTTATCTCATTTTCAGTGTTGTGGTAGCTTTAATTCCCTTTCATACCTTTTGTGGATATTACATTTACAATGTAACAAAAAATGCTTAAAGGTATCTTCCTGCAATCTTGGACTATATTTTACATATGAATTTATAATCACTACTGCTTTAACACTGCTATTCATGACAATGACTGAAAACAAACAGCACTGGTTAGTGTTCCTCTGCTGGAAACTGACTGCCAGAACACTGAGCGTCTTCCCTGTCACAGTCTCCATAAAAAACGCTTCCACATTTCCTTTTGTTTTATGACTCAGGTATCATGGATCTCGTCTGGGTTCTTTCTTGAGGACGTTCACTTCCATCTTCTCCTCAGCGTGAGGCCCTAAACATAAACTACAATATGGAAAAACACCAGAATCTTGCTGAGGGGTTGCTAACAACAGTGCCTGCATATATTTACTCTTGAATTCCAACAAAGCTACTATGACATCTGAACAGGCCAATCTGTAAAGCAGGGGATGGGAGTGGTTAACTACTATAAGGAATATGGAGAATAATTACCAAAAAATGTGTACAAAGGTACTGAGTAGTGTCCAGGAAACAATGAACATTCAATAGTGGTGCTTCCGCCAGATCAATAACGCTAGCCACCAGTAACACTGTCAACTGACCATTCCATTTATCATCTAAAACAAAAGCCAATGGTAGTTTATTTCCTACAGCAGCAGAATGGACATTATTGAAGTAGAATCATCACACAAGATAAGTGATCTTGTTTGAATAGTAAATGATGAACTGGAGTTTTTTTAAAGGGCCTATTAATAATCATACCAACAAATACGCAATACCATTCGCAGGCCTGTAAGTCACAATTCAAGCCATTCTCTAAATTGCTAACGTGCACCGCCAAGGAAAAATGTGATTCATATCAAAAGAAATGAATGTAGGCAAGGAGAAAATAAAATAAAATATTTTAAAATACATTTCGATTTATTTGGCATTTACAATAAATAACTAATCCACAAAATTAAAAAAAAAAAGGAGCTCAAAATTCAAGCATTACAAATAGGTAAATATAACAATTTCCGAATGACAGGTTAAAAGCGATATTTTATTCAATATAATCTTTTGTAAAAATTTGGAGACTTAAAGTCTAGATGTCTGCGGTAGATCAAAGTCATAGCTAAGACCTCCATCCCACCCAATCCCACCCTCAAACCCGCCAGGCTGTTCCAGAGAATTCGATGTGGCACGTAATCCTTTAATCGCACCACAGTGCTTAGCAACGACGAGGCTCGGTGTACGCTTAGATAGAAAAGTAATACGCCCGGTTAAGAAACAACCCTGGAGCTGGGGGCGGCGAAGGCTGGGACCTCAAGACCTGGCCGAGGAAGATGGGCCAGTCAGGTGTGCAGCTTGAGGGAGGGGGCGGCGGAGGCCACCGCCACCACCATCAGATACCCAGACAACCGCCCCGCACTCACAATTCTATCATCCACTCTCCTTCCAGCAATGAGGTCCAGTTCTCATCGGTGAGGACGCGCACGTTGCTCCGCCGTCCGTGAGCCCCAGGGACCGCCCAGAGCAACAGGACCAGGGCTGCCAGGGGAACCAGGAGACGCCCCAAGTGCGCCATGTCAGCCACTTGCCCAGTCTCAGAGCGCTCCCGCCCCACCGCCCGGCCGCAGCTCCACTTCCGCTCTGGCGGCCGCTCCGCCCATGCGCACAACGAGCCTGCGAGGCGCGCGAGCCCCACCCCCCCAGCAACTCAGTGCGCATGTCCGGGTCCTGACCCCTAGCGGAAGGTGGAGACGGGAAGAGGGAGGTGCTTTTGTTTCCGTGCATAGGAGCAAAAGGAGGCTGCCCATTGTGGTCCCTCGAAAAGCGCTAAAAGGGGCGGTAGGCGGAAGGATCAAGGTGATGCGTTCGAGATGAGTGGCCCTGTAGTGCTCACCAGTGCCAAGTAGGGTCACCACGACAGTTTTCTCTGTAACGTTCCCCTTTGAAAATAGCATCATTTAGTTGAATGTAGGATGTACTGCTCCTGTAATATTCCGATGGCCCACGACGCCATGTGCTAATCAATTTCGGGGTGATGTGGAGGGATGCCTCTTTAGAAGGAAAGTAGGCGTGCGCGGAAGAAGCCAAGATGGCTGCAGCAGCTCCAGGCTTCTAGGCTTAGAGTGGGATGGGTGGTTGTAAGCAGCAGATACATACCCTCCATCGTAGAGATAGTTTAAGCAGTACAGCTTTATTGTCGTAATGTGGCTAGGCCATCCATCTCAGGGTAGGTTTGTTCCTCTGAGGACGTGTTTTGTTTTTCTCCAGCATCGATTTTATTAGTTTTAGGGCAAAGGATCTCTTTATGACCGAAATGTGCTGCTGCTTGCCTTAAAAACTCTTAAGAGAATGCTACTACATTTGAGATGATCAAATCAAATCAACACTGCTAATTTATCAACCACCTGTTGGGTTCACCGTCTCTTCCTTCTATCATTTGGGTATTGATGTCGACCATAATCTTTTTTTTTTTTCTGGAGTTCTTAGTGTTTGTTTTTAAACATAATATTAATAATATATAATTCACATGTCATACAATTTTACATGATACATGATGCAGTGGTTCCTAGTATATTCACAAGATGGGCAATGGTTACCATAGTCAAATTTAAAAATCTTCCTATTCATGTGGAGTCACCAGCCCCTTCTGTCCATCCATTCACTCCTTACCCTGGCCCTCTGCAAACATGCTTCTACTTTCTGTCCTGCCTGCTTTACTAATTGAATCTTGTGTGTCCTTGGTGATTGACTTACTTTAACTCTTTAAGCATGAGTCTTTGAATCTCCTCTAACATAGTCGTAATGGAAGACTTTGTTATTTCTTGGTCCTCTCATAAGTAACTTTTGCTGCATGCTCTTTGCCTTCCTGTAGAAGGGTTATATTTTCCTGTCTTTGTGTAACTCAAAACCTTATTGGAAACTAGGGTTTTAAGGTCCGCAATTCTGGATAGTGATTCCCCTTGTGGCCTTCCATCTTCTGTTGATTTTGTTTGATTGTTTAGTGAGTTGGCAAGGCCATTCTAGTGAAGTCTGTTTCTCAGAGAATACAGCCCTGGGCGGGTACACAGGTAATCTGGGTGATGGTAGTGGTTTTAGCAGGGCTCACTGGCTATCACTTTTTGGGATGTGTCTGCCTCATTTCTTATTTCCAGCTGTAATATTACATGAAGTGCTCACAGATGGCTTGTTTTTATTTTGTTTTAATTCTCAGGGCATAAATTGTTCCAAAGTCTAATAAATTTTGGCAGATAGTTTTTGAGGTTAATGGTTGAGATTTATTTTAACCCCAAGATGATTCTTCATTGTCTCCTTTCTTAGTTCTCTCTGGTGAACTAAGTGGCTTATGCATTAGCATCTTGCTCTTAAGGGAAAAAAATTTTTTTAAGAGTGACTTTAGGCAAAAAAAAAAAAAAAAAGGTAAAAAGATAAAAGAGTGACTTTAGGCTTGACTGTACTCTTGTTTAATAAAGTCCATTACTTTGGGAAGAGTTCAGAACTAACTCTCCTGGGCACAGGCAGCCTCAGTCATCATTCTCTGCACAGTGTAGACCAGCAGGATCTGGTTTTCTGGACTTACTTCTAATGGCCTATAGCCTCTATTACATGGGCAAAAAGGTTGAGGAGGCGTCTGGAGACGTCTCCATCTGCCATAACGAGAGCTTCACTGTGCCTGTGGTGTGCAATGCATCACAGATTCTGTCCTTGTGGCCTGGACTTGGGAGAGATTAAGATGCCAGTCACCTTCCCCTCCTGACCAGACACTGTCTTTCGATTGGGAATGGAGAGGAGGTGGAGCCCTGTGTTCTTGGTCACACCCACCTACAGTGGAGTTTTCACTACAATGGCCTGGGCTAAGAAAGTGATAAGAGAACAGGAGTTTGAGATGGGGTGGATGCCAGGGTCTCGGTTCTACTGAAGGTACAACAATAGCAGCAGCAAAAGCATCATTCATTGTTTGCAATTTCCAGAAACCTTTAGTGAGTTTTTGTTTATGTAGTTCCCAGGTCAGTTCTGTTTCTGGGAATTCATGCACTGAAGTCCTGATGCTCAGTAATTCAGAACTGAGAGTGCATTTAAAGATAAGGTCTTTTTTTTTTTTTTTGAGTTCCAGTAACTTATATTCATTTTATTTAAAATTGCACAACAGAAAGTACCTAAGTCAAATGAAATATCCCTTGTTTCTGTTCCCATTTAGAACCCTACAAAGCTCAGTGACATCTTTTTGGTTTTTTTTTTTTTTAATATTTTATTGGTTACTTTATTTACATTTCAAATGTTATCCCCCTTCCCAGTTTCTCCTCTGCAAACCCCTTATCCCATCCCCTCCCCCTTGCTTCTGTGAGGGTGCTTCCCTACCCACCCACCCATTCCCACCTCACTGCCCTGGCATTTCCCTATGCTGGGGCATCAAGCTAAAGATAGGGTTTTTAAAGAGGTAGTTTAAATGAGGTCATCCAGGGGCCTCAATTTAAAAAAAAGGGGGGGGGTATGCTGGATTGTTTTATGTCACCTTAACACAAGCTGAAGCCACCTGAGATACAGTGAAGACAATTAAGGTGAGATGGTCAAGCCTCAGTTAAGAAAATGCCTACAGGCAATCTGGTTGTAAGCCTTTTTGTAAGGAGTGATAGATCACAGGAAGGCCCAGCCCTTTATGGGTGGTGCCATCTCTGGCCTGGTTGTCCTGGTTTCTAAAAGAAAGCAGACTACGAAAGCCAGTAAGCAACACCCCTCCATGACCTCTGCATCAGCTCCTGCCTCCAGGTTCCTGCCTTGTTTGAGTTTCTGTCCTGACTTCTTTCAGTGATGGACCACAATGTGGAGATATAAGCCAAATAAAGGCTTTCGTCCCCAGCGTGCCTTTGGTCATGGAGTGTCACCACAGCAAGAGAAGTGCTAAGACAAAGGGAATCCACAGGCGGGAAGGAGCTCAGAACACAGGGATGTCGTCAAACCTCTGGAGATTTTAGGAACAGATGGAACAAGCCTCAAAATAATGGCTACGTACGATAAACCTATAATCAATGTTATAACATGGAGACAAACAGCATTTTCTCTAAAACCAGGAACAGGACAAGGACGTTCACACTCTCTTATCTATAAGTGCTTGAAGTCTTAGTTATAGCAATTAGACAAGAGAAAGGCATAAACAGGATTAAAAAAAATAGGACAGGAAGAAGATAAACCCATCTCTATTTACAGATGACACAATTCTTGTTTAAAAGACCCTATTGAGTCTGCTAGAAAACTAATAAATACAGTGAAGTTACCATATACAAAATACATGTTTAAAAAAAAAAAAAAAAGAAGAGCCTTCATTGTACTCCCAGGAATAGAAATCAGAGGCAATATTCCATTTAAAATAATCAGCCCCAATTAAGCATTTAGAAATATATCTAAGCAAAGAAATAAAGGACCTTTACAAAAATTATCAAGATATTTAAAAATGAAATTACACAAGATATTGGATTATGAAAAGGCATCTCATGCTCCTGGATTGGCAGTTAATATTGTGAGAATGGACACACACGCGCACACACACACACACACACACACACACACACACACACAGAGAGAGAGAGAGAGAGAGAGAGAGAGAGAGAGATCCAAAACAGCCAAAGCAATCCTAGATGATAGATGATACTGGCATAAGATCAGACAGATGCACCAATGGGGTAGAAAAGAGGTCAAACAAGAAAGCTGTGCCCACTTATTTATTTACAAGGAATAAAAAACATACACTAGATAAAAGCCTATTCAACAAATGGTTCTGGCAAAATTTGATACCTACTTGCAGAAGAATGAAATTAGATTCGTATTTTTCACCTCATACAAAAATCAATTTAAATTGGATTAAATATCTTAATGTAAAGCCGGAAACACTGAAACTTCTAGAAGAAAACACAGATAGAGGGGAATATAGAACCCTTTTAATGGAGGACTAACAGCACGGGAACTAGCATCGGCAGATGGGTTTACATGAAAATCAAGTTTCTGCTCAGCGAAGGAAATGGTCAGCACAGCACAGACAGCCCACAGCACGGGATATCATCTGCACCAGCTACGCCTCAGACAGACTACAAAGAACTGCAGAAATTAAATACCAAGGAAATAAAACTGACAATAAATAGGTAAGTGAATTGAATAGACAACTTTTCAAAAAAAGAAACACAGATTGCCAGTACCTATTGTTTTAAATGTTCTATACTTCTAGACATCAGGGAAATACAAACTAAAACTACTCTGAGATACCACATTGCCCCAGTCAGAATGGCTCTTGTCAGTAAACCCAATAACAAGTGTTAGAGAGCTGTTTGGTGAGCGGAACCCTTATTCACACTGGTGATGGTGCGAATTAATACAGCCATTGTGGAAATCAAGTTTGGAGATTTCTCAAAAAAAAAATAAATAAATAAAAATCGAACCGTTGTGCTGGCTATTTTTATAGTCATCTGAGAAAAGGGAGCCTCAACTGAGAAAATGCCTCCCTCATCATGATGTAGGCAAGCCTAGATGAGATTTCCTTAGGGATTGATGTGGGAGGGCCCAGTACACAGTGTGTGGTGCCACCTCTGGGCTGATGGTTCAGGATTTTATAAAAAAGCAGACTGAGCAAGCTATATGAAGGAAGCCAGTAAGTAGCACTCTTCCATGGCTTCTGCATCAGCTCCTGCCTCCAGGTCCCTTTCCTGTTTGAATTCCTGTCCTGACTTCCTTAAATGATATACACTGAAGTGAACACCTAAGCCACATAAAGCCCCTTCCCTCCCTGAGTTGCTTTGGTGTTTCATTATAGCAATAGTAACCCTAACTAGACCTTAGATTTCCAGCCTGCAGGACTGGAAGGAAATTGTGTGTTGTTTGGAAAACGTGGGCTGTGTTGGAACTTTGTTAGGGCACGCTCAGAACTAACCAGCTATACTTGTTTTGCTGAGGAGTGGGGCTGCAGAGCCATCTGCAATGCTGTCCAGAACTACGTCATTATAACATGAGAAAACTTTTGCTAGCCCCAGTACCTTCATGCTTGCACAGAACCCCACTCCATGCCTTCAGCTATCAAATCCATTTTCATTTCCCAACTGAAACCAAAAAAGGCTTCCTAGAACTCAAGGCTGAGTATTTCCTTGCAAAAATTATTTAATGGATGAGTAATAGGCTCTCCATTATTCTCAAAGTTCAAGTATATTTTTGTAAGGTTTATTTTTATTATCATGTATATGTGTGTGCATGTGCATGCTCATAGAGGCCAGCAGAGGGGCTTCCCCCTGGAGGGTGGATCAGGTGGTTGCAAGTCTCCTCAAAACATTCTGGGATCTGAGCTAGGTCCCGTGCAAGAACGGCAAGTGCTCTTATCCACCGAACTGTCTCTCTAGCCCCAAATTCAAATATTTTAATACAGTTTCTCATGTTCTTGTTAGCTGGCATTTAATTTACCTAGGCAAATAGCTAGCTATATGAAGATACAGGAAACTGATAGCTGGCTGTTTTACCTTTAGATTTACCTTTGTTATTTTTTATTTTTAGAGTAAGCATATTCTTGGTACACCCACACTGAACACTGGACTTCACCTTTATCATAGCGTCTTACATTTGCCTGTACGGTGGTGTCTCCTTCACATGGTGTCTCCTGATTGAACTGTGTCTGTCATGTTCATCAGTGCATCTTTGATAGCTACAGGTCATTGGCGTTACCAGATTCTATAGGTCAATTAAACCTTTAACCCAAAGAGTTAGTGGTCTCAAATGTTTTAGAAACGCAGGAATGGGGGCTGGAAAGGTGACTCTGTGGTTAAGAACACTGACTGCCTTTCCAGGCAACTGGAGTTCAGGTCCCAGGTCAGTTCCCAGTTCACTGGGCAGCTCATAGTCGCCCAACTCAAGGGGAGCTGACACCCCCTTCTGACATCACTGGCTACCTGCACACTCATGGCATCCATTCACACTCATGGCATACACTCATCCGCATGAGTTAAAATAAAAATAATTAAAAATAAGAACTATGGAAGTTTTGTGTCTTTAACAATACAGACATAAATGTATAATATATATATCCACATCTACATGTATATGTGAATACACACATTCAGTCAGTGTGACAATGTATTTGTATATATCATAACTATAGATTCTGTGAATTGATTTTATCTTAAAAGTTTTTAAAATTATCGCTTCTCGGCCTTTTGGCTAAGATCAAGTGTAAAAGTTTTTAAAATTAAAAAATAATTATCCATTGGCATATGGAAGAATTGATTCTGACTCTAAAAAATAGCACAATCCTTGGACAATCAAGCTCCCGATATGAAATGACATTTTATATGCATGTGCTTTATGTCCATCCTCCCAGACATTTAAATTACCTTCCGTTTATTCACAACATGTGACACAGTTTAAAAGTATGTAAATAGCGATTACTGGGTAGTGTGAGAAATAACGATAAAAACCTTTTCGTGTTCAGTTCAGTCATATGTGTGTGTTATATGTACATGTTCACGTGTGTACGTCTGTGTGCACAGTTGTGCATGTGCACAGGTGTTATGTGTGGAGCTCAAAAGGTCCAAGTCAGGTGTCTTCCTCATTCTCTCCACCTTTTGTATCTTTGAGTCGGTGTCTTTCACTAAAACTAGAGCTCACTGGCCCTCCTGTCTCCTAGGCCTCCCATCCCTGCCACCCCAGCTCTACGATTACAGAAGCACACATTGCATCCAACATTTAAACAGATGTGGGGGATCTGAACTTGGGTCCTCATGCTTGCTCAGCAAGCAAGCACTGTATCAACTGAGTCACCCCAGGCCTCACCGGAATATTTTTAGCCTATGGTTTTAATCTACAGATATGGAACCTGTGGGCACAGAGGATCCGACACTAAAGCCGTCAGGCATGACAGCTGATGAATCTGAGTGACATGTTTGGAATCCTTAGTTTACTTGTATACTTAGAATAATAGTCTCCTTTAAGAGTCGGAACTGTGTCAGAGCACTCTAGGACCTGACTCCAGGTCTTTTTTCACAAGAAATGAACCAAAAATGTGGACTTTCCCCATCATGTATATAATGACCTTTTTGATAGGTGCTTACAATTCCAGATAAATTATGGCATTATTTGACCCTATGAGCAGAGTGGCAAACTGCCTTGTCTGTATAATCCAAGGGGAAAGAGTTTTACACCTAAGAGTTTTCAGGAGGAAACCGGAAGCGGAGCTCAGCTGTAGAAGCCTTGGCTGGATGTCACCACGACAGGATGCAACTACATCACAGTCTCGCAGGCCTTTAAGCCAAGACTGAGAAGATGAATTGATTGTTCTCCTCTCCCACTGAGACGTGAGGGGAAAGGCACGAGTCAGGGTCATTCTAAATTTATGAGGTTGGCTTTCACATTTAACTTGTAAAAAGCTTATTAAATATTTTACAGTGTTCTTACTCATGCATAAAATATTGAAACCTAGTGATTTTCCTAGAGAAAATCCTGACAGCTCAGAGAGTCTTTTCTCATGTGAATCCCCACTTTAGAGTTCGTAAAGAAAGATCTGGCCATCAGATAGCTCACTAACTACTACAGTAGTCAAGGCAGGTCGCAGAGGGCTTGTAGCTCAGGGTTATTTTAATAAGTTCCTGGGACTGTGCAAAAGGCACCATGAAAACCAGGGCCACAGACACCAAATTTAAATTCTGAGTTTGAGGCACTGAGGTGCAGACAGGAGCAGCAATGTTCCAGGCAGAAGGTCGGAGGGAAAGAAGATGATTTTAAGTGATGCAGAGCCAAGACGACAGCAAGAGACACTTGAGTTAGACAAGCACGGAAATGGGATCGCAAGTCCTCCTAGGTCTGAAGGAAACACCTTGCCCTTGAGAATGGGAAGTTGAATAAATACCACAAAATTATATCTACATACTATCATTTAAGGATAAACTTCATGCATATAAGCATGTTCCATTTACACATCATTATCTTTTTAAAATTCAATAATTATAGAAAATGGCCAGTTATTTAAGGGAAGTCAAGACAGTAAGTTATCACACTTTCAGTTTTAATATTTCCAGTCTAAATCCTGTTTGGATCCAATAGAATCAGAGGTAATTGTTTTTACAAAATTATAGTGTGTTAGGCTGGAGAGATGGCTCAGCACTTAAGAGCACCGGCTGCTCTACCAGAGGACCTGGGTTCAATTCCCAGGGCTTATATGATGTTTAAAAGCAACTGTTCCCCTATGTTCCTTTGGTTTCATGGAATCTGATGCCCTCTCCTGGCCTCTGTAGGCTCTGCACACCCATGGCTTCACAGACATACCTGCAGGTTATCATCTACACACACAAATTAAATTTAAAAAACATTTTTATAGGATTTTTTTGTGGTTTTTTAAAAAAGGCATAATGTATTAGTTATTTTTCAATGCTACCAATTACCTCCAGTGAACTAAGCAACAATTAACATTATTGCTGAGTTTCTGTGTTATCAGTAAAAGTCAGGAGTGGCTTAATCCTCATGGTCCAGATCAGAATGTTTCATGATGTCAAAATGTTGATCAGGGAACTGTTATTTGAAAGCTTCACCCATGCTGGAAGACCCCTCCCAAAGTAACTGTCACGTGGCTGGTAATCAGCAGAGCCGTAGGGCTGGAAAGATGGCTCAGTGGTTAAGAGCATTGTCTGCTCTTCCAGAGGTCCTGAGTTCAAATCCCAGCAACTACATGGTAGCTCACAACCACCTGTAATGAGATCTGATGCCCTCGACTGGTGTGTCTGAAGACAGCGACAGTGTACTTACATATAAATAAATAAATTTAAAAAAAAAAAGAAAAAGAAAAAAAGTAAAGCCGTGGCCATTTGGCTCTTTGCCCATCATTCCAGCCATTATTTTAGACTATACTCATACTCAAAAACTCACTTTAAAACTTTATGATCTTGTCTCAGGAGCAGCTCTCTGTCCTTATAGGTTAGACCTACTCACCACAGGAGAGGACCGCCAGGTCCACTGAGAGCCATTTTGGAGCCTGGTCAGCTACCCCATTTGTTGTTTTAAGACGGGATCTCACTGGCCTGGAACTCACTCTCGCTGGCCTCAAACTTGCTTTGTCCTACTGCCTCAGCCTCCTGAGTAGCAACCCGCTCAGCACAAACCTTGGTAGTGAGGTCCTGTGCGTGGGTGGGTGGGTGGGTGCATGGATGCATACGTGAGTGAGTGCATGCATGTGTGATGGAGCAGTATTCTCACTTGCTCTCTAATCCATTTCCTTCTCTTTTATATGGAATCAAGAAGTCTATTGTATAAACTTTCTGTAAGAAGTGGGTACATTCATGGTGCAGAAGGCTTCTTTCTGCCAGATTATGTTATTTTGCAGCTCAAAGTCTTCTGTTAACTTCCCACCAGACCTGATATTAGGCAAGACAAAAGACAGGAGAACTAGGGGTGAAAACAGAAAGGAATGGTTTGCCCGGGAGTCTGCTTGAAGCATCTGACCAACCAAAAAGCAAAACTTCCAGCGCTGTTAGCAACTTTTAGTATGTTTCTCCCTTCCCCACTGTACACCTTCTGTTTCCTAGGAATCTTAACCGAAGCCCCGTTGACATTAAAAATCATGTCCCGAGTAAGCCCTTTGTGCCGCCCTGTTGGCTCCTGGTTTTACTTTTCAATTATAAATATGTTCAAGACACCTCTGGAGCAATGCTATAATCTCACTATCAAAAGGAAAGAGAAAAGGAAAAAAGCTCCTAGCAGCTTCTAGAGATATCACCGAAATGGTACAAATGGCCAAAACTAAGACTCTCACTCAATTGAGACTTTCCTTTGAGGAGCCCATGCTCACACATAGATACATTTTATTTTTCCATAACCCCTATGCTTAAAATCTATGTTAGAAGTGCCTTGTAAGACAGGCTGGTGGTGCACACCTTTAGTTCTAGCACAGGGATGCAGCAGCGGCAAGCAGATCTCTTTGAGTTCAGGGCTAGCCTGTGCTACATAGTAAGGGCCAGGCATGCCAAGGCTACAAGGAGCTCATAGATGTAGAATTATTGGAAATATTCTCTTGTTAACAGCTACCTTATTTCTATTTTTAGGAAAATTTAGTATTTATAAGATATATTTTTATCTTATGATTATGAGCATTTTGCCTGCATGTATGTATTGTACCCATATGTGTGCAGTGTCCTCAGAGGGCACAAGAGGGCAAAGTATCCTCTGGAACTGGAGTTACAGAGGTTTTGAGTCACCCTGTGGGTGCTTGGAACTGAACTCAGGTCCTCTGCAAGGACAGCAAGTGTTCTTAACCACTGAGCTATCTCTCCAGCCCAAGTTTAGTAATTACTTTTAGATTATTTGTTTTTATGTTGTGAATATGCTGTTTTGCCTCCATGTGTATATGTGTACCATGAGCATGAAGTGCCCCCTTTTTAGTATTTCCCACTACAACTTCCCACCTGCAGCCTTTCCATATTTCCTCTGTCGTCCAAGGAGACTGGGACAGTGCTAATCACACTTAGTGGAGCTAAGAGGCAGTGAGAATTACGCCATGGCCACGTGCTCACAGTTCCTGAAGAGAGACGGCACTGCCTCGAATCCTGTCTCTCACTGAGAATAGCCTGTGGCTTAGGGCAAGTAGTCTTGGAATGTTCTGAGGCAAACAGGAGTTAGTATATGGGATGCACACTCCATGCAGTGTACTTATTAACTCCAGATTCACAGAAACCTCAAGGGGGGTGTTCAAACACCATGTTCCTGGACAAGTATGAGCAATTAAAAGAAAGTGCAGTCCCTCCTAAGACTGTATCTGCCTCATCCTACCACACACCCTTTCTGGAACCAGAGGGTGAGTCATGTAGCAAGCACCTTGTGCACACTGACAGACAAAAGATCTCAACAATCCTGATCATCCTCCATGGACACCTCAATTTTCTGAACAGTCAATCAAAACCTAAATAACAGTTCTCGTCCAAAGACATATTAGCAAAGCTTTGCATGACACTCGTCTTTCTTCACTTATTAGCGGTAGAGCCTCAAGATACTTCTCTGAGTCTCAGTTTTCTATGAGTAAAATTAGTTAAACTAAAACAATAGCAAATATTTTGTGGGTTATTGTACAGATTGAGATAATATTAGGAAACTAAAAGATCTGTGGTCCTTTGATGTCTTGGTTGTCAACTTGACTACATCTGGAATTAGCTAAAATCTGGAAATGGAGGGCACACCTGTGAGGAATTTGTTCTTAATTTGAAGTAGGAAGATCCACTTCTAATCTGGGCTTTTGAGACAGAAAGACACACCTTTAATCTGGGCCGCCTTTTGTCGGAAGCCTGGATACAGAAGCTTTTGCTCTTCGCTTGTTTGCCTTTGCCTGTCTAGCAAGTGCATTCCTTTATTGGCGTTAGAGCGTACTTCTTTAGGATTTGAGAGTATTCTTAAGATTGACTAGATGAAGGCATCTAGCCTTATGGACTGAACAACTAACTAATAGATTCGTGAACTTTCTGTTCCTGGCCAGACAGTGTTGGATTGCCTGGGCTGTAGCCTGTAAGTAATTTTTAACAAATCCCTGTGTGTGTGTGTGTGTGTGTGTGTGTGTGTATTCATTCTATAAGTTCTGTTATTCTACAGAACCTGGTGTGCGCGCGTGTGCGCGCGCGCGCGCGCGCACACACACACACACACACACACACACACACACACACACACACACAGCACAGAAAGAGATTCATTCTATATGTTTTGTTACTCTAGAGAACCCTGACTAACACAGGTCCTTAGGAGGTATGTAGTGAAAGATGGCTTAAGTCCTCACTGGTATTTTCACTGTCATAATTTCATTTTCTTTGTAGAGACATTTAGAGGTTCCACAGATCAAAATCCAGACATATATCCAAGGCTTGTGGGAATCTGGGCTTTCCTACTAATGTCCCTTACCTCATTGCCCAAGCACAATAGACTCCTGCAAAGATCCAGAACTTGACACTACAGGCCATCTGAGGGACAATTGATTATTTAGCCAACTTAATGGGTATCCAGATTCATAGCTAGATATTACAGGTGTCTTAAATGAGATTAAGAAGTACTTAAATGTACTTCTTTTTTAGCACACTGGAAATTGGACCCAGCACTTTACACATGGGAGGCAAATGTTCTACACCCCTGAGCTAGGTCTCTATTCTTGAGATTAATCCTTAAGCGACTGGATGAAGATCATTGCCCTTCATGTTGTGTGGCCTTATCCTGTCAGTTGATGGCCTAGCAAGAACAAAATGGCTGATGAGGAGAGATGTCTTCCTGCCTGATGACCTTTAAAGTAGAAAACAGACTCTTTCCTGCCTTTGGGTTTGAATGGAAGCACCAGCTTTCTCCGGGGCTCACACCTGCCAGTCTCACACTGGAGCTGCACTGTCTGCTCTCTGGGTTCTCAGGCTTTGCCTCAGCATGAAGCCAAGCCAATCTCTCCACTCTCCTAGGCTTGTCAACCATCCTTTCACCCTGCTGGGACATGCCAGTCTCCATGGCTGTCAGCCAGCTCTCTACAGCAATCTCAATCTCTCTGTCTCTCTCCTCTCCTCTCTCTCCTCCCTGCTCTCTCCCCACTATCACCACCCCTACCCCATGCACACACACGGGTTCTGAATCTCCACACATCTATCTGTCTTGACATGCAGTCTTCTCTGTCTAAACACAGTTCTTGATTGGGTTGACCAATTCTATCATTCTTTTAGGAATACATACTTAGTTTAAAGACTAATAAAATAAGCACAGGCTTGCCCCATCCCCAAGGTTAAGAGATAAAGAGAGGCCCAGGAGCACTCTGCTTTTTCAAAAAAAATCATAACTTTTCTATTTGTATTTTCAAAACTTAGACAAATATAATCCTGTGTTGATATTTCACTTCCTACCATGAAGAAGCCAAGGAATTTAGTTGTGGCCTATAAGCTGCAAAGATTCCTCATCGTTCTGTGGAGGTGGTGACAACATTTAATATAAAAATGGAATATGATCAATATGCTACCAGGGAGAAAAATTATAATAGTGATTCAGTGTTTGAAATGAAGGAATCTTGTCCTGAATATGTTTCTTTCCAAAAACCGACACTATAGTCTTTTGTTTATAATAACTTTAATGTTTTGTTTCATTTCTTGGCTGATTATGTGGAGCCACTAGAGGGCAGAGGATGCCTTTCTTATGAAAATAGCTTTAAGAACTTCAGTAGGAAAGGGATTTAAAGAAATTTTAAAATCACATTATAGATGTCATAGATGCACTTGCCATTTCAGTAGTGACCTGGTGTGAGCAGATAGCCCACTGTTCACAGTAACGATATGGATAACAACAGCCAGACCACAGAGGTTTATGCTGTGTCTGTTAGGTACCAGGTGCAGACTAAGAGGGTCTAACACCTCGGGCTGATTATTCCACAAGGCAGCTAGATATGCAAATCACCATTATCCAGAAGAGGAGATTGAGCTTTGAAGAGGATGTACAATGTGCCCAAGTCATCAGTAAATAGGGACTGGATCCAGATTGGGTCTGTTGTACTCCTCAGAACACAGGTCCATCTCATGGGTCCATCTCCACAGGTCCATGTCCATAGGTCCATCTCTATAGGTCCATCTCCACAGGTCCATGTCCATAGGTCCATCTCTATAGGTCCATCTCCATAGGTCCATGTCCATAGGTCCATGTCCATAGGTCCATCTCATGGGTCCATCTCCATAGGTCCATGTCCATAGGTCCATCTCATGGGTCCATATCCATAGGCCCATCTCCATAGGTCCATTTCTATAGGTCCACTTCCATAGGTCCATCTCCATAGGTCTAGACATGGGGCATATTTTATTTTCGGAAGGGAGTATTGTCTTGTAATGGATTTGGTATCAGGCATGTATTGACCTCAGATCTGATATCATATTTTCAGTGTCAATGCAAAATTAATGAGTTTGATACTTGATGTTCTATGGAACTGAGTGTTTATAAAGGACTTACGACCATATAAACCAACCTCCCTCTCATCTTTCTAACCATGCTTAAAATTCTCCTTACACTCCTTACTGTTACACCAATATTTCTAAATAAATAATTATTTAACCAAAGCCAGTTTTCCCATTATGCCTCTCAAATCCCTAAATTTTAAATCCCATGCAAAAGTGGGATGGGCAAGAATATTGTTGATATCAATTTACTTATGTAAAACAAAATGCCAGAGCTATTTAAAAATCACATTTCTAAGTCCAGGGTGCTTGTCTTCAAATAACTACATCATACACTAAGAAGACATCCAGCTAACAGAAGGCATTTATGATAATAAAAGGCATTTCTCTTTATCTCCTACATAGCAATTAATAACTGAAATATATGGAGGGGAAGTGAGAGATTTTTTGAAACCAATATGGGCTTTCAAATGTGAAACAAGGTGATCCAGAATATTTTATTTTGTATATGCACGTAGATTTTTATATTGTTACTGTATACTTGCCCCGCTAGCTCAGTCAGTAGAACATGAGACACTTAATCTCAGGGTCATGGTTTTAGGCCCCACGTTGGCCGCCACTTATTTTGGTAAAATTAAAAAAAGGTTTCTTTTAACCCACACTAGTGCTGGCACCGTAGGGCCACATGGCATCTGTGGGATATTTTCATCTTAGTCAACAAAGCATCTCACCCACTAGGCTCCATCCCATATCACACTGTTGATGGCTACTCTCTGAGCCCGGCAACAATCTCTCTATCCATCTAGTTCCCAAGGCAGGTTGCCACCATGCCACACATACACATCCTAATTCCATGGCAGGTCAAATGTGTCCTGCCACCACACACCCTCTTGAACTCAATTAAATCACCACATGAAAGAATACACAATACAAGAACCTCTGATCCAATTGATAAGATATAATTGCCCACCTAAATAAGATAGTTTGCTGATCTAGACACACAAAATCCTGTACAATACATACATAGGCTCTAATTCATGCAGAATTTTATAGGACTACAATTGATTGGCTTAATTAGTTCTTGGATTTACTCATTCTTATGTTTCCCCTTGCTCTCCCTTGGACAAAAGAGATGTGTAAATTTCTCAAAACCTTTCTCCTTTTCTTTATATCTCCAAAGCCCTTTGTTTTCCTGCTGAAAATGGCTGTGCTTTTGTTATCTAATAAGCATCAAGAACCATCATCTCTCCATCAGAAGTGACAGTTTCATTTAAACAAAATGGGTACAGCCTTAGCACAAGCAAAAAGAAGAGGAAGATTTTTTTGTTGTTGTTTTGTTTTATGTATACATTTGTATTGTTTTTGTTGTTCTTGTCTTTGAAACAGAGTCTCACTATGTAGTTCTGCTGTCCTGGAACTCACAAAGGCCCCCTGCCTCTGCCTGCCAGGGTCTGGGGTTACAGGAGTGTGCTACCATTCCTGACTTGTTCTGATTTTTGTGTTTGATTTTGTTTGCTCACATGGTGTATCCTTTCCACATTATTCAGGCAGGTACGGCTAGCTGCTGTGAAACTCAGTCCTTAAGACGCTAGTGGCTTCACCCAACCATTCACATTGACTCATGAGGCGGGAAGGTGTTCTGGCCTGAGGGGAGCTTCAGTGACACCATTCAGGGGGACTCTTCTCTCGTTGAGGACCTCAGCTGCTGTGCAGGATCCTCTGTACCCAGGTGCAAATGAGGACTCTAAGGATATGATGGGTCCCATGGGACACTGGCATGGCAAGCCTGGGATTGGGCACTGTCATTCAGCTCTCATTCCTTAACGTCCATTCAGTTACATGCAAGGCAGGCCAAGAAGTAAGGATTTAGTCCATAGCCAGGGGAGAAAAGACATGGCATTCGAGCATGTCTTTGCCATGCCCATGGTTGTGATATTAGTCTCATAGAAGCTACTCACAGCAAGTCTTTCTTGTACAGGGTTGATTTTGGTCCCTGGACTGCAGGACTTTCAGGAAATGGCCCTGCAACACTTCACCCCTACACTTTGAACCTTTAGAGCAGTGGTTCTCAACCTTCCTAATCTTGTCACCCTTTAATACAGTTCCTTATGTTGTGGTGACCCTCAACCATATTTCGTTGTTACTTCATAACTGTAATTTTGCTGCTGTTATGAATTGTAGTGTAAATATCTGATATGCAGGCTATCTGATATGTGACCCCTGTGAAAGGGTCGTTCGATCCACCCCCCCTAAAGGGGTCACGACCCATAAGTTGGGAACCACTACTTTAGAACAACTATGACTCAGTTCTCCATATACACCGCAGATCTGCTTCAAGGCTCCCAGTCCACTGAAAGCACAGCTAACACTTTCTGTGCTGTGTTTCCTGTGCGTACATACACACATTGACTCTGTCTTCATCGACCGTTCATTGCACACTGTAGCCACAGCTCTTACGGTTGGAGCTCTGACAATAAACTCGCGCTGTCTTTCCTTCCTCACACTTTCCCCAGAAGACCTGCCCTCGCCACAGATCTCAGCAACTTATTTATTATCTAGAAGTTGGCATTTTTCAGATTTTCATTTAGAGCAGTGACTCTCAACCTTCCTCATACTGTGGCCCTTTGATACAGTTCCTCATGCTGTGGTGACCCCTCCAGCCATAAAGTTGTTTTGTTGTTACTTCATAACTGTGACTTTGCTACTGTTCTGAGTTGTAATGTAAATATCTATATGCACGATCTCTTGTGTGTGACCTCTGAGAAAGGGTCATTTGATTCCCCCAAAAGGCTTTCACCCATGTCGTGTGAACAACACTAGTGCATAGCACTGAATTTGTTAATCAGGTTGTTTATTAGACATTATATCCAAGTATACTCATCTTTTTAAAAATATTTAAAGTTGCCTAGGTGTTAGCTTAATGAGATGGCTCAGGCTTCAGTAAAGGGTTAATCCCTTTTGTGATGATTAAGAAAAACCTCTTCTGTTAATTTGCTCTGTTATCGTTACCATGGAGATGACAGGAAGCACTGTCTTAGGTAGAATTCCAGTTCTGTGACAAACACCATGGCCAAAAGCAACTTGTGGAGGAAAGGGTTTATTTCATCTTGCAGCTTGCAGTCCATCGTTCCAAGAAGCCAGGCCAGGAACTATAGAGGAACACCGCACTGGCTTGTTCCCCATGGCTTGCTCAGTTTGTTTTCTTGTAGCACTCAAGATCACCAGTCCTGTGGGTGGCAGCTCCCACAGGCTGGGTCTTTCCACATCAACCATCAAGCAAGAAAATACATTATACACTTGCCTATAGGCAAATTAAAAAACAAACAAACATGTTTGTAATGGAAATAGAATTAAATCACTACTATCCTGTCTTAGTCAGGGTCTCTATTCCTGTGCAAAGAAGCAGGTTGGGGAGGAAAGGGTTTATTCAGCTTACACTTCCACATTGCTGTTCATCACCAAAGGAAGTCAGGACTGGAACTCACTCAGGGTAGGAACTGGGAGGCAGGAACTGACACAGAGGCCATGAAGGGTGCTGCTTACTGGATTGCTTCCCCTGGCTTGTTCAGCTTGTTTTCTTATAGAACCCAGGACCACCAGCTGAGGGATGGCACCACCCACAATGGGCCCTCCCACCCTTGATCACTGATTGAGAAACTGCCTTACAGCTGGATTTCCTGGAGGCATTTCCTCAAGGAAGGCTCCTTCTCCGTGATAATTCCAGCTTGTGTCAAGTGGACACACAAAACCAGTGAGTCCCCACCCTCCAGCCCCTCCCAACTACCCTGCATTGAATTTGTCCATCTTGCCCTTTCAAGTTGATACTCTTTTCCTTTGATTATTACATTATTGTTATTGTCTACATACATATATGCATGTGTTATGTATATGCACAATTAAATATAAATACAGCCTGAGACAAATTGGCATTAAAACTTGCCAGCACGGGCACCATCTTTCTCTAAATTCATAACCTAAATAAATTAACTACAAAGCAATTAATGTTTTGGGTTATTTAATTATACTTTTTATTGATTCTTTATAAATTTCACATCATGCACCCCAATCCCATTCATCTCCCTGCCCCGTTGTACCCTCCCTCTGCCCTTGGAGGCCTCTGGCTTCTGCTACACAATCGATACTGGATTCTCACCAGGACTCTACTCGGATATCCTGCTGTTGCCCTGTGCAATGGAGATCCTGCAGCTTTGGATCTGCAGGACTGGCTGTGCTTCGTGTGCTCCAGTAGTTCATAGGTGGGTTTGATATTGGGGTGGGCACTCAAAGCGGTGGATCTGGTTGGGTTGTAGCTGAGCTGGTCAGTTTGCCAGCTGTCCTGCACCTACACTGACACCATCAGTCAGGGCGAGCTTTCTAGCACTGCCCAGGCTAGCTTACCCAAAGCTTAGCCAGCAAGGGGCAAGGCCAGCTCTCCTGCTCTTATGCCCTCAGTGATCCATGCCAGCAGGGCCAACTCTATTACGTCACCTAGACAAGATGCAGGGCCTGCTCTCCCAAGTGCTGCAGCAGGCGAGGGCAATTAATATTTTTTATATAGCTCCTCGCTGTAATAGTTATTGAAATAATCCTCATATTTTTAGGTAAAAACAAGTATGGATTTTTTTGTAATTATTTGAGTTTTTAAATATGCAGTCAAAGCCCATAGGTTATACATATAAAATTAATTCATTGAAATACTTGATTTATGGGTCTAGAGTTACTCATGACTTCACCACAAAATGTCACAACTGAAAAGCAATATAGAAGGGGTCGTAGAACTGAAAGGAGAAATGAACACATGCTCCACATCCCTAACCCAGAAGCAAAGTCCAGTAGACAACCACCTACAACGGAAAATGTAATTTTCTCCACGGCGGCTCACTGGGGAGACAATCTCGTAGAGGTACACAGCCTACCCAGCAGTTACGGCCGTCAGAACACAACAAACAAAATCAAGGGCGTCTTTGGAGGTCCCTTGTCACAGAATGTCATGTCTGGGCTTTTCTTTGGGGGGGGGTTGTTCGTTTTGTTAATTTTATCTGTTTTTGTATTTTTTTCTTTTCTCTTTTTATCCTGCAGATCCTTTGTGTATTTATTATGGCTTCCAGTTTTGTGAGATTTTTTGAGTGTGTAAATGAGCAGGTCTTTTTTCTTCTGCCTTTTCTTGGGCTCTTTTTGTTTTGTTTGTTTTTAAATCTTCTTGTTCCCACGTGTTAGCTTTGTTTGATTATATTATACTATTATCTCTTAGAAGCCTGTTGATTTTCTAATGAGAGTCAGAAAGAGGGATGGGTCTGAGAAGGGAGGTGTGAAAGAGAGAGGGGAAACTATAACCAGGATGTGAGAAAAAGATCTGTTTTCAATAAAAGGAGGGGAAAAAACAACCTAATGATTAAACTGATCTCATCAGTTGTGTCATTTAAACATATAACTATGATGGAAAATCTTATGCACAATAGCAAGACTAATGTAAATCTTTTAAATTGTCTATATTCTATAGCATACCTTATTCTAATTTAAGATAATTGTTTCAAAATATAGAGATAAAATGAAACTCACTAAAAAAAATCATGTCAGAAAGTTTGCCGTTTGCTTGAGTAATAATAGTTAATGACCAGCAGTATTCAGTTATCTCCTGTGAAAGGCTCTCTGGTTGAATGATATCATTTCTTCTCCAAATATTGTCTTTTATATTTAGAATTTTGACTCACTCAGAAGACTCCCTTAAAGCACTGACAAAAATGTATATTTAGCCCAGTGACTGTTATGTTTCTATCAGTCAGTGTGTCTTAGCCAGAAATGATGCCGGATGCTAACTTTAAGAACAAGGTGAATTCACAGTGCTATTCTCTGCAGACGGAAGCTGATTGGCACGTGGCCTCCCGCGGGCGCGCAGAATGGAAGTAACGTCCCCTTTATTCTTTGACTTTCCCTCTCACCAGCTCCTGTAGGCTCTGGAATCAGCCGTTCCTCCCTTGAGGGATCTATTAAGAGAGTTCCATCCATATCCGTAATTAGACTGCAAATGGAGATAGAATAGGGACTGTTTTGAGTTTGTACATTTCCATCAACAAAGCAGAAAAGCTTTCGACTCTAAAGCTTTAGAGGCTAAACCTTAGGAAAGTTTAGAGTCTGCATTTGTTATCCTAGCTCAGATGCACAAATTATAGAAGAGTATGCAATGTCCAGAACTCTGTTATTTAGTTTTCCCTTAATGTAAAGTGTAGATAATAACAGTGCTTATTATGCAAACATTGACTTAGGGTTTAATCTATTATATTTATAAGAACTCTTGCTGGATTTTCAGGATTTTCAAGTTACTGTTAAAGATAACTCCCATTAGAAATTAAGCGATTAATAAACACATTATATGAAGTAAAAGTAAATGCTCAAAACACTCACTTTAATACCTATGTTTCCAAAGTTGCTTACGTCTTTGTGTACATACGTACAATTAACATGTAAGGTGGGAAACTGGCTGCAAAGCTCTAGTTGGCTACCACGTTCAGTGGCATCTCAGGTTGGTGGTTAGAAGAAATCAGGAACACAGCAATACAAACTTTTGTTTGTTTTGAAAACTATTGTTAGACTTTAACCAGTAAATTACCGCACATAGTATTTTTAGGATTTGCCACCCTTAAAATATATTTAAATACATTTAATTTTATTAGTATATTTAATAAATACAATATCTATTATTTCTGATTTATGTATTTTTTAAGGTTTTGATTTTATTTTGTATGTGTAAGTGGTTTTCTTACAGGTAGGTTAAGTGAATCACATGCATGCAGTGCCTATGGAGGCCAGAAGAGGGCATCAGCCCCTGGACCTGGGAGTTACAGAGCTTCTGAGCTGCCATGTGGGGGCTGAGAACCATACATGAGCTGAGTGAGTTCTTAGCCGGTGAAGCCATCACCCCCACCCCAATTTATTCACTTCTAAAATCTGCATTCTTTCCTTTCTTCTTCAGTTCCTTATCTTTTGTTCCGTTTTCCTCTGCCTAACCCCGGAATGAAGCATCGATATGGGACAATAGGGCAGTTACTCAAATCTGTTTTTCTTTCCTGCTAACCTCTACTGCCTTGGTAAGGAGCCCAACACCCCACCAGAGCTGAAGCGAGGTAGACCGGGCCTGACTCAGCACTGGATCCGCAGTGTATAACAACACGCCGCACATCACACATTAGCCTTCAAATAGGCTCGCCACATACCCCCTTGGACAGACATGTTCTTCTAGTGGCTGGCCCTTTGCCTATTTGATTTTTAGATAGTCAACCTTGTAGTTAGGGACTACCGCTTTCTGGGATTGTGGCCCCCAACCACTCCCAGAATTCACTGAAAGACTTAGAAATATTCTAGAAAGTTCTAGAAAAACATCTAGAGAGTTCTAGATAAACTCATCCCAAGCAGCTATCGGCACACTCTTGGGTGAAGGATGCACACAGGATGGCCTTGTTAGACTCTCCTTTGCTCCCATCGGAAGCTCTTTCTCTGCCCCCTGCTGCTGAGGTTGCCTCATTAAGAGCATCGTCGCTTGCCATCCAGCTGCCTTTGCTGTCAAGAATCGATCTAATGACCTGCTTTGGCTGGTTTTACTAGACCTCCCTCTGTCTCGTGGCCTCATTGCCCTCACTAATTTCTTTAATGAACAACTTTGAGGTTTAGTTTTAGTAGACCTGCTCTTAGATGCATTCTATTTTAAATCACAGGTTACCTTTTTTTCCCTAATTCAAACCAACAGTGGCACCTGAATTTTGTGCTGCAGTTGAGATGTAGAAGTACTGAATTGATGCAGTTTGATTGCATGCTTGTGGCAGACAGTCATTCATAACTCCTAACCTGCAAAGAGTATCAATGTTCAAGGGATTTTTATGGGTGTAATTTTTGCCTCCATCACCACAATCTTCCTAAGGTATTTTATGATAAAAATAGTTCAGGGATCGCTACCTAGTTCTTTTATTCATGACAACAGGGATAATTTGTCCAAATATACAAACTTATTATACCTTCAAATAATCAGAAGGAAAGGAATAAAATTTCAAGATGGGAAGATTCTTTTAATAATCTGCTCCCTAAGTCTCTTAAAAACCCATCTTTTATCTTAAGATTTGACTGGTTACTTTTAATAGGTTACAGATCATCACTAACACATCCAACGGGAAGACGGTTCAGCGTCTGGCTAAGGAGTGGCCATCTGTGGAGATAATTTAATTGTTCAGCACAGCCTCTGGCGGTGTCCCAGCTGCAGAGCACATGGTTCAGTGAGCAGAGGGCAGCTGGGGCTGGGGGAGGCCTGGGTTTGCACTCGCAGGTCACAATAATCTTTTTGTCTCTTTCTCTGTGTCCATGTACTTGTCTCATTTCCATGTATTCCTGTGGTGGGCTCAAAACCAGCCCCCTTTGTCTCTGCCTCCCCAACTCTCAATACAGACCGAGATAAAAGGAGTGTGTGTGTGTGTGTGTGTGTGTGTGTGTGTGTGTGTGTGTGTGTGATAAGTGATAAAATATAATAGAATAACTTGTACAAGTGTTGGAAATATTTTTTTTTGGTTCTTTTTTTTTTTTTTCGGAGCTGGGGACCGAACCCAGGGCCTTGCGCTTCCTAGGTAAGCGCTCTACCACTGAGCTAAATCCCCAGCCCCGGAAATATTTTTGACTTTAGGGAAAATGCCTGCATTAAGGGGCTCCCCTCAAGAGCAGGTGTTGCAAATGTGTTTGAATGATGGGCCATCTGCTAGGTCACAGCCACCTGCTGGTCACAGCTGGCTGCCTGACACATTGGGGTGTCCCTGATTAATATATGACATGAACTATATTAACACTGTGGTTGTAGGTCAAGATGTCTAGCATAGTATAGAGCCGAAACGAGGCGAAATGAGCTCATGAATTACTCTCTGCTCTCTGCGGTCTGATGCAGTCTGATGTGAGAGCTTGCATTTTCTCAGCACTGCTGAGTACAGCTAGGAGACCTACAGTTTCCCCTGCCATACTATGGGGTTTCTGAGGCGCTAAGATTGCAAAACATAAAACTCTTCTATTAAAATGGACATTTTTACATAACCAACTGATGTTTAGCCCTAAAGCATATCTTGTGGAGATCTCTTTAGTAAGGATTCTTCCGTCCTTAACCCAGAATTTTGTCGAGTGGTGAGAATTCAGGACTTGAGGTTATGAACGTGTATATGGCCAGAGTGCATTCTTTGTTTTTTACTTCCTTTGACAGGCTTCTGTCTCTCAGTTCCTGTTTGCGTTTTTGAGTGGTGTAGGTGTGGGGCTATTTGCAGCCATTATCTACATTTTCAGAGTGTTTTTATGTGCAATCTGGGAGATCTGCCATTTACTGTTTTCACATCTTTCACACAGTAAATTCCTATCCCGACTCCACCATGGAACCCAGCTGACAGAAACTAAGGAAACAGTTAACTACGGGACACGTTGTAAACATTGTAATTTTCATTTCCAAAGGAAACACACTATTTAGACATAGGAAATATGTTTGTGACTATAAACTGAGCAGCAAGAGCAACTGGATCCAGAATAAAGAGACAGATCTTGTAACTTCAGTGAAACAAACAAAAAACAAAAACAAAAAACAAAACAAAACAAAAAAAAAAAACCCTCCTTCCCATGAAGAGGGACATAAGTAAAGCACAGCTTTCTGTCTTCTTTTCCAGGCCCTTCCTGGTTTTGTAGGAATACAGTCATGAGTCATTTAAACACGGGGGGTCCTCATCACTGGATGCATTTCTGTAGACGTATGTGCTTAGCTGAATAACTCACTGTGGCCCCCTGATGCAGTCCAGAGTCAAGGTAGACACAAGATGTGTTCGGCTACTTCCTGTGCGACATGGAATACTGTCTCAAGTTACTTGTTTCTTTAAGAAGTAGTACTAGATTCTGAAGTAATGCCAAAAGTGTAGGGTCATAGATTATGTCATATATAATATTGTGTGTGGTGTTTCTATATGGCAGACAGTAGATTCGTCTACACAGCAAATACAAACCCATGAATAAGGTGTTGCACTGAAAGAAAATGGGAACTTTCCAACTCCATTTCACTCTTATGGGACAACTGTTGTGGACGCAGTCTGTCCTGGCCGTGTGACTATTCAGATGGACCACAGTTATGTTGTCACACATCTCAAGAGCAGAACTATGCCCGACAACGTAGAGTTGGTTTGTGAGTTTCATCCAGAAACTCAAACCCTGATCCAGGCTGTGCTTCTCACAAAGAACACAGAGTGGAACCAGGCTTCCTCAGCGAAGTCAGGAGGCATATTTCAAAAATAAATCCAAATGTCTCATGGATTCCAACAGATCAGTGTGGGCCTCAGCATATAATCAGAGCAGGCATTCAAACAACGGGACCTGGGAAAAGGGAAGAAAAGGCAAAAGTGAGAGACATAGGAAGAGATAATTCACGCATCCGTGGAGAGAGCCCAATTGCGTGTGAAGGGGGAGGGGATTCTTGGTCCTGCACTGGGGGGAAGCCCCACATACATGAAGTCTACATGAGGATATTAGCACTAAACCCCAACTTCCCGACTCCTCCTCATTAGTGGAACCGTCTTCCAGCAGCTCAGTCAGTCTTTCTCTTAGACCACAAGCAACGATAACACAATTGCTGTCATTTGTAAGCCGTGTCAGAACGTTCTGAGGATTTATTAGCCGAGGGTCTGTTGGCTGACATCTCTACAGAGAATCTGATTCCAATGAATATGGGATTATTAAAACTACATGGACTACATTTTTTATTTCTAAAAGCAGAATATAAATTTAAGCTGTTGTCCGCAGCTTATGAAGGGGAGAGAAATCTGAGCTGTGTTCTTTTTTTTTTTTTTTTTGGTTCTTTTTTTTTTTCCGGAGCTGGGGACCGAACCCAGGGCCTTGCGCTTCCTAGGTAAGCGCTCTACCACTGAGCTAAATCCCCAGCCCCCTGAGCTGTGCTCTAAGGAGGTATCTTTTGCAAAGGCAGAGAGAGAGAGACAAAAATAGAAATGTGAGCAGTGGCTCAAAGCCAATTTTACTACCATTTGTATTGAGAACAAATCGTACCACCACATTTGTCATCAGTAAAGAGCACATCCTGCCCAACTAGGCTGGTGGATGTGATTTATGGGGCACTTTTGCAGAAAATGTGACTTCTGGAAATAAATGAGAGAGAATGGAGGAAACAGCTGTAAACAGTGATTATTAAAATCCAGGAAGGGCACAGGAGATGTATGGATGAAATAGCTTCGGATGAAAAATGCACCTCGGGCTCTTTGTGATGAAATGACCGGAAGCAAGTTACACTCCTTGTGTTTTTCCAGAGACGATAAGTTGCAAGTGTCCAGGGCCTGGAATTGGAGCTGGTTCAGGCTTCCATGTGTTTAATGCACATAAAAAATGATTTCATAGCTCAGAGAAAATCATCCACCAGAAAGACATCTCTGTCCACTTAACAACCTCAAGTTTACAAAATTGTAGGTACTTTTAAGGACATTGTAGTTCCAATTAGTTCAGGAGCTCTGGTCTGAAATCCAGGAGGGATCCTCTGCTATTAGTAACTTCTGATGGGACACAGGTGACATCTGTACTTGAGAGTCATATCAGATACTTAAGGTTGGGAAGTGGTGAGCTATAACTGTGGTTCAGACTGGGAAATAAGAATACACACACATGCATGCATGTGTGCGTGTGCGTGTGCGTGTGCGCGTGTGTGTGTGTGTATGTGTGTGCGCGCACGTGCTCTGTGTTCCTTTTGATGGTACAGAATGCCTAAAGGGTGTATAACACCCTAAATGACAGGATGTTGGATAAATGTTTTGGTGTAATATTTGATTTGGTCCCTGATTCCTAATACAGAGTCCTTCCTTCTTTCCTTCCTTCCTTCCTTCCTTTCTTTCTTTGTTTTTTGAAAACCACCATTTTATTTAATAAAATTTTAAACAATTGTTATTCATGTTTAATAATTTTGTACATTTACATCAATTTCTTAACATCAAAGTAAATTATGATGACATTAAAGTACATGAATAATATGTTTGGTAATACATAATGAATTAGCATTAAAACTTTTTCAGAAGATTTGCCTCTGATAGAAAATGAACACATCATAGACGCCTATTTCTTATTACAGATTTTATTAAAATCAAGTCTTTGCAACATATTGGAAAATTTAATGTTCCACAGTAAAATATGTACATAAAAACCTCTATATGTAATTAATGGCACATAAATTTAAGAACATAATTAAAAGTACACTAAATATCTTTCTATCCACATAGACACAGATAAATATCTGTCCATATAACAGATCTATAGAATATATGTCACATAATAGACCTATACATCTAGACAGATACATTTATATCACAAATTCATGTTGATGACCTGGAATACTTGAGTTTTTATGCTGTTGGTTTTCCAGACAGTGCAAAATCATTTGTCATCCTCTTTATAAAGGGCACAACCAATCCAGAAAAAATAACTGGTTGATAGATGCTCTCTCCCAAAGATCAAACAGGAGTCTTCCACAGGATTAAAGCTTATCTTCCGAATCTTCTCCCAAGGGGAGATCAGTCTGTGTTGTGAGGAATGATTCCCATGTAGCAAGGCACTGCTCAGAGTAGCGGATGCTCAGAGTAGCGGACGCTCTCCTCGCTGTGTCTGTAGACGCTGACCTGAGGCCACTCTGTGTGTTCTGCCTCCACCTTTCCCAGTCTGCTTTCAGGGCATTGTTAGCACAATCCATGTTATCTTCACATTTTCCAATTTCCTCTATAAGCAAATCAGCATCCACTTTTTTGTAGGTCAAAGTTTCAACTTTGGAATCCAGTTCTGTTTGGATTTGATCTCTTCTCAGAACACCCACTAACATCTCACTGTAAAGCACATACTCGTGGATGACAGGGAGCAAAGCCTCTGACAGTCAGGCATCTGCTTCTCCGTGCCCTTAGAGCACTGGTCAATGCGGCTGGCAATGCCTTTCAGTGTATCAACCAGGTCTCCTTCTGAGGCTGACCATAGAATCTGAATAGGCCATACTCTTTCACTTCATCAGAATAACCCTCTGAGATATTTTATCTATTAAGTTTATTTCCTGACTGAATGTTTCAATGAAGTCATTCATCTCCATGAACTCATCGGGCCGAATCTTCACTCCTTGCACAGAAGATGCCACTGCTCTGACTGTCTACCCCATCCTACTCAGCAAGCCAGGCCCTTGCTTCTTATAGGCAGAGAGTTCCCAGGCTTGTGCAGTGAGGAAAACCTTAAATTCCTCCTTAAATGTTAAAGGTGGATGATCGGTGATCCCATTCAAAAACTTGTGCAGCACCTTCCTGCAGGTCTCAATGAAGTCATCATTGAAGTGTTCCACCATCCATGCCTTTCACAGTAAACTTTTCTGGCAATGGCCTTATAAACTCATGGGAATAATGAGAGTGGGGTTTACTTCTTCAAGTTTACCCTACAACTAAAGATAACGCTGCCTGACTTCAAATTCACTGGAATTTGAAACTCCCCACGAGATGTCTTAGGTATGATCCTGTAAGTGATGAAAGTTTCCACTGTAGTGACAGGGCTCTCAGATGCATCAACTGTAATGAGGAGATCCTTTAAATCTGGTCCATCTTCAACTTGATTTGGCTTATCATCGACAAAGGGGCTAAGTAAGTTCATGTCCATCAGTGAGACATCCTTACTGAACACCTTCAGGTCATGCTCTTCCTCTTCTAGATCCAGCACGTCGGCCAGAACTGCTGCCACTCAGGATCAGGGCGTTGCCCCGAGGGCTCTCCCCAACCACCACCTCTGAGGAGCCCAATACCCCCTTTTTTTAAATTAACAATTCAACCTTTATTTTCTTTTTTCTTTTTTTCTTTTTTTCGGAGCTGGGGACCAAACTCAGGGCCTTGCGCTTGCTAGGCAAGCGCTCTACCACTGAGCTAAATCCCCAACCCCTCAACCTTTATTTTCAATACCAGAGCTCACACTATACGTAGCATACAATAAACACTTTATATAAGCTGGCCATTTAAGAATTAGGGTTGGTGTTGTTATTCTACGTTTGGTTTCTTGTGTTCCAGGCCAACCTCAAATGTCCTATGTAGTTGAGGATGGCCTTGAACTTCTGATCTTCCTACTTTCACCATGTTGGTTTATGAAGTGTTGGGAATTGAGCCCAAGGCACCATACATACTCTATCAACAGCACCACATTCCTTTTTCTCAGACAGCTTTTTACCATGTTGCCTAAGCTGGTCTGTACTCATGATCTCTCAACCATTGGACTGAATTAAGGGACCCCTATGGAGGAATTAGGGGAAGGATTGAAGAGGTTGAAGGGAAGGGTGACCCCATAGGAAGACCAGCAGTCTCAACTAACCTGAACACCTGGGAGCTCCCTGAGACTGAGCCACAAACCAGGCGGCACACACTGGCTGGTCTGAGGCCCCTGACACATGTATAGCAGAGCTTTGCCTGCTCTGGCCTCATTGGGAGAAGATGTGCCTAATCCTCAAGAGACTTGAGGCCCCAGGGCAGGGGGATGCCCAGTGAGGGGGAGCACCCTCTCGGGGGAAAGTGGAAGAGGAACGGGATGGGAAACTGTGGGAGGGGGTACTGGGAGAGAAGGCAACAGCTGGAATAAATAAATAAAATAATTTTTAAAATAAAATAAAATAGAGGTAAAATTGTTCCAAAGATTTTAAAATAATATTTTAAAGTATGAATATGTTTACGTGCATGTATGTATACGTACATATGTAATCAGATGTGGTGGTACACACTTAAAATTCTAGCAATTGAGAGGTGGGAGGGAGGAGTTCTTTTCTTTTTTAACATAAGGCTTTGTTGACTCTTTGGGAATTTCACGTCATGTACCCCAGTCCCACACATTTCCCAGTCCTACCATATCTTCCCCTCTGCCTTTGTAACACCCCCCCCCCCATAATAATAGTAAAAAACCCAAATGACCAAAAATCCATCTGGTCAACCTGACTGCTCTGGGCAAAGACCTGCTCCTCTATCAACCACTGCCTTCTCACTCATCTGTCCCAGCTGTCAAGCTCCCGGTTCCACTGAGCATGCACTACCACTCCACTCGTGTTTTCCTGACTCTCCACCATCACATATTTATTCATTGTAGTGGCATTGGAAGCTTCCATGTGTCAAGCAGTTTTCCAAACAGCTTTCCTTGCAAATGTTCATTGCAATGAGTCATTTGTCTGGCTGGAGGCCTCTGGCTTTTGCTACACTATCGATACTGGATCCTCATTGAGACACCTCTTGGATATCGTGTTGTTGCCCTGTGTCATGGTGATCCTGTGGCTTGGTTCCATGGGACCAGCCCTTTCACAAGCTCTAGAAGATCCTTGATGGGGTCAATGTGGGGGTGGGCCAACTCAAAGCCCTGGATCTGGTCTGGGTGGTAGCTCAATTGTCAGCCTGCCAGTTCTTTCCCTCATTCACAGCGACAACGACAGGACAGTGGCACAGGGTCCAGCACTCATTCTGGGCCCAGGAGAAGGGCAGGGCCAGCTATCACACTTGCCAGAGCCAGTGAGGAGCAGGACCAGCATATCCCTCAGACATTGATGGTAACATGGCCCGGACATCAACACAAACTGTGGTGCTGTAGGGCCAGGACCCAGATATGGCGGCCCCATAGACATCACGATGGCTTCATTACATCAGGCTGTTCTTCACTGCAGTCATTTCTTCAGCGGTGAAGAAGATACCCATTCCAAGAAGAAATACCCCCTTTCACCATGACTTTAAGAGATCATATTTTCGTCATTTTACATGAGAGAACTGCCAAGCTCAAGTACTATTAAAACCCAAGAACACACCCAGCTAACTTTTAGCACACCACCAATATGTTCACCATGCCTCAGAGCCAGGAATTTCTGAAGAAAAAAATGTGCTCTCTGTGCAAAGTGACTTAGCAAAAAAAAAAAAAAAAGTATTTTTCTCATTATAAAGTATGAGGCTTCGAATGGGATCAATGTGTAGATTGGTTAAATCATTATTTTTTTTATAAACAAGAAGGAAATGTATACAGCGTGCATTCAAATTTTCATTGACATTCTCTTATTTTTCAGATTTTCACGAAGATGTGATATGTATGTATGTATGTATATATATTTTATTCCAATATTTATAAGCAGTAATTTATTATGTGTTTATAGGTATTACAAAATAATAATGTGGAAAATAAAAATTAATCAAGGAAGTACAGATATGGAAATTACTCTAATATATTTGCATAAGTATTTTCAAGCCACGTGTGTTATGCTCTCACTCCAAGACTTAATTTTCAAAAACAAAATAAAGATTAAGTAAAATTTTATAATCCCATGTTGAGTAGTCTTCAGAATTTCAAGGTCTCCTATGAGTTAGGCTCCCCCAAAAGCTAAAATAATCAACATTTTTACTACAGTAATTTTGTGCCTGTATTTTTTTCTGGAAACAAACAGGAACTTCCACATAAACTTTATTTGTAGCATCTGAAAAACTATTAATAAAAGAAAATTTTCAGCAGGATCGACTTATGTCAGGATTCAATTGGGGAGAGGAAATTATGAATTATCTAACTGATATATGCTCCTCAATTAGAATTCCGTATTAAGGTCCTGTACATGAAAGGCCTCAGACTTGCTTAATGAGCAGTAAGGGTCGTCTTATATCTTTTGTTCAATAAATTACACTGCACACTTGAAAATATTTTTTAACTAAAATTCTATGTAATGAAAGTAAAACCTATTCCACATATGTTCGGAAGGCTGTGAATGTATGTCTCTGGAGATTTAGTTTTTTTTTTTTTTTTTTTTTTTTGGTTCTTTTTTTTTTTTTTTCGGAGCTGGGGACTGAACCCAGGGCCTTGTGCTTCCTAGGCAAGCGCTCTACCACTGAGCTAAATCCCCAACCCCGATTTAGGGTTTTTTTTTAATTTTATTTATTTGGAGCTTCAGATCTAAAAGTCTTGTTAAACTCGCCCACTGTTCACCTCACCTGGGATAATTAATGTGCGAGCCAGTAAATTCCACATTTATCCACTTGCCAGTTCTTTCTTCTGACACTGTGGGGGTATTTACTGTTAAAGGTAATGTTCTTTTTGGAAATAAAACATGAAAAAAAAAGCCAGAAATTATTAGCTATGGGGGAGTATTGGATTGTGGGTAGCAAGTCTTGGGAATACAAAGTCTTCTTGTGAAACCAAACTTCCTGGACATTCACCCCTCTGAGGCTTTGTTTCCCCTTGAAGTTTCTGCTTTACTTCTGCTAATTAAGTTTTGTTTGCTTCCTGTGGATATGGGTGGGCAAGAGAAAAAAATCCATCCTGTTTCAAGCCAACCAGTAAACTATCAAACTGCTATGAAAGGAATCCCATGTATCATTTTTTTGAAGAGCTCTTTAGAAAAGTTTGTGCTGAAAGGCTCTGGAGAGGTATTAAAAAAATTACAGGACAGATTCCAGCTAGACAGGCTGATTTCCTAAAGGCCCAGAACTAGGTGTTGAACAGGTTATGAGCTGGCTTTTATAAAGAAGGTTTTTCTTAAAAATATGGTGGTAGTTTTGTGGATAATCATAGCAGTTTAACTACAGGCAGTAGCTGATGACCGTGGATGACTATGGATCAAAAATGTCTCCTGTAGGGGATGTGGATGATCAATGCTAATACTCATGCTTACTCTGACTGAAGCTCAGAAGAGACTATGTGTCTCTGTAGAGCACTGTGGCTAGCTAAGAAAAACATTGCAGGATGTGTAAGCACCTAACAAGCTGCGATCCCAGGACTGGGAATGTGGAGACAGAAGGAGGCCCCTGGAGCTTGCTTCCTGCACAGTTCAGACAAACCAGCAAGCTCTAAATTCAGTAAGAGACCCTGTCCCAAAAAGTAAAGCAGATATAAGTCAGGAAGATAGTCAGTGTCAACCTCTGGGCTCCAAATGCCTGCATATCCACATGATCTCAGACCCACACACACCCTGCAATTTTTTTGACTAGTGTCATCTGGGGACAGCCAAACCTTTGTGGTATTATGCATGTAGATTGCCCGGTAACCAGAGCATGATGTTCACGGTCTGGGAGACTACTATAACCAGAAGTCTTTCTGTCTGTAGGTACTGGAAGGGACAAACCACCAGTAAGGTAACACTGGGAAAAGAGAAATCCTTGTCACTGAGTGACAGATGGTTCCATACTCCCCTAATTATTTCAGTCAGAAACTGGGTGGGTACCAGGGATCAAACTCATGTCCTCACCCTTGTGCAGCAAACAATTATTGAGTTATCCCCCCAACTCCCAACCCCCGATCTCTCTTTTCAAATCACTGGTACAACATACCTATGTTCACAGAAATATTCTGAGCATCACACATTGGGAGGCTGATGAACCTACATTTTTAATTCCAGCTGACTTCTAGAACAACAAGACAAGTCATCTCTGTGTCTGTTTCCACCAAAGACAATAGATTCAAGGGGGAAAATAATAACCTTTGTCCACATGTGCAAGAATATCTTGTATCCTCCAGGCTCCACTTTATTTTGTATTTATCTAGTACATTATTTGTGAAAAGACTATTTCCTAGAATATGCTTAAGAGTTTAAGAGGAATGGATGAAGAGCAAAGCAAAAAGAACTGAGGTGTTTTAAATGAGAACAGCTCCAAGTGAGGCTCATATGTTTGAACAATGTGTCTCCAGTTGATGGAGCTGTGTTGGAAGGATTCGGAGGTGTGGTCTTGTTGGCAGAGGTATATCACTGGGCGTTGAGCTTTGAAGATTTAAAGTCCCATGTCACTCCCAGCTGACTCTACCTCCTGCTTGTGGATGAGGATATAAGCTCTCAGCTTACTGCTCCAACACTATGCCTGCCTGCTGCTGTGCTCTCCACCATGATAGTCGTGGACTCACTCTCACAAATTAAGCACTCTCTTCTCTTAGTTGCCTTGGTCATGCTGTCTTATCACAGAAAAATTTAAAAAGTAATCGTGGAAGCCTGTGTAGGAAAGTTGTGAACTTACTATGAACTACGAACACGGCAAAGTGCTCTGTGTTCTTCTCACAAGGTGGCCTTCTAGGAAGAATGGCCATGATAAGTGAGTGCACTTGAAAGCCAGGACAAGAAGACTCTACCTTAACAAGTCCACATTATCTCTGTGGGAAAGTAAAGCCCGGGAGGGATATTCTTGGCTGTTTTCACATGACAAAGATAATAAGGCATAACACCGGGTATGTTCCTGCTGTACTTGTATTTGTTTAATACCTGTAACAATTGTCTTATATCTTACCTGCTTTAACAATAAAATGAGAAGTGTTTTGTTTGTACTACTCTTGAGGTTAAAACTCTTGGAGCCCCCCTGTTTATACCACACAGGTCTTCAATCCAGGGAGACTTAGCATCACTGGCTGGAGCGGGTTGACAATTAAGACAGGGCCTAGTAAGCATGCCCTATAATATAGTTTAAAGAAATGGAAGTTGCAGACTTAAGATCCCTTATGAGATAGAAATATTCTATCTACTCTGTGTTCTAACATAGAAACAGTTAAGTTTATAGAGATAAATGGCTACCTGACAAATGACTGGTGATGTTTTTGAAAAGGCAATGTCAAACTGCATTAAAATTTCTAATTCCTTATACAGAATTCTTCCTCAGAGCAGAATACAGGCAACTGGAAGCAAGCCAGGAATACAATTAGTAAAATATGGTTGATCATGTGCATAAAATGAGTAGAATGGATTCACATTTGATCCCGGGGCAGTGATAACTAGATTAAGGCCACAAAGTGGAAGGAATTTCTGACTGAAATAATTAGGGGAAGGAAGAAACCATCTGTCACTCAGTGACAAGGATTTCTCTTTTCCCACTGTTATCTCACCGGTGGAAAGCTTGTGGTCTGTCCTTTCCAGTACCTACAGACAGAAAGACTTCTGGTTATAATAGTCTCCCAGACTGTGAACATCATGCTCTGGTTACAGGGCAATCCATACACATAACACCACAAAGGTTTGGCTGTCACCAGATAACACTAGTCAAAATGACTAGAGAAAGGTAAACAAGGTGGGGTAGAGACAAGATCTGCATCACACTCATGCAAGTGACAGAATAGAAGCTTTCTCTGTGTTTCCTCAGACAAGTGACTTATTTCACTTACTGAATTGAGAGTTTGTCTCAGTGCTTGGCTAAGTGACCTCATCAAGACATCAAGACAAGACTGCATCACGACAATAATATTTTGTCTTGTTCTGTTTCCTTGGGTTGTGTTTTGTTTTGAGGCAAGCTCTTCCAATGGGCACAGTTGACCTAGGGTTGGGAATCTCTTTGCAGCAGCCTCCTGATTACAAGGTTGTTTATGTTATGTGATTGTAATTCTTCATCCCTTTCTCATTGCATTCTACCTTTAACTAGAACAGTCTTTTTTTTTCTTTTTTCTTTTTTCTCGGAGCTGGGGACTGAACTCAGGGCCTTGTGCTTGCTAGGCAAGCGCTCTACCACTGAGCTAAATCCCCAACCCCAACAGTCTTAATTCACCCTTTCTCCTTTGTAATTACCCTTCCTACTAAGTTTTTTCTTCAATTTTTATTTGTTTCTATGATATTAATCATTAGTTACACTCTGCTTAATTTTTTCATTCTTACCTCATAATAACTAACATACAAAATACACTATTATTGGCCCTATATTTTCCAAAATTATTTAACTTGAATTTATGACTATTTTTGATTGGCTATTTGCCTATTTCTATAGCAGGACTGTGTACTGGTTTTGATTGCTTCTGCACATGGTATTCTGCTTTTGGAGTGGTGCCTGGAGCTGTGTGAGGACCATGCACATGTATGTCCCACCCCTCATCCAGTGGAGAGGAACAATACCTCAACCTTAGGTACAGCATAGTCCAACTTAAGCATTGAAAAAACTTTCAATGAAAGAATATAGGTGGTCAAAAAACTCAGCCCACAACCTAAGAGCAGATGTGCAAGCCCACTCTAGAAACACAAGAAACATGTAAAAATCATAACAACATGAGTCTTCCCAAACCAGCAAGCTTCTTAGTGAGGGGTGACAATGAGAGTAAATCGGGCCAGTTTCCAGATAAAGAATCCAATAAAATGACTACAAGAATGCTTAGCAAAGCCAAAGAGGATGCAAATGAATTGAAATAGTTCATAGACAATTCCACAATTTAAATAAGAACCAATATAGGACATGGAAGAGGGCTTCAATGAAGGATAGTAATGCCAAAGGAAGTTAAATTGACATTCAGAAATAAAAACCTTAGTAAGTCAAATAGAAACAAACAAGGTAGATTAATTAGAACATTTAGACAACAATACATGTGGTGGTTTGGAGAGAGAGCTCAGCAACAGAGAGGGGATATTGCTCTTCCAGAGGATAGAGTTTTGTTCTCAGTACCCATCAGGAACCTCACAATTGCCTGTAGCTCCAACTCCACAGGGATGTGAGGCCTCCAAAGTCATCTGCACTCACATGCACGTTAACTATTCAGACACATTAACACACACATCATTAAAAGTAAGATATTTTAAAAGGATAATATATATGAACAAAACATGAGCTCTTTGTGCTGTGATTAAAATTTATGAATTTATGGATTCTACCCAAGGAAGGAGAAGCACAAGCTAAAGGTGTAAAATATACTAAGTAAAATCATATCAGGAAAAAATCTAGGGAGATGAGTTGTCATCCAGATGCAAGAAACATTTAGACAACACAAGAAAAGGATCTCCCCGTATCGTATTATAAAAAAAAAAAACTAAGAACATATAACAAAGAAAGAACACTGAAAGCTTCGAGATAGAAACACCAACCACATCAGAAAGCAGTAGACTTATAAATAAAAGCTAAAAGCCAGAGGACATGAGTCAAAGTTTTCCAAACTCTGAAAGATAGTGTGTGCCAACCTGGAATACTATACCTAGTAAAACTATCCTTCATTTGAAAAAGAAAAATCTTATATTTTTGGTTGTGAGCCTAGCCTTTAACAGCTGAGCCATCTCTCAATGCCAAACAACCAGAGCTTCCAGGGACTAAGCCACTACCTAAAGACTGTACATGGACTGACCCTGGACTCTGACCTCATAGGTAGCAATGAATATCCTAGTAAGAGCACCAGTGGAAGGGGAAGCCCTGGGTCCTGCTAAGACTGAACCCAGTGAACTAGACTGGTGGGGGGAGGGCGGCAATGGGGGGAGGGTTGGGAGGGGAACACCCATGAGGAAGGGGAGGGGGAGGGGGATGTTTGCCCGGATACCGGGAAAGGGAATAACACTCGAAATGTATATAAGAAATACTCAAGTTAATAAAAAAAAAGAAATGTATATAAGAAATACTCAAGTTAATAAAAAAATAAAATAAAATAAATAAAAAAAAAGAAAAAGAAAAATCTTTTCATGATGAAAAGAAACAAAGGGAGATAATGACTATTAAGACAGCAGGATAGAAGATACTTGAAAGAATGAACAGACGGAAAGGGAAGATAAACACACCCATGAAGTCTCCAGAAAGAGTAAGGTGCACTAGAATAGCAGATAAGCAATTAAAGATTATGAGTGTATCTCAACAAAACGACAAAAATTAACATCAGATCCCAAAGAAACTCAGGACGCATGGCTAACTGTGGTGCCCATTAGTGTAGCAGAGTGCACACTGGTGGTCAGGTTCACTCTACCTGTGGGTCCTCTCTACTCTTCTCACCTCCCCACCCACCCTACACCTCTCCACTCAGGGGCTTTGCTTCCTCTCCCCAGTTTTTCCTTCCTACAAAACCCTGCCATTTCAGCCACACATTCTCTTTGTATCTTTGGTTCTTCTTTTCTTGGTCCTTCTCTTGCCTCTTTCTCTTAACTTCCTCTCTTGTCCACTCCCCACTCCTGCCCTGCACCACAGCTCAGTTTAATCTGATGGCTGTGTTCAATCTGGAGTCTTCCAGATGCCTCTGGCTAAACTCCCCCTCAAAACTGCAATAAAACCCTTCTCCTTAACCATATCTCGGAATGACCATGTCCTCATTTTCATTCATTTAATACACAACTTTCCATGGAAAGTATGAATGTCGATGCTCCTTCTCCAAACAAAAGGAATAGAGTAGTAGAGTGGATGAGAAAATAGGAGCCACCTCTCAGTTGCCTACAAGAAATGGACCTCGTTGACAAAGGACAGGGCCCAGCTGCCAGACTGCCCATCTTGGCTTGTTAGGGCTGTCATGACCCAGGCACTGAGCATCTCTAGTAACGGGTCAGTCTCACTTTGTAAAGTCTGCTAACTGGAAACTGGAACCCCCTGGTAGAAGCCTTCAGCATTTCCCCACTCCTTAGGCTGGGCCCTACATGGCTTCCCAAAGTCCTTCCATGGGACAAGCTCCAGATTGCACAGTCTTTGCTGCTTGCACACTTTCTCTTCCTTCTCCTTCCTTCTCTTACTTTTCTCCCATCTCTCAAATAAAGACTGCAGGAACATTCTGGTCTGACATGGGGAACCCATACCAGACAAACCTCTGGAAGTTCATTGTGTCCATAAACAATGTAGCTTAGCAAACGCATCCGATTAATTAATCTCATTATAATGTGATAATATTCCATTGTGCTGTAAGTGCTATTTCTCTTTTTGAAGACGTCTACATGTTTAAACCTTACATCCAGTGTCTTATCAGTGTTCGTTCACTTCCAGCTTCTCTTTCAGATGCATTTGCAAATTAGAAAAATATTATTTTACAAGAGGAATGAAGTTCTACTATCCATAAATAGCCACCACTGGACACTTACAGAAAAATGAGAAAATAAAAGCTGCTTTGGAAGGAAAAAGAGTGAGGTGAGGAAGAAGGTTGAACCTCAGAGTCACTTAAGAGACGGTGTAGTTGAAGGTGCTTGTTACTTCTACCATTGAAGACAGGCCAGATTGTCTTTGTCTGTGTCCTGTTAAATTACCTAAAAACGGCCCTAGACCTGGAAAGTTCTGAGGGTTTCTTTGGTCTTCAGTGTTTATAAACTACTGCAGGGAAATCCTCTCAATATTTCCAGTGCTCTGCACCTTAGACAAGAGGAAGGGGCTTAGGAATGTCTGAAGGGAAAACATTAGTCTCATCATGGATAGTTGATCCATGCCAGTACCTTCCCCCACGGAACACTCTTCCTAGGCAGGCATTTATCTAGGTTTAGAGTCATGGACTCCCCACTAGAGAATCCAGAACCCTTTCTCATTTCCCATGTAACCATGCAACAGCCAGTGACAATGACTGTCCCAGTTAGATACACTGATGCAACACCTCCAACCAAACCTGGTGACCCACCTAAGCTAGTGCCAGGCAGGTTCATTCTGGGAAAGGAGACTGCAGAGCCAAGATATTTCAGAGGCTTTTCTGGGGCAGACACAGTGTGCTTCATCTGTTAGCTTCTGTTGTTTCTTCAAAGGTCAACCAGGAATAGAATTTGCATATTGCCTTGAGCTACTCAGTTTCAGAGCAGATTCTCTAGTTTTTCTAAAAATTCTTGTGCCACTGCTGTCATCTGGACACATTTTTCTCCTTGACCTAACTAGAGTGAATTTTATCTACTTGTAACCAAGAATATATCCTTTATACACCAAGCTATGGAGAGATTGGTCCTGTGAGTAAGAGGATGTCCTGGTTGTGTGTGTGTGTGTGTGTGTGTGTGTGTGTGTGTGTGTGTGTGTGTGTGTGTGTGTGTGTGTCTGTGAACTTCCCACAAACTAGAGTTATCTGAGAAAATGAACATCAGTTGAGGAAAAGGCAGATTCCTCAGATTGCCTGCAGGTGAGTCTGTAAAGCATTTTCTTCATTAATGATTGCTGTAGGAAGGCCCATACCACCGTGGGTAGCACCCCATCTGGGGAGGCGGCCATGGGCTGTCTAAGAAAGCAAAGTGGGGAGTCCAGGAGGAACAAGCTAATAAGCAGCATTCCTCCATGGTCTCTGCTTTAGTTTTGGCCTCCTTGTTTCTCTCAATGGACTGGTACCCAAAATATGTAAGTCAAATAAACCTTTTCTCCTCAAGTTGCCTTTGGCTACTGTTTTTATCACCGTATACTGAAGTACCAGGGTTTTGGAATGCTTCTGTGACAGACCTGAACACATTGCTTTGGTGAGGACTGTGGAGGACTGTGGAACTCTAGACTGGAGAAGTCATTGAGCGTTCTGAGCTTAATGGATTATTATGGGAGCCTGAGAGATGGGAATGCTGAAAGAGATGCAGATAATGGGGCCCTGGCTTATGGAGTTTTAGAGGGAAGCAAAGACTGTATTGGGACCATTCCTGTGATATTTTGAATTAAGAATATGTGGTGTCTGGTCAGCTGGGACTGAAGAAACATCCGTGGTTAATAAGAGACCAGCATCATTAAAATAAAACCTTTGTTTGCTGAGACAATCTAAGCTGGTTAGCTGGAGCTGAGAAACTAGCGGTGATTAAGAAGAGAGAGACCAACGAAACTGAGGTGAAAACTTCTGGGAGTATTTCATCATAGTCAGCACACAGCAGCTGTGGTCCAGAGGGGACAAGGTTGCATCTATCCTGGTATTTGAACTGGGTAACATGTGACAGTCACCTAGGTGATACCGGCTTTGACGGTCTGAAAGAGTCATGGAGAGACACTGTGTGTCAGGACTGGGATCTGTGAAGAGAAGTCAGAAGGGACATTGGTGAAGGTGCATCCTCAGTTACAATGGTGATTCCAGCATATTATAGATACCAGGGCCATGTGATGAGCATCAAGGACAGCAATAGCCGTGGCATGGAACCAGCCTAAGTCTATGAGACCAGCCATGTGGATGCAGAACCAAAGAGGTGGAGTTGTCCAGCTCCTTTGGAGTCCAGAAGATCATGAGTCCCAGTTGTCTGACACTGAAATTTATACTGTTGGGCTTTGGTTTTGCTTTGTTTTGATTGTGACTAGGCCCTGGTTCTTCTCTCTTGGCATAAGAAAGCATGGTATAACTTTTTTTTATAGTTGAGACTACAGTTTGGATCTTTAAAAAGACTTTGGACCTGTAAAGAAATGATAGCTTTTATAACTTAAGATTTTTTTAAAAAGACTGTGGGACTTTCAAAGTTATGATTTAGATTGTGACACTAATATTAATATGAGATCTTGAAGATAAACAAGAAAGCAAAGGCTATGGTTTAACAATAATGTATTTGCATGTCATGTTGTCAAAGGGCCAACTGTTCTGGTTGTTTTTGTTTTTTGACACAAGCTAGACAAACCTGGAAAAAGAAAGCCCAGCTGAGAAAAAGTCTCCATCCAGCTTGCCTATAGGCAAGTCTGTGGGACATACTCTTGATCAATGTGGGAAAGTCCAGATCACAACAGATGATGCTGTCCCTGCGCAAGCAATCATGAAAGCAAAGTGGGCAAGCAAGGGTGAGCAAGCCAGTAAGCAGAACTAGTTCATGGTCTCTGTTCCTGCCTGGACTTCAAAGGACTATGACCTAAGAGATGCCAATCCAGTAGAGGGCCATCTATCCCAGCATTTGAACTTGATAACTTGTGACAGTCTTTTCTTCCCCAGGTTTCTTTTGGTCAGTGTTTTCTCACATGAAAGACAGTAGACTAAGGCAGGTAGAAAGAGACAAGATAACTGCAATATACAGGCAGAGGACAGTTACAGGCAAGATTTAATTTTTGGAAACATCTCCAGACCTGATCAATTGTGAACTGTAATGTTGGTATTTTGTATTGGTGAGACTGGATCTTACTATAGCCAAGGTTGGGAATCCTCCTGCCTCAGCTTCCAGAGTGCTAAGATTACAGATGTCTATCAACATGCACAATGTGAACTGATTTTTCTTGGATAAGTTCTTCAACATCTGTGAGTCTCCATTTCCTATCAGTTAGAGTAGGGACAGGCATGTGAGCACCCACAGGATCCTGAGATGAAGAGTTGTGTTGCTTCCTTATGTCCATTCTTCCTTTGAGCACAGGGCAAGAGACTGGGTAGATAACTACAATGTACAATAGCCATGGGTATGGCAGAAGTCTGTTGTAGAGAGACTAAACTTTCTAGAAGCAGTTCCCGGCCAGAGCAAGTGTGAACCATGTTATTATTTTGTTTGGTTGAGACAGGGTCTTAGCCTAGGTTGTGGGCACTAGACTATATACCTTCAATTTTTTTCAGAACTAGCTGTGCATAGACATGTGACTAGCGTTACTGAGTACATTGAGAGCAAAAGCAGTAAATCCTTATCCTGGGCTTCTGCTTCCTTCCTTTCCTCCTAGTCAGTGGGAAGTGAGGGACGAGTGGCGGTGAAGCTCAAAATAGAGAACATCAGAGTCATTTGGCTTGTCTGGAGTCCGGACCAGTCTGTGGACAAATACTCATGCGCCATTATTTGAAGACTTATGGGAGAAATAAATGTGTTTTATTTGCTTGTTGTCTCAGTTGTTATTCTATTGCTGTGAGGAGACACCACAACTAAGGCAACTTAGCATTTAATTGGGGGCTTGCTTCCAGTTTACAGACATGGTGCTAGAGCAGTAGCTGAGAGCTTACTTACATTCGGATCCACAGGCAGGAGGAAGAGAGAGAGGGAGAGGGAGAGGGGGAAGGGGAGGGGGAGGGGGGAGAGGGGAGGGGGAGGGAGAGAGGAGAAGAGCGAGAGAGAGAGAGAGAGAGAGAGAGAGAGAGAGAGAAAGAGAGAGAGAGAGAGAGAGAGAGAGAGAGAGAGAGAGAGAGAGAGAGAGATCTGACAGGGACTTTTGAAACTCAAAGCCCTCCTGCAGTGAAACACCTCCTCCAAGAAGGTCACACCTCCCAATCTTTCCCAAACAGTTTACCATCTGAGACCCAAACATTCAAATATATGAGTTTACGGAGGCCATTCTCATTCTAAACCACATACTTGTACATTTAACAGGACTGAGAATTGAACCCGGAGCCTGTGCATGCTAGGCCACTGTTCTGCCACTAAGCTAACCTCAGCCCTCCCCACTTGTTTTTTTTTTTTTTGAACTTTCTATTTCATTTTCAGGCTGAACCTTTATTAGCTGCCCAGATTGGTAGCCTTGAACTCTATAGCCCAGGCTGACTTTGAGTCTGCGATCCTCCTACCTTGATCCTCGGAGGCGCAGAGATTATTTGCATATACGAGCAGGCCCAGCCAATGTCTATGTCTTCTAGGCCTTTATATCACCAGGATGCTTAGTCACTTAGCAATTTTGGCTTCTACCCTAAACACTGTAGTTATTACATGATTAAATATACATGTGCTTTATACATAGCTAACATAGTTCCTGGCACTAAATACTACATTTTAGCCAGCTCCTCCCCCTTTTCTCATATGAAGACGTTGAGGCCCAAATGGATTAAGCATGAAACATTCAGCATGTTGGAATTAGAATTTCAGCCCCGTAACTGTCCAGATAGCTATCTGCTGTGGAACTACACACGATTTCAAAGTTTGTTTCTTTGTTTTTCTGCTACTTCTTATTTTACCTAAGTCCTATACCTATATACCAATAATGGATCGCCAACCAGTCTTATCTTCCTGGACAGCTGACATGGGTTTCATTTGCTTGGAACTAAGAGGTGTCTTCTGTCCTAGCTTGCTCTATAGGCTATCAGAGGGATAGGAACTAGGTGACACCTAGGTCTTTCCAGACTTCCGGTCTATGAGACAAGGAATCCAGGTCTCACTATAAAGCTATCCCTGGGGTCCATTTGGGAAGAAAGAAAAGGAGCACAGAAGAACAAGGAGTTTTGAGCACAGGGACTGTCTAGCAGCCACAGTGAGGAGGTAAAGAGCACCTGAAGGACCTCGAAAATGATGGAAAGGCTAAGCCATAGGAAGTGGCGGTCAGTAGAGGGAACTTTAGATTTAACGTGGTTTGTCTCAGTTTTTTCCTTGATGATACATACATACATACATATATATATATATATATATATATATAAGCAAATTCTTTCATATTAGCAGTCCATATAGTTTCCCTATATTCAGTTTATAAAGGGATTTATTCACTTACCGGCTTATTTGCTGAGAATAACCCTTCACTACTTGTCCCGATGGCTTTTCAAGGCTTGATTGCATATGGATCTAAGGTTTTGACTGACAGCGCTCTACAACAGAAGTGCAGACCTCTAGGGTTACAAAGGAAAGGAGGAAGGAACGTGGGTTCATTGAGCACCCACTGGTATACATTTGACATTTTGAGCATATAATTTTCTTTACTTCTAATTACTCGTGACATTTTATTATCTCGGTTTTTAAGGCGAGAAACCTAAAGTTCAAAGAAGTTACGTAACTTATAGAAGATCACAGATTTCTCAAGTAGAGGAAGCGCTCAAGCTCAGCCTCCCTCCGACTCTGGTCTACGCCCTTGCTGCTTTACTGTCATCACACCCGTGAAGATGTTGGCTTTCAGTCAGCACTACATTTCCTATGCTAAAACAGGAGAGGCAGAGGTATTTACCCTAATGGTGCATGCTACAGAAGGGATGATGAATCAGAAATGGCTCTGCTTAGAAAGCACACATGAATTTTCTACATAAAATCATCAAATTCATAAGGTTATTACATATTACATTTATTTGTTAAGGTGTCTGTGAATGTGTGTGTGTGTGTGTGTGTGTGTGTGTGTGTGTGTGTGTGTGTGCATGCCCATATAGTCCACTGTGAGTGTGAGGAAGCCAGAGAAAAACTTTTAGGAGTCATTTTTTTTTCCTCCACTACACAAGTCTCAGGGAATAAATTCATTTCATCTGGATGGTGGCAAGTACCTGTGCCCACTGAGAGAGACATCTTGTCAGCACATAGTCGATAAGGTTTTAATGATATTTCATTTTTCATTGAAAAAAAAAAAAAAACAGTGTGCGTCTGGCTTGTCAACCTGGCTGGGTCTCGGAACTATGAGTGGCAGCCTGGACCAATTGCTCTATCTCATGTTATGTCAATCAGCAATGTGACAATCGACTTTTCCTAATTGTTCTGGGAGATAAACAAGAGGAAGTTACCGAAGGACAGATGCCAATAATCCATGGAGGGTGAATCACAGTTGTGTATAGAAGTGAAGGTCATTGGACATGTCCAAACTGGCCAGGCAATCATTTGGGAAAGGTGATGCCTGACAGCACCTTGCAGTGGCCTCTGGACTCCAATCTTCCAATCCTGTCTCCTTACTGAATCTGTCTTCATTCTGTGTTGGTGGGAGCCACTGTCTACTTCCTAGGTAATTTCAGGACATCTCCACCTTGAAATTTATATGGATTATGCTGGGTTGAAGATTGTTATCTTCTTCAAAAGCCCTTTTCCCATTCGTCTTCCCCTGCACCTTTTGAGGGAGGAACCATGTTGAGCATCTGCTCTGGGATTCATGTCCTGTCCTCCAGCTATGCAGAACACCCCCGTTCCTGTGGGGGCGGGAGGCTTGGCTCTCCTTTTAGAAGCTCCCTTCTGTGCTGTGCTAATCACACCCTCAGTACATTTCACATCTTATTTTTAGGAGCAAAGCATAAAGAACCCCAGCACCAACAGCAGTTTCTGTGGCAACCTGGATCGCCCCCCTTGTTTGTCCAGCTGTGCAGAATTAAGCTCTAAAAGAGGCCATTTACATCATGGAAAGGAGATCCATCCGCAATGGTGGCGAACCTTTGAAAAGGTTCTCTTCTAAGAGAGAATTAGCTAGGAATTAGGTTGGGGGGAAAGGGGGGAGGTGAACAAAAGAAATAGAACCTTTACTTAGAGCTAGAACTATTATAAAATCCCAGGTGAGCCCAGGCATGCCCTAGTTGCCTTGATTTTTTTTTTCCCACAAGGCATCATCTCAGATGCAAAAATAGGATTTAGACCAATGAAAACTAGTTTGAATATTTATATCACAGGGGTTTGTTGATAAGCTCTCCTGCACTCCCTCTCTCACAGGGTCTTCCTGGATGACCTTCCAGGCTGGCGTAGATGATTTTGACACAGTTCCTGAGTTTTCTTGTCTAGCTCTTTCAAACCAACTGTCCTTCGTCCCCAGGACACCTTCAGCAAATTCCCTCCTCCTAGCCGTCAACCCAAGCTGTGCTTTACTGGGCCAAGTACAAGGGTAGGCCTGTGGAAACACCTTCCTAAAAGTGTGATCTGGGCAGCACCCAGAGACAGTCATCCCCCGTCATTCCCACCCTTACCCCCAGGGTCATATTGTGTTTGAGATTACAATGGTAGCAGTGTTTGGGGCCAGGTTATTTGATTATTCATAATTCTAAACAGGTGCCCATATACTTTGGAAGGGCAACATCCTGGTATCTTTTTTTTTCTATTTTATGTAACACCTGATTTTAAGAAAATGTGGCACAGCTGATATTTTTAAAAATATCTCTAAGGATGTCTGCAAAGAAAAATAGAAATAAATGGGCCCAGGCCTACGGGATGTCACTAACCTTAGCTAATAATTGAGCTACAAGTTTCCTGAAGCCAGTCAAAGAAAACCTTTATTATAAGTCATCGCATGATTATATAGTTCATATGTCCATATGATTTTCTGGTACAATTGGTATCTAGAGACCAATGTTTTAAAACATCTGAAAATGAACCACAGCCTTGCCATACTGTGACAGTTTTCCATTAGTGTGGTCTCCCACGTGTTGGCTTCCAGAATTAGGGCACTGATTTTTCTCAAGATTCACAAATTAAGTTTCCATCTTAAGGAACATGGACTTGGCTTTTTAAAACTTGGGCTACCTTTAAATTTCAGTGATGCTATGACCTCAGTAAAATCGATTTAGCCATAACAACATGAGACCCTTGTTCTCTGTCTTTTACCTCAAAAATAGCTACTAGTGGCAGACATGGATCCATGTCTCTCAAGATCCCTGGAGTACAGTGATGGTTGGTGAGTTGTACCTAAGGACCAATGGTTAACAGACTAATGTGCAGGGTTATCTTTATTGTTCAGAAGGGAAGTATGGCGGGAAGGGAAAGGAGGAAAGTCCATCCTAGTTTATTCTCTTATTGGATCACCACAGGCAGAGGACACAGATGGTTCGTTTAGGAGTCCTAAACACCTATACTCCAGGAAGGCAACACTCAGGACATCAAGACCGAAGGAGCTGATAAAAAGACCGAGTACTCTAAGTGTAATTTGTGACACCCCAGCAAACCTCACATGCTCTGACCTACACCGCTATCTCTCACACATTTGGAAGCGAATTGAAGACCATTGACTCCAAGGGGCAATGGGAAGGGAGGCGCAGCTCTCCTCTGCATTGCCATCCCCTATCTCTGTCAGCATGGCAGCTACTGGCGGTGCTCACTAGTTTGACTCAGGGGATTTGTGTAGTCTTCCTCAGGCAGAATGGCTGCCACTGGGGCCCAGGACCTCGAAGCAGGTGCTAGCAATCCAATGAAGTTCAGCCAAGTCTCTGTAAAGGAAACCTAGGACAAGGAACAGTAACAGCAGGGTCCTGTGGCATGGCCCACAGCAGAAGCCCAGAGGCATACAAGAGCTGAGGATGCCTCATTCTCTCTATCCACGGATAACCCCAGAGGATGAGGGTTTCTCCTTCACCACTTCTACTCTCTGTATGTCTTCAGTGGCAAGAAGCCCCTTTGTGACATAGTTATGTAGGTTTCACGAACGGTACAGAAATGGCGTGGTCAACTCTGCATATCAGTTGTGTGATTTCCCTCCACTTGACCTCATAGGGTTCAATGTGACAAGTCCTTCGATAGACCTGACCATATTTTCATCTGTCTCTGTCTCTTTGTCTCTCTCTGCCTCTCTGTCTCTCTCTGTCTCTGTCTCTCTATCTCTGTCTCTCTGTCTCCTGTCTCTCTGCCTCTCTCTGTGTCTCTGTCTCTGTCTCTCTCTGGGTCTCTATCTCTGTCTCTGTCTCTATCTCTGTCTCTGTCTCTGTCTCTCTGTCTGTCTGTCTCTCTCTCTGATTAGCTAGCCTTACCTGAGAACTAAGGGTTCTTTGGCTCATTCTGTTTTCTCTGTGCTGCTTTTAGGTTGAAGGATTATTCACTTTTTTAGTCAATTTACTAATACCCAGAATTTTGAACTTTGAGTTTCTTGAAAGTATAGTTTTTCATTTTCTGGGAAACCTATATATCAACACCAAATCCTCTGTTGTTGCTTCTCTGAAGTGTTCTCTCTCTCTCTCTCTCTCTCTCTCTCTCTCTCTCTCTCTCTCTCTCTCTCTCTCTCTCTCTGTCTGTCTTCCCCCACCCCATCTTAATGCCCCAGATTTCCCAAGAGCTCACTGTTAGCACTGAGGTCTGAATCATTGTCTTACCTGATGAATGCTAACATATTTAGCTGAGAGATTTAGCCCACTCACTTTTATTTTAACCATCTATTTTTAGTCATAGTTTTGACTTTAAATTCTTTGTTTTTTGTATTTCTTATATGCTGTTTCTCCCTTTTTCTTGACATGTACCAAGGTTTCTTCTTCTTCCTCTGTGCAACAGAAATTCTGTTTCTTCAGGTTGTGTGAAAACTCCACTGTCCCGGGACTCAGGACCCTCTCTTAGGTGCTGGTCTGGGCGCTGGCTTTACCTTGAGGGTTCGGTCAGTGGAAAGGAGGGGGAGGAGAAGAGAACACCCTCCTCCTGAGGTAGGCATCCTGAGAGACATCATTTCTACATGCATCCTTGCAGTCAAAGTTAACAACAGCACACACTTTGCTGACAAGTGAACCTGTGATGCAGACAAATTTTGAGTCGTATAATGGCTACAAATCCCCTGAGTACAGAAGAGGAAGGACAAATATTTGGGGAGACTATGGCAGCCTTTGCTTCAGCTGAAATGTTGGCTTTCTAACTTATTGCGGGGATTAATTGGCAACTCTAACTCCTTTCCTAACCCAAATAAAACCGTGGGCATCTGGCTATGTTTTAGGTAAGTGCTATGACTCAGTGCATTTGAACAAAATTTTAACCTCAGAAGGTCTGAGCCCTAGGGCAGTTCTGTGTGGAACTTTCAAGAGGTGGGACCTTGTTGAAGGTCCCGACTTCTGTGGGGATATAACTTTGAAGAGGATCATGGGATCCTTGCTACCATTTGCTTCTGGATCTGAAGTGCTAGTGAATGTGCTCTGTCACTTGCTCTCTCCCTCATCCTCCCTCACACCCTGCTCTGTTCCCCCTCACCACTCCCCTTCTTGGACTGGAAACACTATGAGCTAGATAAACCTTCGCCCTTCATATGCTAGCTCAGGTATTTTGTTATGGTAGCATGAAGCTGACTAATGCAATTGTATCAGCACATATTAAACCCACATGCTCATGTACTTACCTCGTTCTCCCTGGACTCAGGTGTTTTCCACACCTAAATGAGTTTTTGGTGTTTTATGCCTTTGATTTAATAGATGCGACATTTTATTAGTGGTTATTATTTTATTATCCTCTCATATATGCCCTGACTGCAGTTTTATGCCAAAGACCTACTGTGGCACCACATGGTAAACTGAGTCAGGGAGCAAGGTGTGGTGTTGGTTATTGGGGTCAATGCTGAAAGCAGCTGACAGGAGTCGGTCCTGATAGCTGTTGCCTATGGCAGCCAGCCATTAGAGAAAAGGAAAGGGGGAAATCACACACACACACACACACACACGCACACACACACACACACACACACACACACACACACTGGTTGAAGCAAAAGCAGGCTCCATTTTTTTCTCTTTTTTTTTTTTTATTAACTTGAGTATTTCTTATATACATTTCAAGTGTTATTCCCTTTCCCGGTATCCGGGCAAACATCCCCCTCCCCCTCCCCTTCCTTATGGGTGTTCCCCTCCCAACCCTCCCCCCATTGCCACCCTCCCCCCATAGTCTAGTTCACTGGGGGTTCAGTCTTAGCAGGACCCAGGGCTTCCCCTTCCACTGGTGCTCTTACTAGGATATTCATTGCTACCTATGGGGTCAGAGTCCAGGGTCAGTCCATGTATAGTCTTTAGGTAGTGGCTTAGTCCCTGGAAGCTCTGGTTGCTTGGCATTGTTGTACATATGGGGACTTGAGCCCCTTCAAGCTCTTCCAGTTCTTTCTCTGATTCCTTCAACAGGGGTCCTATTCTCAGTTCAGTGGTTTGCTGCTGGCATTCGCCTCTGTATTTGCTGTATTCTAGCTGTGTCTCTCAGGAGCAATCTACATCCGGCTCCTGTCGGTCTGCACTTCTTTGCTTCATCCATCTTGTCTAATTGGGTGGCTCTATATGTATGGGCCACATGTGGGGCAGGCTCTGAATGGGTGTTCCTTCAGTCTCTGTTTTAATCTTTGCCTCTCCCTTCCCTGCCAAGGGTATTCTTTTTCCTCATTTAAAGAAGGAGTGAAGCATTCACATTTTGATCATCCGTCTTGAGTTTCGTTTGTTCTAGGGATCTAGGGTAATTCAAGCATTTGGGCTAATAGCCACTTATCAATGAGTGCATACCATGTATGTCTTTCTGTGATAGGGTTAGCTCACTCAGGATGATATTTTCCAGTTCCAACCATTTGCCTACAAATTTCACAAAGCCGTTGTTTTTGATAGCTGAGTAATATTCCATTGTGTAGATGTACCACATTTTCTGTATCCATTCCTCTGTTGAAGGGCATCTGGGTTCTTTCCATTTTCTGGCTATTATAAATAAGGCTGCAATGAACATAGTGGAGCACGTGTCTCTTTTATATGTTGAGGCATCTTTTGGGTATATGCCCAAGAGAGGTATAGCTGGATCCTCAGGCAGTTCAATGTCCAATTTTCTGAGGAACCTCCAGACTGATTTCCAGAATGGTTTTACCAGTCTGCAATCCCACCAACAATGGAGGAGTGCTCCTCTTTCTCCACATCCTCGCCAGCATCTGCTGTCACCTGAGATTTTGATCTTAGCCATTCTCACTGGTGTGAGGTGAAATCTCAGGGTTGTTTTGATTTGCATTTCCCTTATGACTAAAGATGTTGAACATTTCTTTAGGTGTTTCTCAGCCATTCGGCATTCCTCAGCTGTGAATTCTTTGTTTAGCTCTGAACCCCATTTTTTTTTTGATTCTTTTTTTCGGAGCTGGGGACCGAACCCAGGGCCTTGCGCTTCAATTTTGTGGAATAGTTTGGATAATATTGGTATGAGGTCTTCTATGAAGGTTTGATAGAATTCTGCACTAAACCCGTCTGGACCTGGGCTCTTTTTGGTTGGGAGACCTTTAATGACTGCTTCTATTTCCTTAGGAGTTATGGGGTTGTTTAACTGGTTTATCTGTTCCTGATTTAACTTCGATACCTGGTATCTGTCTAGGAAATTGTCCATTTCCTGAAGATTTTCAAGTTTTGTTGAATATAGGTTTTTATAGTAAGATCTGATGATTTTTTGAATTTTCTCTGAATCTGTAGTTATGTCTCCCTTTTCATTTCTGATTTTGTTAATTTGGACGCACTCTCTGTGTCCTCTCGTTAGTCTGGCTAAGGGTTTATCTATCTTGTTGATTTTCTCAAAGAACCAACTTTTGGTTCTGTTGATTCTTTCTATGGTCCTTTTTGTTTCTACTTGGTTGATTTCAGCTCTGAGTTTGATTATTTCCTGCCTTCTACTCCTCCTGGGTGTATTTGCTTCTTTTTGTTCTAGATCTTTTAGGTGTGCTGTCAAGCTGCTGACATATGTTCTTTCCTGTTTCTTTCTGCAGGCACTCAGCGCTATGAGTTTTCTCTTAGCACAGCTTTCATTGTGTCCCATAAGTTTGGGTATGTTGTACCTTCATTTTCATTAAATTCTAAAAAGTTTTTAATTTCTTTCTTTATTTCTTCCTTGACCAGGTTATCATTGAGGAGAGCATTGTTCAATTTCCACGTATATGTGGGCATTCTTCCCTTATTGTTATTGAAGACCAGTTTTAGGCCGTGGTGGTCCGATAGCACGCATGGGATTATTTCTATCTTTCTGTACCTGTTGAGGCCCGTTTTTTGACCAATTATATGGTCAATTTTGGAGAGAGTACCATGAGGAGCTGAGAAGAAGGTATATCCTTTTGCTTTAGGATAGAATGTTCTATAAATATCCGTTAAGTCCATTTGGCTCATGACTTCTCTTAGTCTGTCGACATCACTGTTTAATTTCTGTTTCCATGATCTGTCCATTGATGAGAGTGGGGTGTTGAAATCTCCCACTATTATTGTGTGAGGTGCAATGTGTGTTTTGAGCTTTAGTAAGGTTTCTTTTACGTATGTAGGTGCCCTTGTATTTGCGGCATAGATATTTAGGATTGAGAGTTCATCTTGGTGGATTTTTCCTTTGATGAATATGAAGTGTCCTTCCTTATCTTTTTTGATGACTTTTAATTGGAAATTGATTTTATTTGATATTAGAATGGCTACTCCAGCTTGCTTCTTCTGACCATTTGCTTGGAAAGTTGTTTTCCAGCCTTTCACTCTGAGGTAGTGTCTGTCTTTGTCTCTGAAGTGTGTTTCCTGTAGGCAGCAGAATGCAGGGTCCTCGTTGCGTATCCAGCTTGTTAATCTATGTCTTTTTATTGGGGAGTTGAGGCCATTGATATTGAGAGATATTAAGGAATAGTGATTATCCTTTCTGTTATATTCATATTTGGATGTGAGGTTATGTTTGTGTGCTTTCATTCTCTTTGTTTTGTTGCCAAGACGATTAGTTTCTTGCTTCTTCTAGGGTATAGCTTGCCTCCTTATGTTGGGCTTTACCATTTATTATCCTTTGTAGTGCTGGATTTGTAGAAAGATATTGTGTAAATTTGGTTTTGTCATGGAATATCTTGGTTTCTCCATCTATGTTAATTGAGAGTTTTGCTGGATACAGTAACCTGGGCTGGCATTTGTGTTCTCTTAGGGTCTGTATGACATCAGTCCAGGATCTTCTGGCCTTCATAGTTTCTGGCGAGAAGTCTGGTGTGATTCTGATAGGTCTGCCTTTATATGTTACTTGACCTTTTTCCCTTACTGCTTTTAATATTCTTTCTTTATTTTGTGCGTTTGGTGTTTTGACAATTATGTGACGGGAGGTGTTTCTTTTCTGGTCCAATCTATTTGGAGTTCTGCAGGCTTCTTGTATGCCTATGGGTATCTCTTTTTTTAGGTTAGGGAAGTTTTCTTCTATGATTTTGTTGAAGATATTTACTGGTCCTTTGAGCTGGGAGTCTTCACTCTCTTCTATACCTATTATCCTTAGGTTTGATCTTCTCATTGAGTCCTGGATTTCCTGTATGTTTTGGACCAGTAGCTTTTTCTGCTTTACATTATCTTTGACAGTTGAGTCAATGATTTCTATGGAATCTTCTGCTCCTGAGATTCTCTCTTCCATCTCTTGTATTCTGTTGGTGAAGCTTGTATCTACAGCTCCTTGTCTCTTCTTTTGGTTTTCTATATCCAGGGTTGTTTCCATGTGTTCTTTCTTGATTGCTTCTATTTCCATTTTTAATTCCTTCAACTGTTTGATTGTGTTTTCCTGGAATTCTTTCAGGGATTTTTGTGTCTCCTCTCTATGGGCTTCTACTTGTTTATTTATGTTTTCCTGGAATTCTTTCAGGGATTTTTGTGTCTCCTCTCTATGGGCTTCTACTTGTTTATTTATGTTTTCCTGGAATTCTTTCAGGGATTTTTGCGATTCCTCTCTGTAGGCTTCTACTTGTTCTCTAAGGGAGTTCTTCACGTCTTTCTTGAAGTCCTCCAGCATCATGATCAAAAATGATTTTGAAACTAGATCTTGCTTTTCTGGTGTGTTTGGATATTCCATGTTTGTTTTGATGGGAGAATTGGGCTCCGATGGTGCCATGTAGTCTTGGTTTCTGTTGCTTGGGTTCCTGCGCTTGCCTCTTGCCATCAGATTATCTCTAGTGTTACTTTGTTCTGCTATTTCTGACAGTGGCTAGACTGTCCTATAAGCCTGTGTGTCAGGAGTGCTGTAGACCTGTTTTCCTCTCTTTCAGTCAGTTATGGGGACAGAGTGTTCTGCTTTCGGGCGTGTAGTTTTTCCTCTCTACAGGTCTTCAGCTGTTCCTGTGGGCCTGTGTCTTGAGTTCACCAGGCAGCTTTCTTGCAGCAGAAAAGTTGGTCTTACCTGTGGTCCCGAGGCTCAAGTTCGCTAGTGGGGTGCTGCCCACGGGGTCTCTGCAGCAGCAGCAACCAGGAAGACCTGTGCCGCCGTTTCCGGGAGCTTCAGTGCACCAGGGTTCCAGATGGTCTTTGGCTTTTTCCTCTGGTGTCCGAGATGTGTGTGCAGAGAGCAGTCTCTTCTGGTTTCCCAGGCTTGTCTGCCTCTCTGAAGGTTTAGCTTTCCCTCCCACGGGATTTGGGTGCAGAGAACTGTTTATCTGGTCTGTTTCCTTCAGGTTCCGGCGGTGTCTCCATTTTTTTCTCTTAATCCTTTTTATATCCCCTCAAGATAATTTCTTTCTATTTAGAAAGGAAGCTACCGGGGTTGGGGATTTAGCTCAGTGGTAGAGCGCTTGCTTAGCAAGCGCAAGGCCCTGGGTTCGGTCCCCAGCTCCGAAAAAAAAAAAAAAAAAAAAAAAGATTAGAAAGGAAGCTACCTGACAGCCACAAGTTACACATTTTCTAAAAACAATCACCACAAAAACATATTCTTCAAAAACAGATTAAAAGCATTACACGAGAGAAAATTGCAGTGGGATTATTGATTTTGTATTCCTTTTATGAAACTTATATCTAGCTAAGCAATTCTCATTTATCTTTCTTTCCACGAGCTCACTGTAACGCCAAAGCAGTAATTCTTTTGTCACAGATCAATACAGTTTAAGCAAGCTGAGTCTATAATAGCAAGTTTCTCCCTCTACTTGGCTGAGGACCATCTGTACTTACTAAGGAACAAGTCGTTTATCTTAAATCTTAGTTTTTGACATTTTGATTAGTTAGACTGGCTAATCATCTGTCCTCTGTCCTTATAATGGAATTATTTATTCTTTATTTATAACCTTTCTGTTTCACGGTGTACACTAAAAACCTATAACCACATTCCTCGATCACAAGATCAAGAAACTCAGGCCCAACCTAGAGTGAATGCCTTCTTTGATCATTAACTTATCCTAAGCCTGTTTTTCTTACTACTTCAATCACATACTTGTAATAGATGAATACTCACTGTGCTCCTTTCTCTAACTCATGCAACTCTTGCCAGTTTATGAGGAAGGGGCACGTTCTATTCTTGATTCTGACTTTAAACTTTCTATCCACTACCATAATTTCCCAAAATTACCTAAATCAAGTCAATTTCCTAAAACTACTTAAATCGAATCAGGAATTCCATAAAACCATTAATTCATATAAATAGCATTATCTCAAGAGCCTTCATCTTCATGTTGATCAGTAAGAAACTTGCCCAACAGAGTGGTCCATCACCCAGGAAGTGATTACACCAAGTGATGGGCAGTGAGGGTCTCCGGTGTCCACTCACACCAAGCCAAGTGAGGGAGGAGTATGGCAGTGACACACAGGAGAAAGCACAGGAGTAGCAGGAAGCGGTCCTGGGAGGAAGTCTCTGGGGCCATGTCTTTCCAGAGCACACCCATCCTAGCCAAGCAGGAAGGAAGCCTCTCCAGGAAGCCTATTTGCCCATGATAGCCTTTCCTGTATGGAAAACTGCACCTGCCAGTTTCCCCTTCCTCTCCTCCACAACCTCTCCCCCCACCATTTTCCCTCTCCCCCAGATCCACCTGCCCTCCACCTCCTATCAGAAAAGAGCAGGACATCAAATAAACACGGCATAAAAAGCTACAATAAGACCAGACATGTATCATCAAATCAAGGATAGACAAGGCAACCCAGTAGGAGGAAAAGGGCCCCACAAGTAGACCAAAGAGTCAGGGGACTGGACACCAGGCTGCTTAGTCATAGCATATACGCAGAAGGACCTATGTTAGACCCAATGGGCTCCCTGATCCCTGAGTTCCCATGAGTCCCAGTCAGTTGATTCTATGGGCCATGTTCTCATGCACCCTTACTCCTCTGGTTGCTTCAATCTTCCCTCCCTTCCTCCACAAGACTCCCAAAGCTCCATGTAATGTTTGCCTGTGGGACTCTGCATCTGCTCCCATCTCTTACTTGATGAGTCTCTGTGGTCTCTCTGATGATGCTTCTGCTGTGCTCCAGTCCAGCCCATTCTTCAGATAGGACATACTGTGGGTCAGAGCTTTTGTGGCTGGGTTGATGTCCCAATTCATCTACTTGAGGCCTTGCCTAGTTTTAGAAGGTGGGTAGTTTAAGCTCTGTGTCCCTAACTGCTAAGAATCTTGACTAGGGTTACTCTTATAGATTTCATGAAGTATGATCCAATTATTCTTTGGATTTTCTCAGTGTCTGTTATGTCCTCCCTTTTGTTTCTGATTTTATTAATTTAGATAGTCTCTCTTTGTCTTTTAGTTAGTTTGGATAAGGCTTTGTCAATATTGTTGATTTTCTCAAAGAACCAACTCTTTGTTTCACTGATTTTTTTGTATTGTTCCTTTTGATTCTATTTTATTGAGTTCAGCCCTCAGTTTGATTATGTCTACTCTTCTTGGGTGTGTTTGCTTCTTTTTGTTCTAGAGTTTTTGATGTGCTTTTAAGTTGCTAGTACGGGATCTCTCCAGCTTCTTTATGAAGGTTCTCAGTGCTATCAACTTTCATTTTAGCAGTGCTTTCATTGTATCCCATAAATTTGGGTGTGGTGTATAGTCATTTTCATTGAATTCTAAGAAATCTTTAATTTCTCTTTATTTCTGCCTTGACCCTGAAATTGTTCAGCAGACAATTCAATTTCTATGAGTTTTCCTGTTTCTTTTGTTGTTGTTGTTGATGTAGAGCATTAATTTGTAGTCTGATAAGATACAGAGAATTACTTCAATTTCCTTGTATCAGTTGAGACTTGCTTTGTAACTAAGCATGTGGTTAGTTTTTGAGAATGCTCCATGAGGTGCTGAGAAGAAGGTATAATCTTTTGTGAGGAAAATTCTATGTCTATCTGTTAGGTTCATTTGATTGATAATGTCTGTTAGCTCCATTATTTCACTGTTTAGTTCTTGTCTGTATGACCTTTCCACTAGTGAGAGTGGGGTATCAAAGTCTTCCACTATTAATATGTGAGATTTAGATGTGTGATTTTAGCTTTAGTAACATTAGGTACCCTTGACATTGAAATGTCATCTTAGTGGATTTTTTTCTTTGATGAGTATGAAATGTCTATCTCTATCTCTTTTGATTAATTTTGGTTTGTAATCTATTTTGCTAGATATTAGAATAGCTACACAGCTTACTTCTTGGATTCATTTGCCCAGAAAAATCTTTCAACAACCTCTTACTCTGAGGTATCATCTATCTTTGATGTGGAGATGTGTTTGTGTTTCTTGTATGCAGCAGAAGAATGAATTCAGTTTTCATATCCATTCTGTTAATCTGTGTCTTTTTATTGGGGAATTGAGTACACTGACATTCAGAGATGTTAATGTCCAATGATTATTATTTCCTATTTTTGTGGATGTTGTTGAGGTGGTGGTGATGGTGGTGGAGGCGGCAGTGTGTGTGTGTGTGTGTGTGTGTGTGTGTGTGTGTGTGTGTTTCTTCTTTGGGTTTTTCTGGTGTGAGATAATTTATTGTCTGTGTTTTCATAGGTATGGTTAACTTCTTTGGGCCTGAGGTTACCTTCTTGTACTTTCTGTAGGGCTGGATTTGTGGATAGATATATTTTAAATTTACTTGGACATGAAATATCTGGTTTTCTCCATCTATGGTGATTGAAAGTTTTGCTGGGTATAGTAGTCTTGGAATGCTTCCGTGGTCTTTTAGACATGGTCTTTCCAAGACATGTGTCCAGGGCCTTCTGGCTTTTAGAGTCTCCATTGAGAAGTTGGGTGTAATTTTAATAGGTCTGCCTTTATATGTTACTTGATCCTTTTCCCTTGCAGCTTTTAATAGTCTTTCTCTGTTCTTTATGTTTAGTGTTTTCATTATTATGTGGCATTAGGACTTTCTTTTGTGGTCCAATCTATTTGGTGTTCTGTAAGCTTCTTGTACCTTTATAGGCATGTCCTCCTCTAGGTTAGGAAAATTTCTTTTATGGTTTTGTTAAATATATTTTCTGGGCTGTTGAGCCAGGATTCTTCTCTTTCTTCTATTATTCTTAGGTTTTCACAGTGCCCCAGATTTCCTGGATGTTTTGTGTTAGAGATTTTTAGATTTAACATTTTCTTTGACCAATGGATCTATTTCATCTTTAGAGCCTAAGATTCTTTCTTCCATCTCTTGTATTCTGCTGCTGATGCTTGTGTATGTAATCCGCATTCACTTACCTAGATATTCCATCCCCAGGATTCTCTGTTTGTATTTTCTTTATTGCTTCTACTTCCATTTGTAGGTTTTGAACTGTTTCCTTCACCTGTTTGTTTGAGTCTTCTTGGCTTTCTTGGCATTCTTTAAGGGATTTGTTGTTTTCCTCCAAATTTTGTTTGTCTTTTCCTCAGTTTCTTTATTTCTTCTATTAGGATCTCGATCATCTCCATAAAGTTGGTTTTAAGGTCATTTTCTTGTGCTTTAGCTTCCTTGAAATATTTGTCTCATTATCATAGGATAGCTGGGCCTGTGGTCCCATACCGCCCTGGCTGTTGTTGATGTCTTCTTACGCTAGCATTTAGGCATCTGGGTTTGGGATGATTATAGATCTAGGTGCTGATTTCTGGGTCCTTGTTCCTTGGTTTCTGTTTCCTCTTTTGTCTTCTGGTCTTTGTAGACTAGATTTCTGGTGGCCATCATGACTTCTGATCCAGTAGCTAGTCTCTGACCTGGGGGAAGGGAATGGGTTTTTGGGAACCCAGTCTAGGGAGTGTAATAATTCACCTAGTAGATGGGTTACTCCTAGATGTGACTTATTAATGATCATTCTCTTGAATCTGACCTCTAAATTCAGAGGACAATTAGGCTCCATCTTCCCCTATTTTTCTTCATGGAGAAAAAGCAAAAGACAAGAGAAAAGCTTAATACATTTGCTTTGTACGACCTAGGTTTTAATTATGGTAATTGTGTTTAGTGGTAGATGAATCGCAATGAAATGTTTGCTGATGTGACACGACACTAAAGGAAAAAAAAAAAAACAACCAACCCTCCACAGATGGCACATGTCAGTGCACTAACTCCCCCTGGTGATAAGTGTTGTCAGAACCTCAGTCATCCTCTGCCTCTATGAATAACTTCCCATTTGTATGTATGGGTGTCTGACAGTTTGTTTACATGTGCTATGGGAGGGGGGAGCCAAAATTATTTGGCTCACCATGAAAAACCAGTCTATTTTTGTTGTCTGCAATGCCCTGGTGTGATGCATTTTAATAAGTTTTTAACAATGCATGAGTCTGAGTCCAGGGAACTGCTGAGAAGGCTCAGATGACACAAATTTGTCATATGATCTAGAAGGATGAGACACCATCTATTGTTTGCCAAGCCAACAACTCTTAAATTAATGCCCCTTTTCCTTCAGAAGTTTTCCATTATAACTGGGTGCAAGCCACTTATTATAATTTGCTGGGTTTCTATAAAAGAGTTTAAACCTGAAGCCATGCTTGAGTTAGTCTCAAAATTTGATCACATTTACACTGTCTTCAAGTCTTCAGCAGGGTCTAGATTTGCAAGGCTTCTGCCCTCCATGACAACTAGAAGTTGTATATCACTGTGTGGATATACCTTGATGCAACCTAAGGCAAAGGCTGGAAGGGGTGTCATTTCAATTGGAGGTCATAATCCCCTTTTCTGCATGCTTGTCTCCCTGCTTTTTGACGTGACATTGAACCAACTGTGAAATTGTCAATTGTAGAGCATCGACATTTTTTCTTGACTTTGCTGAACTGATTTTCTTGAATTGATGAAGTAATTTGGAGTCTTTCATTCCGTTCTTAACAAGTAGCCCCTGTGCAGCGGCAAGCTAGCTGACTCAGGCTACTGCAGCCTTTCTCGGCTGCTGCAGATAGAGTGTGAAGTTTAAGTGGCCAAAACAGAAAACCTGCCACCCAGGACTCAGTAACAAATTTCTGTGTGCTGTAATGGAAGCTGCAATCTGTTCTGTAAGCAGGTCCTTACTAGGTTTGACATTGCAGGTAGAGGAAAAGCAAACATCTCTATGCTAATTAGGGTAAGCTCTGAAATAATCTAAATACAGATGTTTCTAACAGATGTTTCCATTCATTTTAGTGGTAGGAGTTGAATAGGTCTGTGTCTTCTAAATATACATATAGATATGTATGGAAATATAGACAGATGAGTGTATAGAGGTATATATAAATTATACATTTGAATGTTGTTTTAACATGTAATTATTTAAGAATAACTTGGACTTTAGCTAACATGTTGCCCATTTACTACTGCAATTGCATCCAGAAAGATGCCTCAGTGGTCAAGAACACTGGCTGTTCTTCCAAAGGACACTGGTTCAATTCCCAGCACTCACATGGCAGCTCACAGTGGTCTGTCACTGTAATCCTAGGGCACCTGATTCCTTCTTCTGACTTCTGTGGACAGTGCATACAAGTGATACACATGAAGGCAAAACACTCATACAAATAAAATAAAAATAAAGGAAAAATGCTTAACCCCTACAACTAGCTTATAGTAGACGGGATAAGGCATCAAACCAACACTGCTTCTCCTATCGGTTGTACTAGATGCTGTCTTAGGATTTTGATGTGAGGAGACACCATGACCACAGCAACTCTTATGAAGGAAAACATTTAACTGGGGCTGCTTTACACAGTTCAGAGGTTCAGTCCATTATCATCATGGTGGAAAGCAGGGCAGCACTCAGGCAGACAAGGTACTGGAGAAGGAACTGAGAGTTCCACATCTGGATCTGCAGACAGCAGGAAGAGAGAGTGACACTGTACTTGGCTCAAGGTTCTGAAACCTCAAAGCCCAGTGACACCCTCCTTCTAATAAGGCCACACAGACTCCAACAACGTCCTAACCCTTTCCAATAATGCCACTCCCTATGAGTCTATGGGGGCCATTTTCATTCAAACCGCCATGGGTGGAATGGAGAAAGATGGACTTCGGAGGAGAAAGAAGACTTTTCTTCACCTGGAGACTGAGGGCAAGCAGTGAGGAATCAGGTTTGGGATGCACCAGGCAGATACCCGTTATGCTGACATGTCAGGAGAAATGACCCATACAAAGGCCTGTTCCATTCACTACTCTTTTTCTAGACTAGAATTTACCCAGCTTACTTAAGCAGGGAATCCCACCCCCAGCCCCCATGGATCACACTTGTTAATATGCCACAGAATGTGCCAAGAGGATATGGTGTTAGCTAGACTTTTTTCTGACACTCATGGACTCATTTTGAATAATTGTTCAAAACTTACTCCTGGCCCTTCCCAATACCATGTCAGGTGGTGGGTCTATAGGCCTCACGAGAATGCACATGGATGTTGCTAGGTCTATGCTGGAGAATGTGCCACAGACTGAAATGGGCGTGCTCCCCTTCATCATTGTAGAGTAGCACAAGACAATGAGCTTACACCTGGAATAGTGCATTCAGGATCTGTGGCTTACTTACAGGGAAAGCAGAGACACCCTGCTGATATAGAACCCAGGGGAATGGCATCTCTCATTTGTAGCAAGATACTTAGAAATCAGTACACAGGCAGTATAGTTTCAAGCTTCTTGGTGGTTCTGACCATTCCCAACTCAATCATGTTTTGTATCAAGTGTGAAATATTGAGGGGAGATGGCACATCACACATTGCTATTAGCTTCAGTCTACCGTCTTGTCACCTTCAGAGCCATTGGGACATGCTGAGCCTTGTTGTCCCAGCAGTTCATCATATAGTTAATCGAATCTGAAGCAACTCCGCTCATCATTAGGTGATCTGGGATGTGAAGCAGTAAACAACTGATTTCCTTGATTGCTTTGGCTGAATGGATGAAATGCCTCAGAAACAGCAGAGATGGTTCACTGTGTGCAATTTACATTTTTGCTATCCAGTAATTACAGTGTGGGTCTAGCCAGGACTCCCACAGGAATACTGTGAAATGTTCGGAATGGGCATGTTCATGACACCTCGTTATTTTCATTATATTTACCTGACATAGAGAATTCCAAAGACAAGACTAAAGTGCATTAGAAGGATGGCCTGTCCCCACCAAAGATCAACTAGAGAAGCTATGTATGGGTAATCTGTGGCTGTGTGAGGAGTCAAAAGCAGTATATACCAGCAGTCCACAAATTCAAATATACTAAGAGCCTTTAAGTTACTGCCTCTTGGTACAGCTACTTATAGTGATGAACCTCAAGAGAACAGTAAGGCCACTTATCCTGTATTTCAAAGACTTAGGGAGCTATCCATTCATCCAGGGTCTTGTAATGTGCATCTGGTGGTTATAGTGATGCTGGGCATTTGACACTGAGTTATCCTAATGGGAGAAGCATCTTTGCATGCTCCTTGGTGCCTGCCCCTTGGAGCCTAATTACTCCATGGCTGCCACTAGCCAATTACTAGATATAATAACAAAACAAACTTGACACTTGAAGGTCCTGGCTATGGTTTGGATGGCTATGGTGTACCACTATGCCTGACATTTATATGTGGCGTGTGGAACTCAAACTTGGGTTCTCATGCTTGTGAGGCAAAGGCTTTGCCACGTGAGCCATCTCTCCATTGCCAAACTACAGGATCCATTTGCATCCTTCTGCTCTACTTTTCCTCCACCTTACTGTAAATCTGGCTAAAAGCTACAAGCAATAACAATGTCACATCATGAATGTGACATCCTGAAATCTCCTCTTCCAGATAAGTTAGTCCATTACTTTTGAATTCAGCCTCATTCAGAGTTTCAGGACAAAGGAAAATACAGCAGGATATTTCACCAGGACACAAGAATGGCCTCTAACCCAAGTCTTGGTATAGTCCTTGTTCCCATCTCCAACCTTGTGACTACAGTCCCATTTTCCACATCCTTAACCAGCCTCCATCCTTCCACATTTCCACCAGAATCAACCACTACACTCTTCCTGATCTTCTAGGGTTTCCCTCCTCTATACCTGCAAGCTCTTAGACACTCTCCCAGGGCTGAAGGTCAGTTCCTCACAGCAATGCCCCACTTCTTCCTGGGAGTCTTCTATGTTTTCTCATTATTGTGACAAAAACACCCAACAGAAGCACTGCAGGAGAAGAAAGGGTTCTTTCCATTGGTGGTTTCAGAAGCAGAGTGCCCTATGATTGGGAAGGCACAGGTGCAGCTGAACAGCTTGGGGACAATGAAATCAGGTGGAGTGACTCCTTACATGGTGGTAAATACAGAGGACAGCCTGGAACCAGAGATGGACCCACCTCCAGTGACACCAGCTTTGTCCCACATCCTTAGGGCTCCAAAACTTCCAAACTTCCACAAGCTGTGGGGCCAAGTTTTTAAACACAAGAACCTACGAGACACTTCACACTCAAACCATAGCACTGATTCTCAAGGGTTCTGTTATAGTAACACATGTGGATCGAGGCTGTCTTTCAGTGCATATTTGGCTTGGGGACTGTCTCATAAACCCTGTTTCCACATGGGTTAGACTATGGGTTGAAGACACTTTCTATCCACTATTACTCTTCCCTCTTTGTCCTTCACCAGAGTTAACTCAAATTTCTTACTTATCTATTTTAGCAACCATTTATTAGAAGATTCAAACCAATGTCTATGAATTTTATACCACTATAAATAAAAGAGAAAGGGGACTATTCATAGGGAAAATAGTACTGGGATTAAAGTAAAAAAAATTCTGAACATTTAACATCATTTATTTGCCAGATTCACAACTTAAGTGTAAAACCATGTGTGTGTGTGTGTGTGTGTGTGTGTGTGTGTGTGTGTGTGTGTTCGCAAATGCATTTTCATTTTAGTACATATGCAGATTAGCATCTTGCTTCTCGCTATGTCTTTATAACATTACCAAGTTTAAATGGCTACACACTATTCTATTTTCTAATGACCTCACTATTTACTTAGTGTCCCTTGTACTCTATCCTTAGGTTGTCTTTTATTTTCTAGCTATTATAAGTATCCATATACATAAAACTTGTCTGCATTTTGGAATTCTCTCCTGCATATAAATACTCTCTGGTTTCCCCATAAATCTGTATCTGAGGAAAAATAACCCACAGGCTCACTCCCCATAAAGTGCATTTGAAGACCATAGCCTGGGGTTAGAAGCCTCATACTGACTAGCTGAGGCTCTCCTAAGCAAGCATCTTCAACCACAGACAGTGTCTATACCTACAAAGTTGAGGAACAGCAGCAGACGATCCCTGCTGTCACACCAGTGCTCAGTAGTTTTTGATTTGCTTGGTGGTCTGGCTGCACATCCGATGCCATTATCTTTCTTTGTTAGGGTTGTATAAACACAAGATGAAGACACAATGTCTAGGACATTGTTATGCTTGGTGTCCCAGTGAACACTCACCGTTACATTAGAATAAGGTTGATTCTGCATCTCACATAACTTACTGTCTGTGTGCTTCGTAAATCACCTTTGGTTCAGATTGTGAAGTACATTAGAGCCATATGAACCTGATCCCCAAGCCCCACACAAACTATTGCTTGTTTTTTATGTACTAAAATCTCACATTTAACTTGTTCCTTTGTGTTCCCTTTATATGTGACTCAACCTTCATTTTTAAAAATGCTGCTTTAAAAGTGTTCCTCTGGTAAAGCCTGTGCCAGGGCCTGAGTCACAGAGACATAACTTTTAACGTCCAGGAATTTCCAATTGAAGAGCCAGGACACTGAGAAGAGCCAGGACACTGAGAAGTGGCAGGCAGGACAAAGGGACATCTGAGCAACCAGCCTGTCCCTCACTGCCTGCCAAGAGCTGCCTTTCGGGAAGTAGGGAAGGAAGGCAATGATGGATGCTGACCTTGGAGGCTGGAGATGGTCCACGTCCTGCTCTCAGAGATTTGCTATGTGTGGGAATAAGGTTTCAGAAACTTTGCAATGACAGGGCAAGACCTGGAGCCTACCAGGGCTAGCATTTCAAAATTTGGCCTCTCAGTATATGGAAGTTTGTGTCTGTTAAGTGTAAAGAGAGCCATTTAATGTTTTACAGGATGAAAGTAAGACAGCTCTGGGATAAGCAGGAATGACAAAAACTTAAGCAAGGCAGGTTGTAGTGAGTGGTAGAACCACCAGCTAGTGGAAGTTGTGTGGGGAATGACAGCTGAGGTGTTGGCTATACATACACGAGGACACACAGTTATTGACAGTTGTGCCATACCTCTGCCCAGGTAGCCTTATAGGAAACACAGTAGTTCTAGCTTTTGCTCTCACAGATGGTGAGCCTTATCTAGGGCCGTCATTAATAACTCCAGAGGATTTTGGTCAAATACAAGATAAATATTGTTTTTCCTCCAAATACATTTTGACAACAGAGAATTAATTGCAGAATTTTGAGCACACTAATGTCAATCAGTGCTGTACTATGATATATTTTTTTGTGAATGAGACTTTCTTTTTAATAGACTGGTACCCAGAATACCATGCTACCCACACATAAATTTTATGGTCTTGCCAGTCAAGCCAGAAGAATCTCTGATGAGATCCCTCTGAAAACAAAGTCTAGACAAGGCCTGGGTGTGTCAGTGAACTTAGGAAAGGATCCTGGGGACCAGAAGTGGGGTTGTTGAAGAAATGACCTAGAACTAGGTAAAGGGCCAAAGTATAATGACTGTGAACTGTAGAGGACAGCAGGGGCTCAGTTACTACCATAGACCCTTGAAGGAACAAGAATGTTCCTCAGAGTGGCCCACTAAAAAAACAGATGTGCAAGAGAATTTATTTGCTAACTCCTGTTCTCTGTTCTTTGAAGATTGTCTGCAAGCCAGTGGGGAGGGGTGTCTTCAGAATTTCTGAAACAAAAAGAAACAGATAGATGATGATGATGGTGGTGGTGGTGGTGATGGTGGTGGTGGTGATGATGATGATGGTGGTGGTGGTGGTGGTGATGATGATAGAAAGGGAGAGATAAGAAAGAAAAGAAGGAGAGGGAGAAGAAGGAGGAGAAGGAGGAGGAGGAAGGAAGAAGAAGGAAGAAGGAGGAAGAGGAGGAAGAGGAGGAGGAGGAGGAGGAGGAGGAGGAGGAGGAGGAGGAAGAAGAAGAAGAAGAAGAAGAAGAAGAAGAAGAAGAAGAAGAAGAAGAAGAAGAAGAAGAAGAAGAAGAAGAAGAAGAAGAAGAAATAATAATGATGATGCTTATCGTGAGCTGGATTACAGTCTTAGAGGCTAGCCAGCCTCACGGGTTGTCATCTGAAAGTTGAGAATCAGAAAAGCTGGACCTATAATTCAATCTGAGTTTAGGATCCAGAAACCAAGTTGCAAGTGCAGAAGAAAACAATTAGCAAAACTTAATAAAAAGAAAGAGTAAAGAAGGAAAAAAGATAAGGAAGGGCTGGATCGCACAGCTCAAGGGACAACGAGAGACCTCACATTTCTCTGCACTTCTATTCCAGCTGGCCCTCGTGGGGCTGGTACATATTGGTGACAGTTATTACCTTAGTGTACTGACTCAAATGCTAACTCTTCTGGAAACATCTTTACAGTCACACTTAGAAATAATCCTTCACCAGCTAGTGGGCATCATTTAACACAGTGAGGTCAATGCAAAAAGTTAACTGCCACAGACTCGTAGAGTATTATCCTCTCCATGTTCAGATCTCATCTATGTGGGATAAGTGCTTTGAGGAAGATCTTTGGAATAAAGGCAGAGAGGTGCCCTGGTAGACGCTTGAGGCAAGACATTGAGACTGTTCCCTGATGAGTCCTTGTGTACCATCTTAAGTCTGCCTCATAGACAGATGCCTCTAATACAGAGTATAGCCACCACTGACTATCTTAGTCAATGCTACTGCCTCCCTCGCTGCAAGTTCTACACTATCCTAGCAAAGAAACCATCCTAATGGGTAGAAGTATGTAGTAGGGTCTCTGGTAAACCAGTAAGCATAGGTTTTCAATGCATCGGTTGCAATCCCTTTCGGGGACACATACCAGATATGCTGCATATCAGATATTTACATTACATTTCATACCAGTAGCAAAATTACGGTAGCAACAAAAATAATCTATGGTTGGGGCTCATCACAGCATGAGTACCTGTATTAAAGGATCACAGCCTTAGGAAGGTTGAGAACCACTGCAGTAAGCCGGCTGTAACAAGCCTTCCTGGCTCTTCTCTCCACAGGGCAGTGCTCGCACTTCTTGCTGTCTGTCCTTATCATGTGGACACATCAAGGAAACTGACCAGCAACCTCTTAAGCTCACTAGGAGATTAAACCCTAATTCGGGAAAATGACCCTAGGAGGACACTAAGTCATGGGAAAATGACCCTAGGCTAATAAACAACTTTGCTAAACAACTTCCCATCCTCCCTCCCTCCCTCCCTCTCCCCAGCACCTTCCAAACTCACTCCTACGAATGTTCTCAAGTTCCTGCCAGGACATATTAGTAATATCTCATAGTTCTTGCAGAGAAACGCTGTCTGATCCTGCAGCACACACTCTTCAGGTCATACTGAGAATGGATCCAATAAATATGGTAGAAATGATGGGGGTTGGGGTAGATCCTGAGAAGATTGGGGATCGTGTTGTAGCTGAGATTCCTGTGCTGTGGGTTGGCAAGGGCAGGAAAGGGCTACTATGCCTCTGCCATCTAGTCGAATTTGGACTTCAACATCCTCAGGCACAACTACCAACAAGTCTTCTTGTTTCCCAGCATCCTGCTGCCTCTGTAAAGGTCTCTGACTTCACCGGAGGATTCTTGTCAAGGACAAGCAAACAGCATCCACAGAGGCACAGCTGCCCCTCATATGCAGGAGATAATCGTTCCTTTACTGATGCTGTGTACTTTCTGGGTCTTATGGCTTGCCCGAAACTAACAATCTACAACCTCTTTTCTTCAAGGATGTAGAACAATAACAAAACAGCCAACTCAATAGTACTCATACTCAGCCTCAGAAGTGCAAGCATGTCTGACACACACCAGAGTCTGAGCCATTGGGAGATGCCACCCTGGAGGTCCTCGCCAGCTCATACGTTATGGCAGCAGGGTCCCTGTACTTGTCTGATTGTCTTCACTACCCCATCTGGGCCTTTGACATTTCCAGTGTCATTTCCATGTGAAAAGTCTTAATCTGTGAGCCTGAAACAAGAACTCTGTGCGGTGGCTTGAGGATAACCCCAGGAAGCTGAAGCAAAGGATAAGAGAGTCAGACAAAAAAGGGAGGAGAAAGTCAGTTTAAAATAAAGTGCATTTTGAGGGGCCTAATTTTCTTCAGCAGCTAGAACAATCGTCACTCACCAAGAATGAATCCAGAAACAGACATTTTTATAGCTGTTGTTAAAGAGCTATTATTCACAATGGCCAAAAGGTGAAAATAACCCAAATATCTACTGACAGATGAACAGATAAACAAAATATGGCATGTTCACAGTAGGTGCCCTACTTTGGAGTGGGGAGTTTGTGTTTTAGTAACAACAAATTTCAGAGAACAAGAAAGTGCTCTGGTGTGAATCATCGTATGATTGCACTCCATACCACCAAGCTGTTGTTTAAAATTGTTAAAATGATGTATTTCACATTATATTCATTTAATTATACTTAGGGAAGGGAAGGGAAGGGAAGGGAAGGGAAGGGAAGGGAAGGGAAGGGAAGGGAATAGAAAGGGAAGGGAAGGGAATAGAAAGGGAAGGGAAGGGAAGGGAAGGGAAGGGAAGGGAAGGGAAGGGAAGGGAAGGGAAGGGAAGGGAAGGGAAGGGAAGGGAAGGGAAATCCTGAGAGGAGCAAGCCAGTTTTTGCAGACACACAAATCAGGATGCCTTTCATTACTGGATACAGAATAGTGGCTTAGGTTTCACTGGAGTTTCTGCCCAGCAGCCCTGCCCAACTCCCTCTGTCTGGTCCTAGAACCCAAACTGTAGGGTGGTTCACCTGCTCTAACTCTCACCACTACACTGTTGCTATCAGCTGCTGGGAACAATCAGCTGTGGGTGACCTCCTAGCCACTTCTGCAGTGAAGCTGTACTATAGCCCTTCAAATCTTTTCCCACATAGGCAAATGGAGATTCAGTGGTGTTGAGTCATTTTCTGGATTCAAACTACGAAAGCATCTCTCTTGGTAGCTAGCCACTCCAGGCTGGCTTCTGGCTAGACTCTAAGTGGGGAGAGACTGAGTCAAGAGCACATGACTTTAGTCTACTGTGGCAACTCACAGGATACTGGTCACCATGCAGGGAACATTACTATGGTCTGCGATCTGAAACTCTCAGCATTCCCATGCATCTCATAAAACCTCCTCTGCACATGACAGGAAAGTTGAAGCAGCCTGGGGGTGAGGATATGAGTATGCCCTTGTCCACACTGTAGAAAAAACATAATTAAAAAATACATGGTTCTCATTGAGAGAGGGAGAGAGAGAAAAAGATCTTCTACATAGAATAATGAAAGCAAAAGAACAAATGATTTAACCAGGAAATCACCAAATTAGAAATATTTAAAATATTTTAATATTTAAATTTTTTATTTTATTTTTATTTGACAGAGAGAGAGAGAGAGAGAGAGAGAGAGAGGGAGAGGGAGAGGGAGAGGGAGAGGGAGAGAGAGAGAGAGAGAGAGAGAGAGAGAGAGAGAGAGAGACTGTGCGTGTGCACATCCAGGTACCTGAGAAGGCCAGGAGATGGTCTCCCATCACCTAGAGCTGGAGTTACAGAAACCATTTGCCATGGTTTCTAGGAACCAAACTTCCATCTTCTGAAGGAACAACAAGGGCTTTTATCTGCTGAAGCTTCTCTCCATCTTTCACAACTTTTATGTGGTAATTTATTCAGAAGAATGATTTGCAACATATGTTGAAGACATTGGGCACAAGTTTGAGAACAAGACAGTCTCACCGCCTCAAATTATCACTCCACAGATCATTATTAAATAGAAAGGAGGAAAGATGACTTTACAGTGACTGTATCTGGCAGGTACTCTATAAATAAGAAATTAGATGTGATCACTTTATGGTTGCCATGAGGAATAGATTCCTCTATGGGTGTGACTTACCATTATATAATAGACCAAGACATCTTTCAACCCATATTTGAGAGGCTTCTTTTTGTAGCAGAGGGTGATTAACACAAGACCAACAACAGGCTGAACTGAAAAGAGTGAGAGACTGCGTAAGCCTCAGCCTTAAAGGGAACAGATACACTGCTCAGAGATCATCGGAGAAGAGGGGTCAGAAAGAGGGTGAGAGTCAGAGGTGGTGGATGACTACAAGAGGTGGGAGCGACTGCACATATGAATTCACGGTGTGTGTGACACCATGCACAAAGTCTGCTTAGCCCCAAGCCAGCCGAATCCCAACATCGAGAGGGGAGTTGGATACACTATCCCATCCCTAGCAGTGGAGTGAATGGCAATCTTGAGCTACTAGGAGAGGGAGGATCAGTGTTCTCTAAGAAAATAGCCTAGATAAATTGACCGCACTCCAGTGGAAGACCACATATCTAAGAATATCAGGACAGTCGAATTGGACTTGGGTTTTTGTTTTAAACTACACAAAGTTGGGTGGATAGCGAAGATAGGGCAGCAAATACAGTTAAAGCAGTGTATGAACTCAAAACTCTCAAAGAGGTGATGCAGTTTTAAAGGAAAAGGACAAATGTTGAGCGATCGCAGCTTCTGTCCTGTTTTCCCGTCTTCCAGCATGCACTGGAGTCTTGGAGCACTGTTTTACAATAACATTTTAATTTGTGAATGAAAGGTATTTCAGGGCCTGGGGACACAGGTCAGTGCTTAAAAGCACTGGCTGTTCTTCTAGAAGACCTGGGATCAATTCCCAGCACTCCCACGGCAGCTCCCGACCATCTGTAGTAACTCCAAGTCCAAGGAATATACCCTCTTCCTGGCCTCAGTGGGTACCAGGTACATACATTGTGCACTGGCATCCACGAAGACAAAATACTCACATGCAAGATAAAAATTTTCAATTAGAATATTCCTATTTTATAAACCAAACAACCAAGGCAATAGTTAGTGACTACCAACGTCTTCTTAAGTCATGAGAACTGCCCCATATCTTCTTGCCAGCCAAAGGAACCAAACTTGGACTGATATGGTCTTCGGGACTGCTGCCAATTTTCAGGAAACCCCTGAGGACAGATGAGCATGGTGAATTGCAGGTGTGTCTGATTGGCAAAATCACTCTAGAGGCCCAAGGGGGCCTCCCCCACACCACCGCCAAATAGAAAGAAATGGGAAGTATGTATCTTAGGACATTTAACTAGGGCTGGCTTACAGTTTCAGAGGTTCAGTCCATTGTCATCACAGTGGGAAGCATTGCAGTGTCCGGGCAGATGTGGGGCAGGATGAGCTGAGAGGTCTACATCTTGACTGAAGGCAAACAGGAGAAGACTGTCTCATGGGCAGCTAGGAGGAGGGTCTCAAAGCCCCCACAGTGACACACTTCCTCCAACAAGGCCACACCTTCCTGGGCTAGTCCCTGGGCCAAGCATACTCAAATCACAACAGTATGATCATATTAAAATTCCAGCATGTCTTCCTTGGTGGGCACAGCAGGACCATCACGTGCAGGCATTCAGTTTGGTGAGGAAAGTGCACAGCAGCAATTACTTTAAAAGTGATGAGAGAAGATGGGTATACCTGGGAGTTAGAGGAAGGCAGATGTCTGAGTTCAAGAGCAGCCTGGTCTATAGAGGGAGTTCCAGAAACACAGAGAAAACCTGTCTCAGAGAAAGGAAGAGGGTGGAGGGGGAGAGGGAGAGGGAAAGAGAGAGAAACAAAAACCTGGAGTTCACCACAGAGATGAAAAGTGTGAGAAGGCATCTGTACTCGTTTACTCACTACATTGCTGAGGCTGGCTTCAAACTTGTTATGCAACTAAGGATGGCCCTGATTCCTCTTCCTCAGTCTGCAGTTTGGAGATTACATACACACCCTATACTATCCTGAAAGACAAAGGTCTATTTTTTTTGTTTTGTTGTTGTTGTTGTTTGAGTGATAGTTGTAAAAGTATTACTTTAAAAAAATGTATGTAGCTGGGCAGTGGTGGCACATGCTGTTAATCCCAGAACTCAGGAGGCAGAGGCAGGAAGATTCTGTGAGTTAGAGACAAGCTTGGTGTATAGAGTGAGTTTCAGGACAGTCAGGGCTACACAAAGAACCCCTGTCTCCAAACATAAAACAAACAAACAAATATAAAAATAGAATAGTAAGAAATTATTGTCATAATTTTTTTCTTTTTTTTTTCGGAGCTGGGGACCGAACCCAGGGCCTTGCGCTTGCTAGGTTGTCATAATTTTTATGTGCATGTGTGTACATGTGAGGGGGTGTGCACAAATGTGCAAGTGCAAGTGATTGTATGTGCAGTGCACAGTGTTTGGAAGCAACAGATCAATGTGGGGCCTTAGCTTCCATCACTCACGACCTTATCCTTAGGGACACGGTCTCACCGAATCTGGGTCTCCTGGAGAGAACGGCTGACCAGCATGCCCAGTCTTCCTCATGTCTCCACCAGGCAGTGCTGGATAGATTAGTGATGGGTACTGAATCTCAGCTCCCCCCTCATGCTCACACTGATTACCACTGCTCTTGTGGGCTTTCATATAGCTTTGTTATACATCCTATGGAATACAATTTAACTTAGAGTACACTAAATAAATAAATAGCAAATATAATGTTTGGGTGTCATTTGGATCCTGATTTGAACAAACCAGAAAAACAAAACAAAAATGAAACAAACAAAACAAAACAGACAGACAAACAAAAGTCAGGCTCGCAAGGTAAATACTTTTATGTACTGGACAGTCTCTCTGGCCTTGCTCTTTTCGTATTTAAAAGTTATTGTCAGTTTCTAGACATAACTGTGGTACTGTGTGGTTTAGAAAATACCTGCATTTAAAGACATGTTTAGATACTATGTGGAATTTACTTTAACATAACATTCCAGGAATAGAGCAATCAGGTACAGGCATAAGTGAAAAAACAAACTGGCCGTGTGTGGACAGACAATCTGACTGGAGACAGGGCCATTCCTTAAACTATTCCCTCTACCTCAGTGAGTACATGAAGTTCCCCACAAGACAAAAATGTCTTTTACCTATATGATTTGGATGAGAAGTTCATGGCAAAAGAAAGATGCACCCCACAAGTCTCGTATATGGGTGGTCAGGCAACCTCCTCTCTCCTCAATGAACTGTTGAGGAAGACAATCAGGGAAGTAGATCCTTCAGCACAGGTGTCATTGTCTAAATCCCTGAGGGTTTGCCACCATATTGCTTCCCTGGATCGGCCTGGAATAAAAACAAAACACATTCTACCTTCCCTTGCCAGGCACTGTGATTGGGCAGGGCAAGACCGGAAGCTGGGGTGCCACCACCTTGTAGGACAGAAACAGACATTCTGCAGCGTGAAGCCCAAGCCGAGAGCCTGTCTCTGATATAATAACATGTTGTTTTCAAGGCCTCGCTGCTCCCATTCCTGGCTGGCATCAGCACTGTGTGCCTTCTGGGGTGTCAAATTGAGAAGAAAAATGTTTTTACTACCACCCTGCTGATTTTTCAAAATAACACATCCAGTGAGCCAGCTGTGGTGGGACAGAAAGCGCAACAGCACTTCTGAAGTCAGTGTTGTGGAACCAGTGTTGGTAACCAATTCTCTAACTTTTCTCTCGCTCCCCCCCCCCCACTCTAAGATAAGCACCACTCGGATGGCTTGTGGGGTGGCGTCTGTTATCAACAGGGCATTTTGGAAGAGAAATGTTTCCATCAAGAGGTGGAAAAGCTTCATTTATCCCATAATTTTAAATATGGTTTTGAAAAAAAATGACTTGTATTTTACAACACAGAGCTGTAAGTTCATGGAGTCACTGTGCAATCAATCTTTCTGAAACCTGAAATGGGGAGAAATAAAGGTTTGTGCTTTTGCGTTTGGTTTGTGTGTTGAGAATGCAGATCTAAGGAGAGACAGCATAGCTGTCCGTCAGCTAGCCTGGGCTGGAAAAGAGTGAGTATATTCCAAAGAACATGTCCTTCTGAAGTCGCTCTGTGCAATGTGTGATGGGTGGCGATTGATCTCCCATAAAACAGAAGAACGGTAACAGAGTGTGAAAAATGATGTCAGGGCCCCAGCCTTCACATTCGGTCCTAATCCAGAGAATCCCTCACAGGCTTGTCCAGGGGGTTGATTCCTGAGTGAGTCTAGATCCTTTCAAATTGATAAACAGTCTTAGTCACCATCAGTGGCTTAACTCAAGGCTCTGAGTGATATAAAGTAGGACTTGTGACAAAGACCTCCTCTGCTATGACCCACAGGTGTCAAATTTGGAGAGTCAGGGTACAGGTCACAAACTAGAGTGTGGCACCCTAACCTTGCTCACAGGGAGGTTTGTCTGGCTTCTGTGGTTTTGTTTTTAAATAACCGAGTTAACTGGAAATATATTTTAAATGAGAATACTCTATAAAACAATTGTCATTTTTTAAATTTATTTAATACTTAATAATAATTCTTTGGTTTCCAGGCAAACATCTCCCTCTCCCCTCCCCTTCCTTATGGGTGTTCCCCTCCCAACCCTCCCCCCATTGCCACCCTCCCCCCATAGTCTAGTTCACTGGGGGTTCAGTCTTAGCAGGACCCAGGGCTTCCCCTTCCACTGGTGCTTTTACTAGGATATTCATTGCTACCTATGAGGTCAGAGTCCAGGGTCAGTCCATGTATAGTCTTTAGGTAGTGGCTTAGTCCCTGGAAGCTCTGGTTGCTTGGCATTGTTGTACATATGGGGACTTGAGCCCCTTCAAGCTCTTCCAGTTCTTTCTCTGATTCCTTCAACGGGGGTCCTATTCTCAGTTCAGTGGTTTGCTGCTGGCATTCGCCTCTGTATTTGCTGTATTCTGGCTGTGTCTCTCAGGAGAGATCTACATCCGGCTCCTGTCGGTCTGCACTTCTTTGCTTCATCCATCTTGTCTAATTGGGTGGCTGTATATGTATGGGCCACATGTAGGGCAGGCTCTGAATGGGTGTTCCTTCAGTCTCTGTTTTAATCTTTGCCTCTCCCTTCCCTGCCAAGGGTATTCTTGTTCCCCTTTTAGAGAAGGAGTGAAGCATTCACATTTTGATCATCCGTCTTGAGTTTCATTTGTTTTAGGCATCTAGGGTAATTCAAGCATTTGGGCTAAAAGCCACTTATCAGTGAGTGCATACCATGTATGTCTTTCTGTGATTGGGTTAGCTCACTCAGGATGATATTTTCCAGTTCCAACCATTTGCCTACGAATTTCATAAAGCCGTTGTTTTTGATAGCTGAGTAATATTCCATTGTGTAGATGTACCACATTTTCTGTATCCATTCCTCTGTTGAAGGGCATCTGGGTTCTTTCCAGCTTCTGGCTATTATAAATAAGGCTGCGATGAACATAGTGGTGCACGTGTCTTTTTTACATGTTGGGGCATCTTTTGGGTATATGCCCAAGAGAGGTATAGCTGGATCCTCAGGCAGTTCAATGTCCAATTTTCTGAGGAACCTCCAGACTGATTTCCAGAATGGTTGTACCAGTTTGCAATCCCACCAACAATGGAGGAGTGTTCCTCTTCCTCCACATCCTCGCCAGCATCTGCTGTCACCTGAGTTTTTGATCTTAGCCATTCTCACTGGTGTGAGGTGAAATCTCAGGGTTGTTTTGATTTGCATTTCCCTTATGACTAAAGATGTTGAACATTTCTTTAGGTGTTTCTCAGCCATTCGGCATTCCTCAGCTGTGAATTCTTTGTTTAGCTCTGAACCCCATTTTTTAATAGGGTTATTTGTCTCCCTGCGGTCTAACTTCTTGAGTTCTTTGTATATTTTGGATATAAGGCCTCTATCTGTTGTAGGATTGGTAAAGATCTTTTCCCAATCTGTTGGTTGCCAATTTGTCCTAACCACAGTGTCCTTTGCCTTACAGAAGCTTTGCAGTTTTATGAGATCCCATTTGTCGATTCTTGATCTTAGAGCATAAGCCATTGGTGTTTTGTTCAGGAAATTTTTTCCAGTACCCATGTGTTCCAGATGCTTCCCTAGTTTTTCTTCTATTAGTTTGAGAGTATCAGGTTTGATGTGGAGGTCCTTGATCCACTTGGACTTAAGCTTTGTACAGGGTGATAAGCATGGATCAATCTGCATTCTTCTACATTTTGACCTCCAGTTGAACCAGCACCATTTGCTGAAAATGCTATCTTTTTTCCATTGAATGGTTTCGGCACCTTTGTCAAAATTCAGGTGCCCATAGGTGTGTTGGTTCATTTCTGGGTCTTCAATTCTATTCCATTGGTCTATCTGTCTGTCTCTGTACCAATACCATGCAGTTTTTATCACTATTGCTCTGTAATACTGCTTGAGTTCAGGGATAGTGATTCCCCCTGAAGTCCTTTTATTGTTGAGGATAGTTTTAACTATCCTGGGTTTTTTGTTATTCCAGATGAATTTGCAAATTGTTCTGTCTAACTCTTTGAAGAATTGGATTGGTATTTTGATGGGGATTGCATTGAATCTGTAGATCGCTTTTGGTAAAATGGCCATTTTTACTATATTAATCCTGCCAATCCATGAGCATGGGAGATCTTTCCATCTTCTGAGGTCTTCTTCAATTTCTTTCTTCAGTGTCTTGAAGTTCTTATTGTACAGATCTTTTACTTGCTTGGTTAAAGTCACACCGAGGTACTTTATATTATTTGGGTCTATTATGAAGGGTGTCGTTTCCCTAATTTCTTTCTCGGCTTGTTTCTCTTTTGTGTAGAGGAAGGCTACTGATTTATTTGAGTTAATTTTATACCCAGCCACTTTGCTGAAGTTGTTTATCAGCTTTAGTAGTTCTCTGGTGGAACTTTTGGGATCACTTAAATAAACTATCATATCATCTGCAAATAGTGATATTTTGACTTCTTCTTTTCCGATCTGTATCCCCTTGACCTCCTTTTGTTGTCTGATTGCTCTGGCTAGAACTTCAAGAACTATATTGAATAAGTAGGGAGAGAGTGGGCAGCCTTGTCTAGTCCCTGATTTTAGTGGGATTGCTTCAAGTTTCTCTCCATTTAGTTTAATGTTAGCAACTGGTTTGCTGTATATGGCTTTTACTATGTTTAGGTATGGGCCTTGAATTCCTATTCTTTCCAGGACTTTTATCATGAAGGGGTGTTGAATTTTGTCAAATGCTTTCTCAGCATCTAATGAAATGATCATGTGGTTTTGTTCTTTCAGTTTGTTTATATAATGGATCACGTTGATGGTTTTCCATATATTAAACCATCCCTGCATGCCTGGGATGAAGCCTACTTGATCATGGTGGATGATTGTTTTGATGTGCTCTTGGATTCGGTTTGCCAGAATTTTATTGAGTATTTTTGCGTCGATATTCATAAGGGAAATTGGTCTGAAGTTCTCTTTCTTTGTTGGGTCTTTGTGTGGTTTAGGTATAAGAGTAATTGTGACTTCATAGAAGGAATTCGGGAGTGATCCATCTGTTTCAATTTTGTGGAATAGTTTGGATAATATTGGTATGAGGTCTTCTATGAAGGTTTGATAGAATTCTGCTCTAAACCTGTCTGGACCTGGGCTCTTTTTGGTTGGGAGACCTTTAATGACTGCTTCTATTTCCTTAGGAGTTATGGGGTTGTTTAACTGGTTTATCTGTTCCTGATTTAACTTTGGTACCTGGTATTTGTCTAGGAAATTGTCCATTTCCTGTAGATTTTCAAGTTTTGTTGAATATAGGCTTTTATAGTAAGATCTGATGATTTTTTGAATTTCCTCTGAATCTGTAGTTATGTCTCCCTTTTCATTTCTGATTTTGTTAATTTGGACACACTCTCTGGGTCCTCTCGTTAGTCTGGCTAAGGGTTTATCTATCTTGTTGATTTTCTCAAAGAACCAACTTTTGGTTCTGTTGATTCTTTCTATGGTTCTTTTTGTTTCTACATGGTTGATTTCCGCTCTGAGTTTGATTATTTCCTGCCTTCTACTCCTCCTGGGTGTATTTGCTTCTTTTTGCTCTAGAGCTTTTAGGTGTGCTGTCAAGCTGCTGACAATTGTCATCTTTTACTTCTCTTGAAAATGCTCTGGGGAGGGAAACACCCATATAGAAGGGGAGAGGCAGGGGTTGGGGGATGTTGGCCTGGAAACCGGGAAAGGAAACAACAATTGATATGTAAATAAGAAATACCCAAGTTAATAAAAATGGAGGGAAAAAAGAAAAAAAAGAAAATGCTCATAATCTCATGTGGCAAACAACTGAATGTACTGTTTTGGGTGGTTTCTGACATTTTATGTAATTGTGTGTGTATGTGTCTGTGTGTGTGTGTCCATGCTATGGGACCCTAGTGGAGATTCAAGGACAATGTGCAGAAGTCAGTTCTCTCCTTTTTCTGTGAGTGTCCTAGGGATACACGCAGGCTCTCAGGCCTGACACTGGGGCTCCTTTAGCTGCTAAACCATTTCACTAGAGCTAGGATTATTAAAAACTAAATCATATTCGTCTACAATATTATACTTCTGTATATAGGTGGTGTGTGCGTGTATGTGTATGTATGTGAGTGTGTATGTATACGTGTGTGTGAGTGTGTGTACATGTGTGTGCATGTGTGTGTATGTGTATGTATGCATGTGTATGCGTGTGTGTGTAAATGTGTGTATGTGTGTTTATGTGTGTATGTGTGTATGAATGTGTATGTGAGTGTGTGAGTGTATGTGTGTGTATGCATGTGTGGGCGTGTGTGTACATGTATGTGAGTGTGCATGAGTGTGTGTGTGTGTGTGTGTGTGTGTGTGTGTGTGTGTGTGTTGGGAAATTAATGGAAGCACAAAAAGTAAAAGTTTCAGTTAAAATAGAAATGATCTTTGTCTCTGAGCTCCTCTCTTCCTGAAGTGTTGAGTGTTTCCGATTGCTTTATTTAATTAGTGTGGCACCCCATGGCTCTTTATATTTCATGGAGGGTTGTTTTCCTAACTCTGGAATTATCTTCTCTCTCCTCCACTAATGTCATTGCCTCTGCGGTCACCCACTAGCCTCCTTTACTTCATAATCTAGAAAATGTCCACCTACATACTGCACCTTAATTGTGTCATCTGCCAAAAGGCAAGATGATTGGAGAAGAGAATCTTAAAAACACTTCCTACACATTCACACATTGCGGATAGGGGGCGGCGCTTCCATAGCAGGCACTCTGGAGTCCCGCTGTGTCTGCACAGAACTTTAGAATGATTCATGCAGAAAATAACTTGTGAAAATATGAACTCTGGAAGATTCTATGCGGTGTGAGTGTCAGAGTTCTGACTCAGAACATCTCTGACACGGTCAAGGGCTTTCGTCTCTTCCCCACCACAGTCACGAACATAAGCACTTCCATTAATTAATTAATTCATTAATTCATTCATTCATTCATTCATTCATAAAATGGTCCTCAAGGATTCACTTGAGCATGTGGCCCCTAGATGCTATAAGTACTGTGTACAAGTGGATGCCATGGCTTGGGTCCCTTGCACATAGGCACTGCTTTGTACTTAATAATAATCAGATGTTTCCTAGACTCAGAAGCAGTTGATGGTGTCTCCAATGACAGTAACCCAGACCAGGTAGCTCATATTTGCTACCACAAATGATCACAGTTGTTTTGTTTCCTGCACGCTGGGGTAGAGCCATTGGGCAGCTCACAGGGGTTTTCCAGAAAACACCACGGAGAATAACACTTGTAGTATGCATTTTCCTCCTACAAGATGGCATCTTTGGATGACAAATTAGCTATTGCTAGAAATTTAAGCTGAAAACTGAAAATTACTTAAACATTATTTCCTAACTACCACTTCCGAATAACTAAAAAGCGTGACAAAACGCCAGAGATTAAATGTCTATCTCCTTATTGTTGCAACCTGAAGTGAGCTCCAACAACGTGACATGCTGAGAAAAGCGCCTCTCAGGACTGTCTGAAAACATGTTCATACCACAGGAGCCCCTTTCTCTCAGCTGCTGTAAAGAAAATGCCAACTATCCAGAGACTCCCATCCATGCCTCTCAACCCTCTGACAAGCTCTCCAGGTATCCAGGGCCCGGGAAGACAGTGTTACGTTTCAGACCAGCTGCTGCCCACGGCATGCTCCATCTATCTCAACGGCCATGGTTGAGTCTGGACTGCCTACTACTACACAGACAGACGGAGATATCTCACTGAGTAACCTTCTACGGCTACCCAGGCATCCAGATTCCAGGAAAATGGAAGGTGCTATCCTCACTCCCTCTAGGAAGTTTGCAAGCCCAGTCTACTGGACTCTAAACCATACTGATGTAGTAGGAACACCTTAACCTAATGTGCTTCTTCTCTGCAGTACCCTGGTATCCTCTAAGCCACACACTAACAAGATCCCTTTCCTTCCTTTCCCAGAATACCTCTTGCCTTCTCCTACCAATCTGGGAATTAGTGGCATCTAATGATAGTGCCAAGGGCCACCAACCCCCACCTTCCTCTGAGATCTGTATAGGAAAGAGCCCACATTCTGCCTCATGGGCCTGAACTCTCCTCATGTTGCCTTCCTGTGTTGTTAATAATTCTGACAAATCTCTTGCCCCAAGTCACACTCCTCAATGTTCCCTGTTTAAACCTCTAGCCTAAGAATCTTAAAGAATATAAATACAGAAATAAGGCAGCAGATACCCTTTAACCTGGAATCTGCTTTGGCTGGCAAGGACTCAAGTGAATCCATCCCACCCCAAATTCAGTATTTAAGACTGATGTGACCTTGGCCAGTCCCCATAACTGAATCCAAAATCTTTATCTATAGCTATAAGAAATTATCCCCTATCAAGGCAATAAAATTACCTGTCCCATAATAGTCTGCTTGCTTAGTTCATCCTCCATTGACTCCAAAAGCAAAGGATGTCCCCTTGGGACAGTGTAGCTACAGCCACTGCCCCAGCTTCTGCTTGAGGAAAAAAGTGTACACTAGTCTCAGATCGTATTGGAGGCTCTTACCAGTGTTGGCAAGATACAACAAAGGGAGCGGGCTTGCCTTTCTGAGGAGAGCCAGCAGACAGTATCTTGAAGGCATTTCTGAGCAGTGAGGTGTGCTGGCCCCCCCGGGGTCATTTAAAATGCCACTTCTACATAGTAGCCCCAAGTGAAACCCATCTTCCTCAGTGTGATTGGGGTTCATGTTTTCCCACATGAGAGCTACCCTGACTTGTATCACTGCTCACACCCGACCTGCTGTCCTGATTCTCTTGGGCTCTCTATTTTTCTCTAGCCTAGCTCTAAAACCTGATATAAAACACTGTTTTCAATCCCATTGCACCTGGATACATCACCTGTCTTTTTCAGCTGGAATATAGCCTTCTGTGGGACAAAAATCTTAGTCTATTTTGAACCTAATGTAATGGACAATCAGTTGAGTGAGTAGATAAACTGGTTGACTCCTGATCTCTGTGCACATCCAAGGATGTGCTACCATTAGTAGGTCAGAGAAAGCTGGGGAACTAGTCTGACTGAATAGGAAAAAATGGTAGGAGGAAGATTTCAATGCTTCAGGGTTTTTTTGAACCATATTTGATGCATATTTGCATCATGGACGTCACTCTTTCTGACATCACCCACCGGTAATCCTGAATGTGCCTGACTTCTCCTTCTCCCCTAAAGAACTTTCTCTCCCTTCTCTCTCCCCGGTTCCTCAGCATTCCTCTGTCACATCTCAGAATAGTAAGCACTCTTCCTGCTGCATATGCATCAAGACATATCTCTTTTTTTGTGCAAATGAATGTTTTAAGAAAAGTGTGAAAATGAACTTCAGTTTCAAAACAGAGACGTTCTAATCAAATATGCCATTATAACAAAACGTCTTCCATAAGGACTCACCGAACAAGATCAGCAGCAGAGAACTGGATTGATTGACAGAAGAAGCCAAGCCTGAAGTCCCTAGAGGTCCCAGAAACTGATGTAAACCACGACAACGGCTTTGATGGGCATGGAGTCTCAGTGCCAAGGCCCAGTGATGAAGCAGGTGAGATGAGCTCTTGGTTTGGCCCTAGGTTTCTGGGGCTGCTCACCGAGTGTTTGTCTAAGGTCAGGAAATCTGTCCTTCTGGGCTGCAGCTCAGATCAAAAAGCCACTGGTGCTATGGCATCTGAGGTAACTGCCTCAGAGGGATGAAGGGACACAAACAAGCAGAGCTACAACACGGTGTGAAGAAAACAGAAGGAGATGTGAGCAGGGAGGCGTTCAGTGTTATACATTCATTTCCACAGTCGGCAGCAGAAGCAGCTTGACTTCCAGGCAAAGCCAAGAGCCCTGCCTTCCAGTCTCCGGCATGTTGAAACGTCACTGGAAATTTAAAATATCTGCGTTCTGTTATCCTTCCAGCCTCCCCTCCCCCGCTTCCTATATCTTTCATCTAGTTTATGCAAGTGAATTATTGTTCTACCCTAGATCTTTCAGCTAGGAAAGCATAAATACTGTCCCTCTTCATTTCTCGGCTGTGACAAAGCACCTGAAACAGTGACGGCACCAGCCTTTACAGGACTTTGCTCCTAGGAAGTTCATGGTCAGCCATTAAGACTCTGTGATGAGCAATGCAAAAATGCAACCTGAGGCCTTGTGACGAACACACGAATTCCGAACCCTTAACCCCTTATTCAGAAAATGAATTTCTTCTTAGCATATGAAGATCTGACCAGCCTAGATCCAGTGCATGACTTTAATACACATCTATGAATTTTAATTACACAAATAAGTAAAATATAGATGGGCCACTTTAAATACAAGATGTAGACATATTTCTCATAAGATTATTTCTCTGTATAAAAACGTTAGTAAATTCCAGCGCCAAAATTTATCAGAATCACACTTCTCAATGATCTGAAAATATCTTATTAAAATAAAGCCAAAAAAAAAAACCCCCTTTCATTGATTTCTTAGCTTATATTCAATCCACTGACATAAAATACCCCACTGGTGTAAATGAAAACAACATGATTTAAATTTTGTGTGGTATTTCTTAGTGTTGGCTATGGCTTCTATTCCAAAGACAGAGTTACACAGTGTGTTCTCCAAACCAGACTGTCCCACACCATTCAAATCTTTCCTCCTCCTCTACACACACACACACACACACACACACACACACACACACACACACACACACAGGATTTGTCGGTTGCTGGAAGGGGAGTAGGTCCCTGACCTCCAGCTTTCATAGTCCCTATCCCTGGGGAACACCCCAGTCCAGAGCCACTGAGTAGCACCCTCACAGGGGCACTTCTCACTGGAAACAGCAACCTCCTTATGAAACTCAAAAAGGCACAGCATCTCTCTTACACTGCCCTTCAATCTGTTTGCTGGGTCCTCCCAGAGGACCCAGCAGTCACAGCTCAGTGGCCAAGGGCTGGAGGAAGGGCCCAGGCAGAACCTGGAGCTCTAGTGGTTGCCATGGCAGCAGCAGGACTACGTAAAGCTTCCAGAAGCAGATCTGTCTCAAGAGTTTATAACACAGCCATATGCTGTCTGTGTTTAACCTGTGCTGAGGAGGGAGACAGTTCACCGTTTTCCCACTCCCTCTGTCAGCTTGTGCTGAGATTATTTGCTGACACTCTGGAGACACGGGTCAGATGAGGCCTCTGACCCAGGCCCTTCAGGAGATTGTGCAAGAATGAAGGCTTGCTTGGCGCTTGTTTGCTTGGATGGGGTGTGACAAAGCAGACGCTACTGTGTTTAACCATTGGCGAAATGTCTGGTCCTGTGGCAACTGAACACCCTTTACTAACTGCAGAGTGGTTGATCTAAGACAAAAATCGATTCTGCTATAATCATGGGATTACTTAGAAATACTTAGGCCTATCATACAGGCAGTGCAGGGGTGTGCCTTAAATGCATGCTTCCACCTGAACATTTCCCTCCCTCTCCCTCCCTCCCTCCCTCCCTCCCCCTCCCTCCCTCCCCCTCCCTCCCTCCCTCCCTCCCTCTCCCTCTTCTTCATCCCTCCCTCCCTCCCCCTCCCTCCCTCCCTCTCCCTCTTCTTCATCCCTCCCTCCCTTCCCCGTTTCATTCCTTCCCTTTGGGTCTCTCTACCAT